>NC_088369.1:33440188-33447688 GCF_034508935.2 Berghia stephanieae | reverse complement strand
CTTTGTTGTTATTTGAAGCTTTTAACATTCAATTTCACCAAATATTTCAACAAATGTCATTGACATACAAACATACATACATATCAAAATTGTTTATTTCAGGAAATATACATGATAATGGAACAAGGGTAACATATTCATTGACATAGATCTAATACCATTTCCTAAAATGGTGTACAATGTATAGAGCTGGAGTATTAATTTGAACAGTGAAGTTTCAGACTCTGTCACAGAATGTCCCAGAGGTAATAATGATATTAATGTTGACGACGATGATGATAATGATGATGATGATGACGATGATGATGATGATGATCATGATGACGATAATGATGATGATGACGATGATGATGACGATAATAGTGGTGGTTATGTCAGTGATGGAGACAACGACGATAACTACAGTGGCAATGATATTAATAATAATAATAATAATAATAATAATAATAATAATAATAATAATAATAATAATAATAATAATAATAACAATAATAATAATAATAATAATAATAATAATAATAATTGATTTATAGATGGAATGAAGATGACATCACTCTGGTCTTTGTTATTGTTTTTTGACATCCTTGATTATGAGTAATTCTCACTGAACTGTATTTTCCAGACAATAAAAGTTCATGGTTACACAGAGTTTTGTGTGTTGGTTCGTTATACTTCCGGATGGCAATGTTGTGAGCTTCTTAGCCAAGCTCATACTATCTATATGTACTAAACCTTGTGTCAAGGTTTGTTTGTTTCTTGTAATTATCTATGTCTGATCACACTAACCTTCAAGTAAAAGATATTCCAGCTCAAAATCAGCATTGACACTCCTTTCAACCTGCGGATTTAAATCGAGTGCATATCATTCAACTAATAATCAAGATATTGTCACCATCTGAAACTAATTTCTTTCATTACAACAACATAAAAACAAACAAACAATTGATTGAAACAAAACACCAGAAGCCTAAATAGCCACATGAATATTGTTTTTAATAAGCTGACAAATTTTAAAAAATAATCATGTAAACTCCCCTTGCCCACCAAAAAAACAAAGATAAAACCCACAAAAGCACTCTGGATATATTTTTAGTAATAAATAAAAGGAATCAAACAAATACGCAGAAAAACAAATAGTTGGAATCACTGCAAGATAACTTGATCACAAAATTCTTCAAAGATGGAAGCTGCAGCTATCAAGAGGAAGATCAACCACAAAAAGAATGTAAGCATACATACCTCCTCCAGAAGAATGTTATCCAGATCGTAAGGGGAGGTAACGGCCTCCACCAACCAGGATTCCGGTGTGTCCATTTTGAGTGTCAGCAGAGACTTCTGAGGCATGTCAAGGAAACGGGCAGATGGGCCATCACTCAACATACCCTCTGAGTTGAAAGTGACCTCCGGCTCGAGGACGTAGCGGTAGAAACTGTTGAAGAAATAATGGAGTGAAGAAAATCAATCAAGCATATGGATAGATGAAGGAGTATATAGGAATTGATGAATGATGATGATGATGATGATGATGATGAAGATGATGTTATTGATGATGATGATGAGGAGGAGTAGGAGGAGGAGGAGGATGATGGTGATGATTATTAGAAGAACAATAATGATTTTAACCGTCCCTATTTATAGCAATGATATTAGCCTCAATGAAATATCTGCATCGAAATTTCACAATGTTATCAAACTACATAAATATTTGATATGAAAAAGCATATACGGGAGGAACTGGTTTAAAATAAAATCCATTAGAATTGAATTTTGACTGTTATAAATTGAACGTAATCATGACCTTCGAAATACCTCTTCAGTGGCATCTCAGACAGCTTGTCCACAGGATTGAGGTAGATACGGATGTCAACATTGGCAATTTCCTTCATGACCATGAGGATAGATGACAATTTCTGTGCCTCTGACGACACTGGATTGACAATTGCCTCCACGGTGAAGGCTGGAATCTTGGAGTCTGCCTCCAACTTGATAACGCTGTCAGAATTGATTGGTAGGAGGGGTAAGTAAAACCAAAATAAAGTGTGTTGAAACATTTTTGCTTTGACTTTAGATTCTATAAGGAAGAATAACAAAAGCAGACTGTCTATAAGCAGCTAACAAAAAATATATGTATATTTTTGAGTTTGTAAAGCAAAAATTCTGTATAAACCCTAAATATATTATTTTCAACCTTATTCTACTAATTTGGTCATTTTAAAATGCTTTAGAATTGGTTGAGTGCAATTCAATTTGTCTATTTATATCCATTTCTGAGAAAAATAAACACCATATTTTCAATAACTTTCAACTAATTTTTTTTTTTTTAAATTCAAATGTAGAGCAAAGAAAATCCAACTTTGGCCAAATTGACCCCAACAATCTGTATAAATACTGATTAAATTTGTATTAGTCTGTAATAATTTACCCACTAAACTCAGCCGTAGTTTGCTTATCCTAATGGATTAGGTTTTGCATTGTAATGCAAATTTGGTTGGTTTCTATATTTTCATTAGGCAAGGCTTTCAATCCTCTAAAATTCGCAGAATTATGAAATGTTGGATCCATTTTCAGAGGGTCATGATCATTCAAACTGTATGAAAATGAAAGGTAACGCCAGACTACAACATTTTGAAGTGTTCTTTAAAATTCTTGTGAGGAAAAATTGTTGATTTTTAAAGTTAATTATGGAATTTTTGTTTAATTTTCAGGTAGGCAGGTCTATTATAATGAACAGTTTATTATCCTTCTAGACTAATATCTTTTCAAGATTATAGTTGTACAAGATAAATATCTTACATAAGGAGTCATAAGAAGTCAAATACGGTTAGATAGTTATAGTATAAGAAATTCATGTAAATAACTCTTACCTATGAATATCCCCTTCATATTCCACTTTGTGCCTCTTCTCTTGTTTACTCTTAGACAACAACAAGTTGAACACTTTCATGACAGCATTGCTGGTCCTGGATTTCAAAGGGACAAACAAAAAAAAATTCATCGTTTTTCATTGCATCTATTACTTGCTAAACTTCACTCTCCCCAAAGGTTTGCTAGTTTTGAAAAAAAGGTGAAAAGTTTTTAGTATTAATCCAACTACATTCTCACAAAAGAATTTTACAATTTGAAGTTTATAAATAATTTAATCAATTTTTTTTCCGAGTTCTGTCTCAAATTCTGCCTCTGAGGCAGAAAATTTCAATTCAATGCTGAGAACGAAAACTTTTACCAAACCCCCAACATATTGTATATCATTCTTTTGGACATTATATCATATGATGAAGACCAAAGACTTGGCGACTACATATCTTACTTCTCATTGTCTGTAGAACCCTTGAGTCGTTTGATTGCCTCCATTATACTGCCAGCTCCCCGGTTGAGAGCAACTTTTTCTAACAAGTTGAAATCCTCCATTGACATTTCTTCTTCTTTTCCTAACGGACCCAGAATCTTGTATTGATAGAGTGGAAGAAGAGGATAAACAATTATAATATGTTATTTTGTATTGTCCAATAATTTTTTATTTTTTTTAAGATAAAACAAAACAAAATGTAGAGGGTTGTTCTTCCAAACCATTAATCTCTTGTGAGCAAGATGTCAGAAAAACAAAAGGGGGAAGATGGAAGGAGTTGGGTCTTTTAAGATGATCCAATAGTTAATTAAGTATTTTATCCAATCTTTATTTCACATACGGGCATTTAAATTTTCATCTTTAGGGGTACTGAAATTTTATTGATTGCAATCTTCTTAATTAGCTTAATGAGAGAGAGAGAGAGAGAGAGAGAGAGAGAGAGAGAGAGAGAGAGAGAGAGAGAGAGAGAGAGAGAGAGAGAGAGAGAGAGAGAGAGAAAGAGAGAGAGAGAGAGATACGAGAGAGAGAAAGAGAGAGAGAGAAAGAGAGAGAGAAAGAGAGAGAGAGAGAGAGAGAGAGAGAGAGAGAGAGAGAGAGAGAGAGAGAGAGAGAGAGAGAGAGAGTATTAAAAGAAAAATAAGGGTGAAGGGCTATTAAAAATAATGTTGTACGTGACAAATCCCATCCTATGCTTATTTTGTTTTAAATGAAATAAAACAGAACTGATGATCAGCATTCATCCCTGCTTAAAACAAATAGTTCCCAACATTTGATGCAAGTATACTTACAGCTCCGTTGGTGACAACAGCCCTTTCCCCGTGTTGAAGGGAGAGAACTCCAGATGCATATGTCTGGTCAATCTTGAGGAAATTGCCAGTTTGTGCATCAAAAGCTTTCATGTAAGCATCCATGTCCATTCCCTGAGTGTCATGACGTATAGAAGAGACAGGGTAAATATGCATTATTTCTACATTTATATTGCCTATAATCTAATCAGCAATCTTTAGAACCATTGTGAAGATCTGACAAATGTTTTTTTTCTCTCTTCACATTACTTCATTTGACAAACATAATATAATCAATGTAGCAATGACTATGAAAAATGTTTTTTTCTCTTTTTGGGGAAAATTTTTGTCTGAAATCAAAGCCCTATCTCCACTGAGTAAAAATGTTTTTGAATTTTGAAAATCCATTCATAAATAAACAAGTTATGCAGTTTCAAAGGTGTCATTTATTTGGATGACCTGCAAAGAGGAAAAAAACGTGAAAATATGGGACGCTTTTTCGGCATTTTTTTAAAACTTTGGTTGTATCTTGCGTAATAAGTGGATTAAAAGATTGAAATTTGCCAATTTTATGGCAAATTTGATAGAGAATATGATGAAAACATTAGAAGAGTTCTAACTTATATATAAACACACTCACACACACACACACACACACACACAGAGAGAGAGAGAGAGAGAGAGAGAGAGAGAGAAGAGAGAGAGAGAGAGAGAGAGAGAGAGAGAGAGAGAGAAAGAAGAGAGAGAGAGGAGAGAGAGAGAGAGAGAGAGAGAGAGAGAGAGAGAGAGAGAGAGAGAGAGAGGAGAGAGAGAGAGAGAGAGAGAGAGAGAGAGAGAGAGAGAGAGATTGCGTACGTAAACAAAAGAAATATAGAAGGAAAAGAGAAATTGGACAAGGGGACAAAGGTTACTGATAGAACGTGACTTGGAACACAATAATTAAACCCATGCTGAGATTGTAGATCATATTGCAATCGAAAACATTTAACATTATAATTTCTTAAATTATTGTAAATTAAACAGTCAAATTATCAGCTGTTTATTGAACCCAAACGCAATGGCAGACGATAAACACCCCTCTGCCAGTGAGACTGCGCAGACATTTTGACTAGTCATGAACTTTAAAACGAGGTCAACCAATCAGAAAGCGCTTTGCCACGACTCACTCAGCCGCTGTTTGGTGCCAAATCGTTTTGAACTTGTGATTCGGGCTGTAGGGGGGCAAAATGGCTTTGTCTTTAATAATGAAGAGCAAATTAGGATGGTGTTTTGTAAAATACGGGAAAAGTACTCGTCATATTCATATGAAATTTTACAACCTAAAAGAAATGTTCATGTATTACCTTGTCAGCGACAAAACCTACACGCCCGGTAGTTTTAGAAATATTTTACTCCAAAGAGTAAAAATCTATTTTTAACGGTCTTCTGGTAATCGTACGAGTTTTGTCGCTTGACATAATCTAAAATGACCTTTTTTCTAACTGTGTGCCAACTTTCAGTCATATTCATCGATAAACAGCGTCGTAATTAATTTTAAAAATAGAATATACCAAACGGCTTCGTCCCATATTTTGTCGCGAATTTGGGCACTTCGTGAGCGAAAAAGAGGCCCAAAGATTTGTGCGGGATAGTCATTGAGTCATTGCTAATCAATGACATTTTCACATATTTTTTTAAAATCTGTAAGTAGAATGCCAGTTATCAATACTATCCTTTAATTTATCACCATATACAAAATGTTTTACACGACTTCATAAAAGTGTATAACTGATTCGAAGAATTTTGTTTTGAATCAAGAAAATAAGTTTTCAAATCATAATTTTTAAGTATTACATAGTTATGATTACAACTGACTATGCATTCTAGGAGATTGACAACAATTTTTTTTTTCATAACCATTTAAAAACATTGAACAACATTTATTTATGCCTGCCTTGATTACTCAAAAACACATTTTAAAAAGGCATTGTTTGCCACAGGCCTCACAGACTATACCGTTCAGTATCATGAAATGACATACATGTACTTCCAAATCTCTCAGTGTCTTGGTTCCCTTTCTCAGCTCCTCCACATTCTCCTCTTTCACAAGCTTGGTCACCAAACTTTTTGCAAGAGGCAGGGACAGAGTTTCTAGAGCAACATGGACAGCTCTATTGATGAGATTCTTATCCAGTGACGTCTGTGACGGGTTGAAAATGAGACCCAGTCGCATATGGTTGGATGTTTTCTGAAAGGAAATCATTTCAAATAGGTGATCTTCAGCAATGAAATATTCATTAACAAAATGAAGCAAACTGCTTCAAACCAGATATTGTGAAAAAGATTACCCCCCCCCCCCCCCCCTCATAGTATTGCAGTTTCAAGAGTATTCTGTATATTTTGTCCTTTAATGAATTAAATGTAATATTTTTCTTTTCTTTCAAAAGATTGGAAGCTGCATTTTGGAATTTCATAACTTCTAAATGGCATTATATTTCCAAATATTACATCAAACAAAAGTAAGTACATTCGAAGTGTCAAGAACATTTCAACAAAAATCTAGGGTGAGTAAATTATAAACAGACCACAAGTTGTGTAAAAATTCCGAGTTTTGACATCTTACTCACCAAGTGTCTGATAGCACTATACAAAAGGTCTCTTCCTTCAACTGTCTCCAAGTCAGTTGCAACCCATAAGGTCACAGGCCGTACTGTGTCTTCATCTGGGAAAAAAAAGAAAAGAAGGAAAAAGTTCCAACATTAGAGTGAAAGCCAAAGAAAAGAACTATTTTTCTCATTTCCGATTTGTGGTTTTGTGGTATGACACTTGCCTTTAGATTTGTGCAAAGAATAAATAAATACATAATACTATTTTAGGACACCAAAATTTTGATTGGTCTCAAATTTGTAGTTTGGAAGATATATTTGTTTTAATTATCTTTTAAAGACTGAAATAATAAAATCCTTAAATATCTTTTTTAGAAATATATACTTCAAAATATATTAATAAATGAAAAATCAATAACTAGCCCTACAAAAATAACTCCAAGAAATATCATTAAAACCGATTACTTCCAAAAAGATATCAACAACAATTAAAATGATAAGGTTGGTGAAATAATTCATTTGTCCTACTGGTGAAGTTGACTCTTAAGTTTATAATTATTTGTGCAAATTAAACAAATACTCTATTATTTATTAATCATTCAATCATTGAACAAACAATACACTCAAATATCAACTACATTACTACTCCCAAAATTTACCTTTCCTGGTGATATACTTAGTCTTGTGGCATACAAATGCTGTCAGCGTCTTGTCGTCAATTGAAGCAGCTTGAGCAGGCGTCAACTTCTTCATGTCATCTCCTTTGATATGGAAATAAAACAAT
>NC_088369.1:33432688-33435188 GCF_034508935.2 Berghia stephanieae | reverse complement strand
CTTGTGGACAACAAATGCCTCTGCCATTTTGAGAAGACTTTTACTCTCTGGATTTGCTGGATCCACCACAAACACCTGGTAGAAATGTAGAAATAATAAAATAGGTAAGGCAATGTACAAAGGATAAACCTGAAAGAGAAAATTTTTGAATAGTAATTATTTTTAATATATAGCCAAAAAAACAAAAACCACTCTGATATACTTGAATGTGAATAGAAATGAAACAAAGTAACACCGAAAAAAAGTTTGTTTTTTAAAGCTGAAATTATTTAGATTATACGAGTTTTGATATTCTAATTTCCACTCTAATAGATTTGTAATGGTCAGTGATTGGGCTACCAAGTGGATGACAATTATAATATAACTCTTACCCAACATTATATTCTAGGATAAAGCACTTAAAACTCTCAAATTTTATCAGGCACTTAAGAAATCCCTTATAGCCATAAGAGCCCGAGATTATCCCAGTTTCTGTACCCTTAACAGGACAGTAGCAACTGCTTACTATCCTTAAGATAGGACTCATCTATTGCAAAGTACTTACTGGCAAATTTAACAAAACCAGCTATTCAATCACTGCTGAGAGGATAGGGGAGGTAGGTCAAAAAATATTTAGACAGCACACAGGATCAATAATGGTCCCTTTGCTTGTGCGGTGAGTAACCTATCATTTGAACCAATGGCTCCCCCTTATAACAAGAGACTGTGGCAGATATTATTAGTATGTTATTCTTTTTAAAAAAACACTTTGTATATAACTTGTCCTCTAGAAAACGGAATTTGTTCCATATGGTTTGCCAACAATTAACAAAATATAGCAAGGGACCCTAATGAAAAATGAAACCATTACTGTGATAAAATGAAAAAATTGATTAATGATTATTTATGTTCATCATCTACATATTTATTACCGATTATGATTATATTTTCATTTCTTTGCAAAACAAAATAACAAGGTCTGAAATGAGACCAACATTTTTAAAAAACCAGATTAGTAAGCTTACCAAATGAAACAGGTTTTTTGCCACATGCCTTAACATGCCAGGGAAGGAAGGACGAAGCAAGTCTTGTATAGAATTGGGCCAGGTGCGGTAAGCTTTGTCTTTGCTCAAGTCATTCAAATACTGTTTTGAAAGATTTTAAAAATATAATTGTCAGTTTTAATTTATTAAAAAAAAACATGAGTTTTCATATAGCTCAATATCCTTTGAATATGTTCAAAGTGTTTTATGAGGAGTCTCAGGCTAACAGCAACAAGATTTAGGACGAGACATGACACCTGTAAAGCGCTTTTACAATTGTTTTCGACAAAGACAACATTAATACTGGTCAGTATTCGTTTTACATCTGAATATGGTGAGAGTATATAAATTAAGAGCCTTTTCCAAGGACTCAATTTTGCATTGCCAGAGCAGAAATCAAAATAGTAAACCTACAGGTCAAGAGACAAGGGTCATACCACAAGATTACAAGATTACACAAATAATCAAATTATGAAAGAAAACAACAAAAAAAAGGGTTGAGAAAAACGAAAATGTCTCAATAGGTTTCAACACAGAACCCCTCTGTTCTGCTTTGTAATAGCATCAACCATTTCATATGCAATGAATATCGTGTATATCAAAAACAATCAGACAATTGTTGAAAATTTGGAAAATTGATTAAGAACGCATGTTCTAAGGCACAATAAGGAACGGATATCATTTCTTTTGAGAAGTTGTCCCAGATTTGGTTTGGAAAGGCATATGTAGTTTTTGGTGCTAGATGAAGACAGCAGAAAAATAAATACATTAAAAAAAAAATTTAATTAATTTATGAAATAAATAAATAATATACCAATAGAAAATAAATAAATAAATAAATAAATACTCAAATAAATAAATAAGTAAATAATAAATAAAATTTTTGAATGTTGATCTTTATTCGAAATGGAGAGAGTTTTAATATTTAATTAAAAGAAAGAAAAAGTATACCCCCTCTTCAATGTCTTCATATCTAAAATGCCTTGTTGTTATTGTCAAGACCATGAAAAGAGAATTTAAAAATTTTAAAAAAAGAAAAGAAATATGTCCCAGTTTCCATATCACAAATCTTATCAAGATGGGGTAAATAAATAATGACAATGATCACCATTCATAGCCGTAGACAGTCAGACATTATTTACCTGGACACCTGTATGTCTGATATCGACAGCATAACTCTGATCCTTGCCCTCTCCCAGATCCAACTGTAAAAGCTTTTGGAGACTGTCACCCTAGAATTCAAGAAGGCAAACTAGAGATTTAGCAAAATTCCTTACGAAAATTAAATATCTAAGGTTGTCAACAGTACAATTTTTTTTTTCAAAATATTGCAAAGTCTTAAATCCAATGGGTTTTTTTTTTTTAATAAATTTTAAGAAATAATTTTTTAAATTCCTATGAGTTGTATGGCAATTGTGACATGTTAAAATCATATTAGCACCAGTTTAAGGAATAAGGGAATTGTTTTATATGATAAA
>NC_088369.1:33400188-33427688 GCF_034508935.2 Berghia stephanieae | reverse complement strand
TGAGGCTGAAGAGAAAGGTAATGATGAACAAACAAAAAATTATTCAACTCCCAAAACAAAGCTGCAAGAATGATTAAAGGGACAAACAATAGAGAAAATATTACACATGAAACAATGGTTGCCTATCGAGAGGTGAGTTGAGTTCAAGATGGCCTGTATAATCTTCAAATGTATTCATGGCTTAGCACCACAATACCTAATTGTATTGAGATCAGATAGAGTACAGGTCACCCAGGCTCTCCACTCCTCACGACACACTACGTTACTTTGGAAAGAAGAATGTCTAAAATGAAATTCTCAGAATGTGCATTTTATTTTACAGCACCTCAATCTGAAATTTTCTCAAGTGCTTAATATTTCTAAACCACATTCTTCAAATTCCATTAGTATCAGCATAACTTAATAGATCATCTACATTAGTAACATTCAATCTACTTAAAATTCTCATGTTAACTATGTCTTGTAAAGTGCCATTGAACATGTTCAGAGTAGACTGATGCTCTATAAATTACATTTATTCATTCATCTATTTATTCACCTTAATTTTGAGAAGACAATTCCATCGACTTCTTCTCCATCATCGTCATCATCTCCAGATTCTCCTTGTGAATCACCTGAAAATATTGGTGTCTCCATAAGCATTATTATCACACAAGATAAAGAAATAATAACTTTTGAAGATTTACCCAAGTAAAATCAATTGCACAATAACAAATGATCTTCAATGTGCCTTAAGTTTAATGATTTAAATTCTGTGCACATTGAGACTTTGTTGATCCCAATATCTCAGTTGGGAGAGCACTTGCTTCAAATGCAAATGGACTGATTGATCCCAGGTAAAGTCGAGATATTTTTCCATTGCCCCCCCCCCCCCCCCCCCCCCCCCCTCCCCATAAACACACTGTTCACCCAGCAGTGATATATGAGCTGGGTCTGATCAGTCTGGTGAAAAGTACTTTGAGATATTCAAGTGTACTATCCAAAGAGTAGCAACCAATTGCTTTCATGCTAGGAAAACCGGAATAAACTCCAGCTCCATGGGCCTAGTGGCTCTGAAGGCCTACATTAGGATTTTCATGTGGAAGAGAGCCATTAGGAAATTCAAGATTTTAATGCCACATCTAGTCAAGCTTTCTAAATAAGATGTTTACCATTATGTGAAAATAATAGTTCATTTGACATTATTCAGAGGGGGGAAAAAAACATTATGTTATTGAGATGTATTATACCAACCATATTTTTTAAAGTGTTAGTAGTTTAAATGAAACAGATCATTATCACTGAAAACGGATATTTTGCACTTCAAAATATCTCAAAACCAGAATCCAATTCAGACGTGTGCTTACATTAACTCTTCCCACGGTAGGGCAATTTTCCCAAGAAACGGCAGGCCATTTGATGGAGAAGTTTTTTCCTAGTCCCCAGATCAGTAAAATAAGCCTCTTACATATTTATTATTTTAGGATATGTGGCATGTTATATAGCAAATTAAAGGAAAATGGACGGACAATAATAATATAGAGTTTATTTTTAACATTTCATGCGTGCAAATTGAAGAATTATAATGTAAGCCCCATGTTTCTAAAAAAGATTGTATTTTTAGGATTAAACTTCTTCATCTTACCTTTATATTTTCCCACTTTAGCAACATCAAGGGGTAATCCAAGGCAAGAATATTGTATAAAAATCCAATATGAGCAAAATAAATTTTGAAGTGACCCAAAATGACCACTAGTTGCTAAATTATGCTTGATTTTGTATTTTTACTTTTTTTTTTTTCCAAAAAAGAGAAATTCAGCAGCAGCTGATTAGACTAATCACAGTCAAACATGTTTTCCACAACTATTTACATAAAATGACCCCCTAAACTCTAAATTCACATGAAAAAAAATAGTTTTAAGATTCTAAATTATGTGCAACGGTCAACTGGACTATAAAATGTATTAATAATATAGTTATGTGCGGCTATGTGGTCTAGTGATATGACACTCGCTTTCGGATCGGAAGGTCCTGGGTTCGAGCCTCGCCCGGCGCATAGTTAAGTCCTTGGAGAAGGCTCTTTACTCACATTCTCTCACCGTACTCAGGTGTAAAATGAGTACCTGGCCGTTAACAGCGTCGTCTCTGTCCCAAAAATTTGTAATATCGCCTGACAGGCGTCATGACTCGTCCTACATGTTATGTGTTGCTGTTGACCAGGGACCCCTTGTAAAGCGCTTTGAGCACGTTTAGTGGATATTGCGCTATATAAAAGCTCAAGTTATATTCATTCTTTTTGAAAGATGATGAGTGATATTTCTCGAAACACTCTTTTGGATGGAGACTTGGCGCACACCTTACATACTCTTTCTTTTCCTGTGAAACTAATCAAATGAGTCCCTGAAAATTGAGCAACTGGGTTCCCTTCCTTCGGTGGCAATACCATTCGCTTTTTGTCTGAATCATTATTTTCTGCGGCGAGCATGCACAATTGTTCTTTTATATTCAATCGAAATCATTTTGGCAGTTGCTGTGTGCGAGTCTTCTTGAAAATTATAAAGGCATTTATTAATTTATGATGCATATGTCCATTTCCCCAAAAAATAGTTTATTTCACCATTTGCAAGAGCGCCTTTTGTGGTGACCATAATAAGCCAACATTTGATCTACTTTATCACAGCCATTCATGGACTGGTTATATGAATTTATCACAGCTGGTTTTGGTCGGCCTTTCACTTCAACATTTGAAATACAGGAATTAATTGATACAACAAGGACTGGCTATTTGGCCTTTTTATATTGAAATGCTGTCACAAGTATGGATTTTTCTTTCATAATCCAGCTGCGGGATTCCATGAATCCTAAACGGACTGTTTTCAGATCCAATGGAAATCCTTTTCTTTTAATCTACAGGGTACCTATGTAATAATGATGCTTCATATTTAGGTGGCTTACAATTCTTTGTTGTGTAAAAGCGATCTGCAAATATGTGATGACCACTTCCAACCAAAGATAATAAAGTGTCAAAAGATTTTATTGTATGTCCGCTGTCTTGATCAGTGTCTGGAGAATAAGAGGTTTGCGAACCAAAGTATCCGAAAAAATTCAAAACATATCCATATTTTGAATCTACCAAACCAAAGCACTTGATGAGATATTTACTTGGCTTGGCACTGTTAAACTGTTTGTAATTAAATCAACCTTTGAATCCTATTATCATTTCATCGATTGATAACTCCTGCCCAGGTGAAAATGCAGCGTTGAACCATAGACCATGGTTGTGATTAATTTTCCTTTGTTTTACAACACTACCTACTGAAGGTCCTGGTGTGTTACCATTGTCATTGCTCGCACTGATAACTGGACTATCACTATCATCAATGTCTTTGTCACTGAAATCACTATCTGATTTACTAGATTCACTGTTACCATCATTGTCTTAATATTCAAAGTCACTGTCATCAAAGTTGTCCATTACAAAATCTAAAGTAAAACGTTTAGGGTTCTTCTTACTCGCTCACTACTATCCTGGTCAGCCATTGTCATAGCAACATCATCAACATCAAAACATAAGTTAGAAAAAAAGTAAACACGGCTCAGAAAACTATCACCGCACTCAAAAGGAGGGAAACCAAGCTCTACTGAATGAGAAATGAATTCAACTTTTGTTTTTAGCGTCACCAAGATTTTATATAACTCGGATACTAATAATAATGAAACAAATACTAAGGTTAAATGGACAATCAGCTATCCAGATGGTTGCCGTTTTTGTGCATGGCGGAACCATCTGTATTCCCAACGGTTGCCGTATTAAGAGTCAACTGGTCAAAAAAGGGGGGGAAAGAAAGAGAATTAAAATAGAGTGTTTATTTTTACACCACCTTCTACTTTGGTGTCATCCTTTGCCTTGTATTCCGTACTCTTGATAGCCAGTTCCACCCCATAACCCGCCAGTCTCACATTTTTAGGATTCATGTTCTGGGGAAAGAAATTGGATAAAAGTGCTATTAAATTATTTGGTTTTTAGTTGTTTAAAATCCTAAATGCTACAATTTCAGCACACTAGTGAATTGCTTGCTTCCCTTGATTTGAAGTATTGGATTGAGCATAGGATTGTGATTTGTACTTAGTCTACTTACAAAATCATCCTAGAAAATTTTCATGAGATCCATCTACTCAAAAAAAAATCATAATTCATAAATTTTTTTTTAATTTGTAAAGCAAAACCAAATAGAGCTGCGCACACCTTTTCTGCAGTTTACAAGAAACAATACACTGGTAAGTAAAGTGATAATTATAAAAATAATGGTAATAAAAATATTAATAACAAAAACAATAATATATCAATAATAATAAGTTTGACAAATAATAATAATAATAATAATAATAATAATAATAATAATAATAATAATCATCATCATAATAATAATAATAATAGCAATTACCATATTAACAATAATACTCATAACAATAATAAAAGTCCAACCTTAACAAAATGTCTGATGCAGTAGGTTATCTCTCCCACTTTTGCAAGCTGGGCTAAGGCAGGATGAAACTCTTTGAATTCATTTGTCCCAAGCTCTGTATACAGAATAACCACTGTAGTTTTTTTTCCACTGGACTTTCCAGGATAGATGTGATCAAATTTGTATATTGGGGCTGGAGATCTGGATTTAGGATTTAATACCAATAAATATAGAAATACTGTACAATATAATATCTTTAAAAGACACGAAACAAAGAAAAGTAATGACTCTCCTGTACTGCGTTCTTGTCTTGTCAATAAAGCTCCATGAATCAAAGATAATAACGACTGTGAGTGTGGTGAGCACAAATGGACGTGCTAAGCCTTCAATTTGATTTTTTTCAATTTCTCTGTGAAATTTAATTTGACCATTAATATTTTTGATATCCGTATTCGGATGGAGCTTGAAAAAAACGCGTTGAGATGAGCTTTAACTCATGACTGCGGGATCTGGTATGAGTGCTGTTATTTTTAGTTTGGAATAACTCAATCAACTGGAATCGTTGTGAGTCCCTGACGGGCCACCTTAAAGAGTCATATCATCACAAATATAAAGTCAAAAACAAACGCTTGAATAAAGAAATTATGATTAAAGACAAAGGAATTATTAAGCTTAATTGCTGGCCTGCTAACTTCGCGGACGTTGTGTGTTGGACCCGCGGCCTCCAGTAGTCGGTGAGAGAGAGCTCTAGTAATGAATGACCTGAGTTTGATACGAATTTTTAACGGGTTTATGGATAGCTTATAGTGTAGAGTCACACTCTCACTGGCCAGGTGGAGTTGTTGTACCAATAAGGTCGCAGGTTCAAACCCCATCACCGCCGCGAAAATGTTTTATTCTCTATTGTCTTCTGGCACTTTTCTACTCACTTCATCTCTTGTTGTTACCAACATAAGTACCTGCTCCACTCACTTTTCTGAATTAAGAATTCACCTCATATACCGGAGCATACTCAATGTCTCAATTGTTTCTATGTTATATGTTTGTGTTGAGAATATTGGCTATTAAGCTTAATGGCTGGCCTGCTAACTCGCGGTGGTTGTGTGTTGGACCTGCGGTCTCCAGTAGTCGGTGAGAGAGAGCTCTGAGTTTGATACGAATTTTTAATGGGTTCGTAGATAGCTCATACAGTAGAGTCACGCTCTCACCGGCCAGGCGGAGTTGTCGTACCAATAAGGTCGCAGGTTCAAACCCCATCACCGCCACGAAAATTTTTTATTCTCTATTGTCTTCTGGCATTTTTCTACTCACTTCATCTCTTGTTGTAATGAACTAAAAGCCCGGTGGTTGGGAAAAAAAAACACAGCCGTTTTGACAGAACAGAATTACAACGAAGTTGGTCAAGAGTAAGACAAATAAATGTTAACATTTATATCATGCATTTCAACTAATTTCAACTAATTGTGCAGCTATGTGGTCTAGTGGTATGACACTTGCTTTCGGATTGGAAGGTCCAGGGTTCGAGCCTCGCTCAGCGCATAGTTGATTCCTTGGAGAAGACTCTTTACTCACATTCTCTCACTGTACACAGGTGTAAAATGAGTATCTGGCAGTTAACAGCGTCGTCTCTGTCCGAAAAAATTGTAACATCACCTAACAGGCATCATGTCCCGTCCTAAATGTTAAATGTTGCTGTTAGCCAGGGGCCCCCTGTAAAGCGCTTTGAGCACATTTAGTGGATATTGCGCTATATAAAAGCTCTTTTTTTTTTTTTAATTCACAATGATCAATACCCAGAATTCTTTGCTTGTTCTCCAAACAGGCCATTTGAGATAGATGTAGACGCCAGTAACTAACTAAAAACACACATGGAATAACTCACCACAGACCTAGATGTAAACATCAGTGCCCTTAATAAAATGACTGCATAAAAGCAAACGTTAGGACATAACAAAAATATATTACTTACCTTGAAACTGATGTTGTCAGTAATTCAGACAAAGCATTGGTGTCACATGAGTAAGCTCCATTCACTTCAATGAAAGTAGAGCAGCTGTTTGTGGCTGGAATCTGCTCAGCAAGCTGTGATAGAAATCAATCTATTAATATAAATTCAAATCCCAGCTTAGGGGACAATATTTCATGAATATAAGTACTTTACATCTAAAATGTCAACTTTTCTATCAAAATGCTGAGTAAATTATCCATATTTACACAACTCAATATAAAATTCATCAAAACGTTTAAAAATAATTGAAAATGTAATAATGTTTATAATGAGAAGCTGTAAACCAAATTTACAAGCAATTTTTAGAGTTTTTAATATAAGCAGACATATTTTATGTAAAATTATTTTCAACGACCCTTTCATATAGCATTCTGGGTCCTACCAATTATAAAAAGATCACAGCGATGTTACCTGTTGGAACATTTGAATTGCTGGTGAGTAAGCCCTAAGAGAGAGGGAAAATTTAAGAAAGCTGAGCTCTAATGGAGAAAGTACATCCCCTGCATATTTCTGTATAAACATGTACTTGACTTCATCTGAAGCTGTGGAGAAAAATAAACAGAAAGAGAGGATAAGATTTTTTTAAATTTGATAATTATACAAATCATTTTACAAACGTATTAAAAGAGCCCAACATAAGTGCTAATAATATGATAAAAATAGTCACAATTAATTGCTGTTGAATTGAGGAAAAATTAAAAGCAATCCCTAATCTAAAATTTATCTCTCATTTTAAAAAGCATAATATAGTATTTATTTTCATTGAGAGTTTTTAAAAAATGAATCCCAAAAATGTCAGAATAGTTTTTAAAAATTACAATTCAATCTCATCAATGAAAATGCTTTCTTCTGCAAGTTGCGGTGATACAAGCAACCCTCCTCCCATTGTTAACTGACTAAGTTTGATCGCTTGTAAACCAGTATATTTTTCACCATCAACTTGTTCATCCAGGATAAATGTGCAACTGTGCATATTTAGATCTGGCAAGTAAAGGTGATGTGGAAAGAAACTGATCACACTATGTTATACTGTTGACACAGGGCATTGTCCTGCCACAGAGCAATCCCAATATCTCTTTCAAATGTGGAGTCACTTTACTTTTTCAAAACATTTTAAAGCTAACCAGATTCCATTATGAATCCTTTTCTTTAAATATCGTATGGATTCATTCATCTTATAGCTTAAATGGTAATAAAAGTAACTATCCTTTTAGTTGCAATGTATTTGTCTCGTCTATTTACCAAGTTCAAAATAATCATGGCCCTGGTCAGCAACATGGTCCACAAATCGCCAAAAAAGGTTGTTGGAATCTTTAGCAAAAAATTCACTGAAAAAAAAAATATTCAACAAATGATAAAATCCATTGTAATATAACGTAATAATTCAAATTGACAATTTAGTTTAATTTTTTTTAACCCGTGCATTATGTAGCGCAATATCCACTACCATGCTCATACGCTTTACAAAGGGTCCCTATCTAACAGCAACACAACACATGAAGGATGAGACACATGACGCCTGCAAGGTAATATTACAATATTTATTCAAAGAGACAACACTGTTTGGCTGGACATTAGTCGACCAGTAATTACTAAGATAGCCAGCCTTAATAAGTACTTGAATATTTTGGCTGTCAAGTCGATACTTTTAGATACTCTATTTCTCAAGAACTTTCTGACTTTTTTATTATTTGGTTTTAAATCTTTAATCTTTACTTCTTATTTGTCAATTTGGTTCTTGTTTTAATAATGATAAATACAGGCCTAGAAGTGATTCAGGAAAATATTTTTCCCTGCTTTTTCCCGGTTTTTTTCCTGGTTTTTTCCAGGCTCTAGGGAAAATTTTAAGGTAGTAATTTTCAAGCATATTCATCAATTCTAGACCAGTTACCACTACCTATATATATATATATATATATATATATATATATATATATATATATATATATATATATATATATATATATATAGAGAGAGAGAGAGAGAGAGAGAGAGAGAATCAGAAAAGAGGGGGAAATTATTGACTCGTAGTACATATTACTATAACCAGCCATCCAGTATCTAAGCCTACACCATCCGTGGGGAAAAAAAAGGAAAATAAAAAAAGAGAGAGAGAGAGAGAGAGAGAGAGAGAGAGAGAGAGAGAGAGAGAGAGAGAGAAGGAGAGAGAGAGAGAGAGAGAATCAGAAAAGAGGGGGAAATTATTGACTCGTAGTACATATTACTAACAAGCCATCCAGTATCTAAGCCTACACCATCTGTGGGGAAAAAAAAGGAAAATAAAAAAAAAAGAGAGAGAGAGAGAGAGAGATAGATAGATAGAGAGAGAGAGATAGATAGATAGAGAGAGAGAGAGAGAGAGAGAGAGAGAGAGAATCAGAAAAGAGGGGGAAATTATTGACTCGTAGTACATATTACTATAACAAGCCATCCAGTATCTAAGCCTACACCATCCGTGGGGAAAAAAAAGGAAAATAAAAAATAAAAAAAAAAAGAGAGAGAGAGAGAGAGAGAGAGAGAGAGAGAGAGAGAGAGAGAGAGAGAGAGAGAGAGAGAGAGAGAGAGAGAGAGAGAGAGAGAGAGAGAGATGTGAGTGAAAAAGAGAGTGGCTGAGACTGAGAGAAAGAAATATATTGACTCTGGCTATTAATACTAAGACGTATTCCTGTAAAGTCTAGGCCTCCTACAACATGCAAAAAAAATTTTGGAGTAGAAGATAGAGAGAGAGAGAGAGAAGAGAGAGAGAGACGAAGAGAGAGAGAGAGAGGAAGAGAGGAGAGAAGAGAGAGAAGAGAGAGAGAAGGGAAGAGGAGAAAGAAGGAGAGAGAGAGAGAGAGAGAGAGGAGAGAGAGAGAGAGAGATAGAAAAGGAGGGAAGTGGATCAGATTAGTATATTATTACTATAACAAGCCATCCAGTATCTAAGCCTACACCATCCGTGGGGGAAAAAAAGGAAAATAAAAAAAAAAAAGAGAGAGAGAGAGAGAGAGAAGAGAGAGAGAGAGAGAGAGAGAGAGAGAGAGAGAGAGAGAGAGAGAGAGAGAGAGAGAAGAGAGAGAGAGAGAGAATGTGAGTGAAAAAGAGAGTGGCTGAGACTGAGAGAAAGAAATATATTGACTCTGGCTATTAATACTAAGACGTATTCCTGTAAAGTCTAGGCCTCCTACAACATGCAAAAAAAATATTTTAAAAAAGAGAGAGACAGATAGAGGAGAGAGAGAGAGAGAGAGAGAGAGAGAGAGAGAGAGAGAGGAGAGAGAGAGAGAGAGGAGAGAGAGGAGAGAGAGAAATGGGGAGAAAAGAGACAAAGAGAAGAGAAATCAATAGAGAGAAAAAGACATTTGAATATTACTATGAGAGAGAAAGTAGCGTCCAAAGACTTGTGGCCTACTTATTGAATTGCACATGAATGAAATAAAGCTAGTTAATCTAGAGACAGACAAAACAAACTTAGTACAAATTACAATGAGTAAACGACCTTAATCTGCCATCTCCAAATAATTGAATAACAAGTCACTAAAATTAATTAAAGTAGCCCAAGGACGTCGACCGTCTTTCTTAGCTTAGCTAACAATCGCATTCATGACCAAGTCAAAAAACACACAAAAAAAAACAAAAAAAAAAACACACACTCACACACACACTACTAAGATGAGGGAGGGATGTGTGTTTCTAGCACTCTTGTCTTGTCGACAATGATGAGTCGACTGAGTGAATCAAGCGTCTTTAAGTCATCGACCAATCACAGGCTATTGGCTGAAACAAAGACGCTTCTCGCCGTCGATGTATTACGCTATTGTTGTGCAAGTGGCAAGGAATATAACACCTTTTTGAGTAGGCCTAAAAGCTAAAATCTAAAAGTAAAAATATAATTCTGAGGAATTTGAAAGTCACATTGTTGAAATCGGCTTGAAAAAAGAAGAACATTGGTCCTTGTTTCAGAAAAATCGGTTGAAAACCAACTGTTTTACGAATAAATTCGATTTTAAAAATTGCTTTTGTTTATTTTCGATTTTTTAAGCAACTTTTTTATTTATCGGCCGATTTTCTTGATTTTTATATCATTCTTTATATCTCAATGAGACGAGATCAGTGATATACTTTGTTTGTTTCAAATGTAACTACAACATAATTTGGTTTTTTTACTTATCAACCGTGCCTGGATAATTTATTCAACAACTGACGCAACTATCCCATTGCCGTTTTCCAGTGTTTCAGCGATGACTCTAAACCACTATAATTACGTCATGCACAGGAAACATGGTAAAAGTCTGTGTACTCTACGAATGCGGACCGGACTTTGCTGATTGGGTCGATCGTCATAACATAGGGCCTTGTAGTGTGAGGAAACCATTGGTCAGAATCAGCGTGGGTGCGCAACCGGATGCGCGGGTTGACGGAGGTAGGAAACAATAACAAACCCACATGGTTGCCATTACCTCCACCATCATTCTCGCTCACGGTTTGTGGAAAGCACTTCATTACAGGCACGTAATAGTGAATCTAGTTTTTGTTTTGAACATTTCTATTATTATTCTTTGTAAATTGACCCATATTAAAAGAAACATACAAACAAAACAGGCATGACCAGTCACTAACAATGCCGTGTAGTGTGTAGACAGTAACACAGTACGGTGAACATGACTGACACTGGGATCGGAATGTCGGAACCCATGAGTCGTTCGCAACTCTGCCTCACGTATTCATTTAATCAGTCAATTTAATTTTTATTAAGCTTGCGTAAAACATACAAACAAAAAAGACATGACCAGTCACTAACAATGCAGTGTAGTGTGTAGACAGTAACACAGTACGGTGAACATGAATGACACTGGGATCGGAATGTCGGAACACAGTAGTCGTTCGCAACTCAGCCTCGCGTACTCATTTAATCAGTCAATTTAAATTTCATTTAGCTTGCCTATTCTTCAAGTTTATGATTATGATATATTCACTTTTTCTATTTAAAAAGGGTAATCCAAACAGACCATAAAAACGATTTTATAATAAGCCGACTTCAACTTCCATCACTTACGACACGAACTTATTTTGGGTGGGTTTTTTTAACAAAACCGTTTGACTCAAACTAAAGCTTCGGCATTGGATAAGGAGCGAGGTCCCTGTTGCCATCTTGCTTAGTTTATACAGAGACTGGGTTGCCAGCTTGGCTGTTCTTGATAAATAGTAGTAAATAGCACAACCTTGTGCAATGAGAGATAGAGAGAGAGAGAGATTTTGAACAAAAAACGAATATCTCTCTCTCTCTCTTACCCTCTCTCTCTCTCTCTTGCCCTCTCTCTCTCTCTCTCTCTCTCTCTTCTCTCTCTCCCTCTCTCTCTCTCTCCCTCTCTCTCTCTCTTCCTATTTCATCTGTCACACTGTTTGACAATCTTCTTCACCTGGCTCACTTGTACTTGTAATATCGGGTGTAAAGTAAAATTTTGAACAATTATTATTATTTATAAAATGCAGAAACTTTGCAAATAAACCGATAGACTAGATATTAATTCGATTCGAAAAGTGAAACACAAAAGGAGAATTTGCGAATACCCGGTCCAGACATAAGCGTCATGGTCTTATTTATAAAGTGCAGAATCTTTGCAAATAAACGGATAAAATAGAGATTAATTCGATTCGAAAAGTGGAACACAAAAGCAGAATTTGCGAATGCCCGGTCCAGACATAAGTGTTATGGTCTTATTTATAAAATCTATAAACTTTGAAAATAAACGGACAAGATAGAGATTCATTCAATTCGAAAAGTGGAACACAAAAGCAGAATTTGCGAATGCCCGGTCCAGACATAAGCGTTATGGTCTTATTTATAAAGTGCAGAAACTTTGCAAATAAACGGATAAGATAGAGATTCATTCGATTCGAAAAGTGGAACACAAAAGCAGAATTTGCGAATGCCCGGTCCAGACATAAGCGTTATGGTCTTATTTATAAAGTGCAGAAACTTTGCAAATAAACGGATAAGATAGAGATTCATTCGATTCGAAAAGTGGAACACAAAAGCAGAATTTGCGAATGCCCGGTCCAGACATAAGCGCTATGGTCTTATTTATAAAGTGCAGAAACTTTGCAAATAAACGGATAAGATAGAGATTCATTCGATTCGAAAAGTGGAACACAAAAGCAGAATCTGCGAATGCCCGGTCCAGACATAAGCGTTATGGTCTTATTTATAGAGTGCAGAAACTTTGCAAATAAACGGATAGACTAGATGTTATTTCGATTCGAAAAGTGGAACACAAAAGGAAAATTTGCGAATACCCAGTCCAGACATAAGCGTCATAGTCCTATTTATAAAGTACAGAATCTTTGCAAATAGACGGATAAAATAGAGATTAATTCGATTCGAAAAGTGGAACACAAAAGCAGAATTTGCGAATGCCCGGTCCAGACATAAGCGCTATGGTCTTATTTATAAAGTGCAGAAACTTTGCAAATAAACGGAAAAAAACAGATTAATTCTAATCGAACAGTGGAACACAAAGGCAGAATCTGCGAACAACCGGTCCAGACATAAGCGTTATGGTCTTATTTATAAAATCTAGAAACTTTGCAAATAAACGGATAAAATAGAGATTAATTCGATTCGAAAAGTGGAACACAAAAGCAGAATTTGCGAATGCCCGGTCCAGACATAAGCGTTATGGTCTTATTAATAAAATGCAGAAACTTTGCAAATAAACGGATAGACTAGATATTAATTCGATTCGAAAAGTGGAACACAAAAGCAGAATTTGCGAATGCCCGGTCCAGACATAAGCGCTATGGTCTTATTTATAAAGTGCAGAAACTTTGCAAATAAACGGAAAAAATAGAGATTAATTCTAATCGAACAGTGGAACACAAAGGCAGAATTTGCGAACAACCGGTCCAGACATAAGCGTTATGGTCTTATTTATAAAGTGCAGAAAATTTGCAAATAAACGGATAAGATAGAGATATATTCGATTCGAAAAGTGGAACACAAAAGCAGAATTTGTGAATACCCGGTCCAGGCATAAGCGTCATGGTCTTGTTTAAATGAAACAATGCCATTTAAAAAATATATGGTCAATGAGCAATTAAGCTAAATATGCGGAGTTCAAATAGATAATTTGATCTGTGAATTATTTTTATAATTAGCTGTTTTTATTCTCCATCATTTAGGTTATGT
The DNA here is from genome assembly GCF_034508935.2 of Berghia stephanieae. NCBI lineage: Eukaryota > Metazoa > Mollusca > Gastropoda > Nudibranchia > Aeolidiidae > Berghia > Berghia stephanieae. Next base: position 33,414,067 of record NC_088369.1, on the reverse strand, counting down.
GATTAAGTTTATAATTGAAATACAAACTTTATCTCACTTATCAATGTTTTGCAATAAAGGAGAGTGTGAGTGAACCTGAGCAAAGGAAATTATTTGAGAGAGTGATATTTATCATGCTTTTCAGTTTGTAGTTGAATTCTAGAATGGATTCTTTATAGTTCTCATTGATTGTATGTCAGTATGTCAGTCTTTAGGACACCGATTACCCTAATGCGGCCACAATTTACAATGTGACGGCCACAAGCCCGTTAAACACAGAGTGGGGTATTGTTGTTTGCAAGTAATGCTATGGTTTTAATAGGATATCTGTCTCCTATTAAAATACATTCCTGTGTTGGATTTTGGATTAAATTCATGTCTTTTTCGGATTTTGGGATATTTAATTTTCATGGATTGTGATTGTGATTTTCAAGACTATTAATGTAAGTAAATGCCCAAATAGATATTTTTATTCATTTATTCTTTATTTATTTTTTTTAGTTTTGTTTTGTTTTGAAGCATTTATTATAAGAAATATTGTACATATGCACTTATACACCAAAGACTATATCCTTTCAACTGCTTATTATTATTATTATTATTATTATTATTATTATTATTATTATTATTATTATATGATAATAATAATAATAATAATAATAATAATAATAATAATAATAATAATAATAATAATAATAATAATAATTAATAATAATAAGTGCATTGAGTGAAATCCCAATCATGGTTGCCCAAATAAAACTGGCGCTAGAATCCCGACTACCTGTCTAAACGAATGTTGTTTGTACGATACATACTAACTACACGTTCAATATCGGGGGCAGAAAATATACGTTTGGTTTTATGAAATTAAAACAGTAGTCCCACATTGTTCTTTGATGTTATTTGTGGTTGCATTTGCTTTGAAACTTACACATTATATTGTGTTACATTGTTTACAAAATATTTCTGGTACTCGTATGCATGTGTAGTCAACGGACCACCGGTCAATCGTGTTCTTTATTATTTTATTATTAATTTTGGCTTGACATCTTACATATGTGAATTTGACAGGTTGTTATGGATGGTAATTATAACATTAGGTGATTTTTAAACATTTTTACGGCGTTTTAAATGTCTTTCTTGCATTCATTGCCGAGCACCTCCACTTTTCTGTTACTATTTTAACGATCAGCTGATTTTCTCTTGCCTCCCCTTTAATTTCGCGGACTTTTTTCAGAACGAGGCGTGGGAGTGGCTAATAAGAGGCTGCTGCCATGCTCTAGTCGATCGTTCGCAGGTTGGGTAATGATTACGCGGAAGAATACATGTTGGGTTGTTGTTCACCTAAATTTTTCTCACGGCTTTTTCCCGGCCCCAGACAATTTTCACCGATTTTCCCGGCTTTTCCCGGTCGGGAAATTTCAAAATAAAGTTCCCGGCTTTTCCCGGTTTTCCCGGCCCACTTCGAGGCCTGTAAATATATGTTGATAAAACATTTTAAAAATAATTTAGAATATTCAGATTGTTGACTTCTACACATGAGACCATGCCCGGAGGTAAAAGTTAGCTACTCAGCTAACTAGTGCTGGGCCACGAAAAGCATTTTGTTTTTAATTTCACCTGAGAAGTAAATCTTGAAGATAATATTTACAATCAAGCGGATCTAATTTCGGAAAAGAGATAAAAATTCTCAACAGATATTATTGACAAGATATTTAATGCTAAGAATTTAACAAAGAGATGAACTTTTTGAATACATTGCAATTATTCATATAGTAATATAAAGCTACCTTGTTTCTAATAATAGAGAAGTTGACTTCCATTTGCCAGATAAGGCAATGTTGATTGGCTTCTGCTTGGCATTTGCTGTGTTCAAGGACATTAATATCAGCAAAAGGAAGACAAAAGGGACACAGACCCGGCAAGACATGTTGAACACAGCACCTGAAAATAAAATCAGAAAATTACTTTTGTGATTCATAACCTTTGGCATGCCATGTCACACAATTTTCTCATTGATGTCTTTTTTATTATTCAAAACCTACATTCAGTAGTGCGTTAGTACATCAGTTTCTAAGATCTGGAGGAGAGTAAAAATGCGTAATAAGATTAGGGTCCAATCCAAAGAAACACTACTTTTCATAAAACTTATGTTTAGGATTGTAGGCTATAAGAATTAACAATTTTACTCTAAAGGTACTAGTTTGAAAAAGGATGACTTCTTGGTGGGAAAGATTCCTTATGGCTTGATGGAGATAAATGAAGCATTGTGAAGTGATTTAAGCATGGTGGAAACCATCATAGAACAGCATCTACTGGCAATACAACTCATGGAATGATGCAATGGGTTGGAGGTGTGGTTACAGTCAATGTATGCATTCATTGTCCAGCAACAGTACCTATATGTATGCAATGCATTGTCTGGAGACATAAATGGCGTCATGTGGTTACGGCAGTACTAGTATTGTATGGCTAGAATCTGTCAAACTATCCACTGATCTCATAATGGACCATCAGCAAGGCTTGACACTGGGCAACAATGCTCTGATGTGGTCTGTTGTGGCAGGTGAGCAAGTCAGGTATACGTATTTACTAATAGTATAGTTATTGAACTTGGGCTTTTTATGGAAAAAATGGTTTTGACATGCAGTCGAGGACGGATATATCGTCATCATTGGGACCACAGTAAATAAAATGTCAAGATATCAATTATCCCAAGAAATATAAGGGAAACAAATGAGAAAATTCAAAAAATTAGAAAATTCAAAAAATTAAAAAATCCATTGTAATATAACATAATAATCCAAATTGATCAATGATGGGATGTAATTGGACAATAATCTCGCATTTTCTTTGGTTGTTATTTTACATCACAGCGGGATGTCTCTGCATTGTCATTGGCTGTTGTGATGTACTTCACTGCATAATATCTTAAACGACAAATTATTGCCGGTATCGAGGTTTATAATGTCGATATATACCCGTCTTGTGGTAAACTTAATGTGTTGATATATGCGACTTTTATTTACTAATGTTATATAGCTAATAAAACGGGGACTGATGTCATGTCGAAACTGTTGCCGATATATCCGTTCAGCACTGTATTAGCATTGTTTACACTCCTTTAATTTAAAATATCACACTTGATTTTTTACTGATTTGGTACACAAATTACCACTGGCATTTTTTATGATTATTTTAGCTTTTTTCCATGACTAGTTTGGCATTTTGTATAAAAGCTATCTGGCAAAGGTCTATAAATAATGACCTGTGATTATTGACAGGTTTGCGGATAATGACAGTCTTTATTTGAGACATCAAATCTAACATAGTTCTCAATTGATTCGCTTTTCTTTGGAAACATAAAGCACCTGGCTAACAATACATCTGTAAAATACATCTGATTGGCAGGGACCATGTCCTTGTTTGTTTTGTTTTTAAGAGTTTTACAGTGCTTGAAACATATAGTTTAGGTCATTTCAGTTTCAGTGCAGTAAAAAGGTAAAAAATGTAATAATCATTGAATAAATTCTGGAATTACAATTAAAAGGACATGAGAAAAAGAAAAACAAAGGGGAAAGGTTCAAGTAGGGAACAGGTGTAGATTCCAAGAGCATACTATCACTGTACTCAGTTTGAGATCACCTAAAAGTCTCATCCAGACACCAACACAGGATCCCACAAAATGGAATACACCCAAACTTTGACAGAATATCCCAAAACAGAAAACATAAACCAACAATACATAACAGAGAGATGATTTAGAAAGAAAAACAAAACCATCTCCCAAAACTAATACTAAACACTTGACTTTTTCCCTTTCAGCTAAGGACTCCTGCAAGGGCCAGGACGAAACCAACTAATCCAATTAAAAGACAAAGACAGAAAAGAACTTGGAAAACTTTTATAAGTTATAATTATAAGGTAATAGATAGTAATAGAAGGCACAGCAAGGGACCTCCTGCCCACAATGTAGGTAGTCGCATCGCCCGTGGCTGAGCCGCTGATCGAGCCCCGATATCGATGTTACGGCTCTGGAGTGAAAATTGTGTTTACCGGTGAACATAGTTTTACTTCCATTGCCGTGGAATCGCTTCCTGTGCACTAATTTCGTCACTTCCGGTCTCATTTTAAAGAGGAGAAGCCAGCGCATCAGGCGGCGTTTTCAGATTTTTAATCCGTTCATTCTTTGTTCAGATGCCAGCTGTTTGAAAATTTGGTAAGTTTTAACTTCATTTTAAATACATTTTTCATTATATTACCTATTTTTAATTAATGTTATATTATTCGCCAACCATTTTTCTCTATTTGTGTGAATTTTGGTGGTGATTGATGCTGGCGAAAGCGTCTTTTAGTGACTTTAAATACGATGCGTGTTCATGAAGTTGGCGACGGCCAACCAGGATTGCCTCTCGATGTATCCCCGAGTCTCCTGTGTACAGTGCAGTCTGTAAACTATCGACTGCGTTTGCTTTTGTGACTTGTATAAATAATTTCAAGCTAAATAATTGCTGTAAAAAGACTGAAAATAGTCCCATCCATAATTTTAGTTTTATTTTATGAATGAATGTTGAAACTGAAATGACTTTTTAACTGGGATGATACCGGACAACTAAAAATTATGTTCCACTGATATTATTTTTTATCTTTTATTTTTGTTTGTTCTGCAGGTTAAGTGTGTTGGTTTAATTTAATGTGGTTAATTTCAATACAAATAATACAGAATAGCATGATAGAGCCAATTCAAGTATATTTCATTCATTACTTTACTCTTTACCACAACAAAAATTATTATATAACTTTTAATTTTGTTGATTTAATCATAATCGAAGTACTTTTTTTGTTTTCAGAGTCAGACGTTCATTATGACACCACATTTTCATGTTTCATTTCCTGCCTTGTATTTTTAAATATGAAATTGAAATAACAATATGAATTTGATTGTCTGCCACCTCCAACTCCCGTCGTCTGCCGCCTCGAACTCCAGTCGTCTGTCTTGTATTTTTAAATATGAGATTGAAATAACAACATGAATTTGATTGTCTGCCACCTCCAACTCCAGTCGTCTGCCTCCTCCAGCTCCAATAATCTGCCTTGTATTTTTATATATGAAATTGAAATAACAACATGAATTTGATTGTCTGCCACCTCCAACTCCCGTCGTCTGCCGCCTCTAACTCCTGTCGTCTGTCTTGTATTTTTAAATATGAGATTGAAATAACAACATGAATTTGATTGTCTGCCTCCTCCAGCTCCAATAATCTGCCTTGTATTTTTAAATATGAAATTGACATAACAACATGAATTTGATTGTCTGCCACCTCCAACTCCAGTCGTCTGCCGCCTCGAACTCCAGTCGTCTGTCTTGTATTTTTAAATATGAGATTGAAATAACAACATGAATTTGATTGTCTGCCACCTCCAACTCCAGTCGTCTGCCGTCTCGAACTCCAGTCATCTGTCTTGTATTTTTAAATATGAGATTGAAATAACAACATGAATTTGATTGTCTGCCACCTCCAGCTCCTATAATCTGCCTTGTATTTTTGAATATATGAAATTGTAATAACAACATGAATTTGATTGTCTGCCACCTCCAACTCCCGTCGTCTGCCGCCTCCAGCTCCAATAATCTGCCTTGTATTTCTAAATATGAGATTGAAATAACAACATGAATTTGATTGTCTGCCACCTCCAACTCCCGTCATCTGCCTCCTCCAGCTCCAATAATTCGCCTTGTATTTTTAAATATGAAATTGAAATAACAACATGAATTTGATTGTCTGCCACCTCCAACTCCAGTCGTCTGCCGCCTCTAACTCCAGTCGTCTGTCTTGTATTTTTAAATATGAGACTGAAATAACGACATGAATTTGATTGTCTGCCACCTCCAACTCCCGTCGACTGCCTCCTCCAGCTCCAATAATCTGCCTTGTATTTTAAATATGAAATTGAGGTAACAACATGAATTCGATCGTCAGTCTCCCCCAACTACTTCTGTATCATTGCTTGGACTTCGATGTATTTATTCAGTATCATTACCTGGATATTGCCTGTGTCTACATTCCATGCAGCCAACAACCCAGAGTGCCTAGATTTTGTTGTCTTCTGTCTTTTGCCACATATCAGCCATCTTATGGATTTAAGCGAGTCAGTACGTGAGTACCCTTTAATCTGTTCTCTTAGTGATGTTGAATGCAAAGCAATTATCAAATTTTCTAAAGTTCATTTCAATTTTAATGTAGTTTAATAGTTAGTCATATGATACATCTCTTCGAGATGTTCAGTTTGATATATGACATGCCTATGTTGCAGAAAGTTTGCAAAGTGTCGGTATTTATCGGCTTATTGTTTGTTATTATGTAATATGTTACGTAATATTCAATTTTGCATTTTCAGGTTAAGTTTTCTCTACCACTCTTATGTAGTTCTTGTTTTTAATTTTGCATTTTTATCACTGACCATGTTTGCATATATAAAGCGGCAAGCTTGTTTCTCCCGAGTACTGTTGGTGCCCAAATGTCTTGTCCAAGGATGCAAAAACATTGGGCAGTACATTTGCAAGTTGCATTTACTGACACTTGTTCAACTTTATTTCTAGCCCTGTTCATTGTTTTTTTGTTTTTTTTTTCTTCTCTCCGAATACCAGTCATCTTTCGTCTGTTGCTCATTTGCCAATGCCAAATATTAAGTGCCTTCCCCAAGGACACAACTTTAGTGTCTAAATTCATACGTTTACGCTCCTTTCCTCTTGTTTTAACAATTTTTGTGTTCAAAATTAATCATAGCCATAGTATTGTAAGCATGCTCTGGAAGAAGACCACCCTCAAATCTGTTTTTAAAGTTATTATCCGTTCCTCGCGTCTTTTTTTTTCATTTTCTAGGGTTATGTAATTGCATGACGTTGCATAATATTGCATAATAATCATTTAATTTTTTAAAAATTTGCTTCGTCTTTCCTTTGCGATCATTTTGATATATGGTTTTATATGTATTCCACCCCAAATAACCGTGATTTTCCATTTCCCCCGCTTTTCGGTTGCTCTCTGGTCACAGTTTTAGTTTCTTTTTTCCTCTTAAATTATATTAAGTATTTTGGTCCACTTTTGCGGACTAATAATCCCGTAACTTTGGTTCTAATTGTCACATTGTCATAATTTTGGTACCATTGAAAAGTGTATTTCTTGCAGAATAGCATGAGACTATTTTGAAAACAATTGCTGCAATCTCAAATTTTCATGCAACTACCTACACAATGGGAGGTCAAAGCCCAGTTCTGAGCTGCAGAAATAAAAAGTCTAGAAAGATTCTTTCTTTGGATAAATAAAACTTCAATTCAATGTGACCAACAACGTGGAGGGGATGGTAGTGTGGAAAGGCTCCCGAATTTTCTTCCTCTTTCATGGATCAATTTCACCTCAATTCACATACTCTGCTGACTGACTGTCTCAAGAGTCTAAAGACAGACAGAGATTGTGTCAGTAAAGTAAGAATAACACTTCACATCCAACTCGGGAAAGAATATCAACCGTTAGAAATAAATGATAATATAAACCGAAAGCGGTTATTAAGTTACGTTTAGGCTAAACAATCTGAGAATTGAGAGATATTACGAGAGCCAAATTACCGGATTATTTACAACGTATGAAAACCATGGACGCAGCCATACAACTGTCTCGGGGTGAATATGGCCGGCCAAGTGTTGACGATACATTGGACGATATTCGCACTTAAGTTTTAAAAAATGAGTCAAGTACTTGAAAATAAAATTGTCGTCATCAAAGGTTTATAACTGTATTTCTAAGTTGGCAATTGATCCTTGTTTCCAAAGTACTTCGTTTGTATTTTTTTTTTTTAAAAAGCACTTCTGTAAGCCACAGAATAATGAAGGAGTAAATGGGACAACAGGGGGAAAAGAGAAGTCGATCGCCGCCATATTTCTTGATGTGAAACTAGGGGCGCTTTCCATTTTCCTCTGAACATGATCACTTAGATTTGAACTAGGCTGTATGTGCCTAAATAATTCGATAAAATGTGTACAAAGGGAGTAAAAATGAATCTTATAAAAGATACAACACAAAGTAAACGATGTTTCCGCCTTTGACCTTTTTCAGGTAAACAAGAAAAGGAAATATGTTATATTACATTAGATTTTGTTTAAAACATTATAGGTAAAATGCGTGTGTGTGCTTGTGTGAGTGTGTGTGTGTGTGTGTGTTTGTATGTGTAAGGGAAGGAGAGAGGGAGCGGAGAGAGAGAGAGAAGAAGAAGAAGAAGAAGAAGAAGAAGAAGAAGAAGAAGAAGAAGAAGAAGAAGAAGAAGAAGAAGAAGAAGAAGAAGAAGAAGAGGAAGAAGAAGAAGACATAGAGCGATAAGGAGATGATATGGAAACCGAGAATAGACAAGAGCGGGACTTGTTTACACGGATCTATCTATCTATCCCTTTGACCTTCCATCCATTTATCTACCTATCTATCTCCTATTAATTTATCTGTCTGTCTGTAAATCTATCTAAGCCCACCCCACTTTAATTCTTGAAGACCACGTTGCCCAATTAAATTAATCACCCCGGGAACGGGGATGACCAACAATGCTCTTTGATTTTACAAAACATCGCGCATATCAATAAGAAGACACAAAGAGTGAGGCACTTTGAACTCGCTGTTCAGTTTTTATTACTGATGATCAAAGATACCCATTATCAAGTGTGATGTGTGTGAGTGGATAGAATTACTTTCGACATTTCGGAATTCCATCCCTTTGATTTAACAATGACAGAATCATGCTGTGTGAATCATGAAAACAGTGTTTTATGAAATGACGATAGGTACCATGGTTTATCAAAAGATAAACTTGGTCTATTCCAAGTTTTCGAAGATAAATCACAGGCGTAGGAATATGAAAGACATGCTACATTAATGTTCTTGATCTGTGACGCAAACTAGCGTGTATGCAAACCATTCACTTAAAAGAAAATGTGAGAAAAAAACAGATAGGAAAACGAAAAAGAAACATACTGGGAATTCCCTATTTCAAATTAAGTTGAGAGAGAGAGAGAGAGAGAGAGAGAGAGAGAGAGAGAGAGAGAGAGAGAGAGAGAGAGAGAGTGAGAGAGAGAGAGAGAGAGAGAGAGAGAGAGAGAGAGAGAGAGAGAGAGAGAGAGAGAGAGAGAGAGAGAGAACTAAGGATCCTGTCAGGACTAGGTTAAAATGAACAATGCCCATCGAGAACAAAACAGAGAGCAACGTGGATAGGGGGAGACCGATAAAGGGGCATAGAAGACCCAGTGACCTCTCCACCCATCTGGAAAAGTCGAAAGACCTCAACCATGAAAATGATGGAGAAACGGTTTTTTTAATTGAAGTTAAAAGCACCGAAGATTGATTATTGTTGTTAAGGGTTTTACGTCGCTTGCAACACATTTAGCTAATTGCATGGCTGGTAGAAAGGAAGAAAATGAGATAGACAAAAAAAAAATATAGATTTACCTTTGAAAGCATACGATAAAATAAGTCAAAGTGGAATAGTTCAAATATGGAATAGATGTTGATTCCAAGAGCACTTAGTTTGAGATCACCTAAAAGTCTATCCGGACACAAGCACAGGATACCACAAAGAGGATTACACGTAAATGTTAACAACGCATTAGTATATTCAAAATAAAAAGTGTAATAGTACATAACAGAGAGATGGTTGACAAGGGAAAACAATATCATCTCCCAAAACTATAACTATACATTTGACTGTTTCCCTCTCACCCCGCCCAGATTCCAAGACAAGGACAAAAGGCAACAGAAAACAGATATATGGGGATAAAAGACGCACTGCCCAACATGGATGGTCAAAAGACCTCACCAAGATTATCTTTATTATTATTATTATTATTATTATTATTATTATTATTATTATTATTATTATTATTATTATTATTATTATTATTATTATTATTATTATTATTATTATTATTATTATTATTGTTATTATTATTATTATTATTATTATTATTATTATTATTATTATTATTATTATTATTATTATTATTATTATTATTGTCAATATCAAACTCGTTGTGGGAGACCCTGAAGTACTTGGAACTCAAACGTCAGTAATCAAACTGAAGTCGAAAACATGATTTTGGCAAATCGGCGTGTGAGACATACTGGTATTGCGAATTAAGTTGGAATTTCAAAGTAAAGGGTACACCACATCGTGATCCGTGGATACAGAAAAGTGTCTGACAGATGGGCCCACGAATGTTTACAAATGACATGAAAGAACAACGAGAAACAAGTTGCTCCAAACTCTATAAAAAGGTATAAAGACAAAGGTAATGCCTTTATTCAGCAAATAGTCACTGGAGACGAGTCGAGAGCAAGCTCCAGTAAATGGAATACCGACAAAAGAACTCTCATTGAACAAAAAAAAAAAAACGTTCAAAGTTGTGGCGTCAGCTATAAAAGTGCTTATTACGATTTCCTGGGACTTTGAAGGTGTTCAAATCGAATTTTTGGAACAGGGCATAACAGTGAATTCCGATCAATGTGTTGCCACGCTGGAAAAAACAGAGCCCGACTGAAAAGAGTGCGACCCCAGAAAAATGCGCTAATGCAACACGATCACGCTCGAACCCACACGACTCAACAGACTCAAACAGCACTGATGAAAATGGATAGCACCTTATTCTGCACCTTCAGACTTCTTCTTATTCCATAAATTAAAGAAGGAGTATCTCAGAGGAAACCACTATGAAAACGACAAAGACGTGAAGGCTGTTGTCTATGTCCGTCTAAAGTATACGGCCGTGCTGCTGTACGATCTTGGTGTAAAGAAAAAGGAAGTCAGATTTTTGTTTTGTTGTTTTTGTTTTTAAGGGTTTTCAGACACTTGCAACACATTAATTTAGGTTATATTAGCGCCAGTAAAAAGGAAGAAAATGGGATAATAAAAAGTTATAAAATTACAATTAAAGCACCCAAGAATAAGTAAGATAAAGGGGAGTTAGTTCAAATAGGGAACATGTGTAGAGCACACCATCGGTGTACTTAGTTTGAGATCACCTAAAGGTCTCATCCTGACACAAGCACAGGTCCCCCTAAAAAGAACACACTCAAATGTTTACATTATAAATTCAAAACAACAAGAGAGATGATTTACAATGAAAAAAATCTCCCAAAACAATAACTATACATTTGACTGTTTCCCTCCCCGCCAAAGACTTCGGCAAGGGCCAGGACAAAACCAAGTTCTCATTCCAAGACAAAGATAGAAGCAGATTGGAAAAGAGATATAGGGGAAAGAAGACAAGCGGGGTCGCATATAAAAATTGGACAAGAGGCTGGTCAATTATATTTTTTAAAAAGAACTTCGCCTTCATTGAGCGCAATATTCCCTTAAATGTGCTAGTTCTTTACAAGCTAACAGCAACTCTCAACATGTTGGACGAGAGGCTAGGGCGCTATTACAATTGTTTTAAGAAGAGGCAACGCTGTTACCAGCCACAGCCAGATACTCATTTTACATCATGGTGAGGTAAGAAAATTCGAGTAAAGTGCCTTTTCCCAAGGACTCAACTGTGCACCAAACAAAGCGGGATGAACCATGCCCCTGCCGGTCCGTAGATGAGTGTCATGAGTCATACCACAAGACCACACAGCTGCACGACCACGTCAATCTAGTTTTATGTCGGATTAAACAAATTGTTGAAAAATTGAATTGAAGCTTGGGTAAAGTGGTGTCAAATCAACATGATTTATTGAGGAGAACGAATGAGAATTATAATAATAATGAAAAACATAAATTAAATAAAATTCCGTTTATTCATCCCATAGGGGAAATTTGTCCCTAGGGTCTACTCCAAGGGAAGACTGGAATAACCCAGGCGTCAGCCGCAGTGCAGCGCCGCAAATTGAGCTAGGGCGAGGTGACTTGCTCAAGGCCACACAGCGCAGCGGCGGGTGATCGAACTCGCACTTATGTTGGCAACAACAAGAGATGAAGTGAGTAGAAAAGTGCCAGAAGACAATAGAGAATAACAATTTTTTCGCGTCGTTGGTGGGGTTTGAACCCGCGACCTTACGGTACGACAACTCCGCCTGGCCGATGAGAACGTGACTCTACCGTATGAGCTATCCACGAATACAAAAATATTCTCGAAGGCGTTGAGGTCTGGAGCTTCCGCGACTGAAATTGGAAGGTTGTTCCATTGATCAATTACACGCTGGCTAATGAAATGCTGCCCGAGTTATGTGTTGCATCTGGCTTTGATCAATTTATATTTGTGATCTCTGATGTTACTGTCGGCAAACACAAATAATCCCGTCTGGACATCCCGCAGGTCGTGCGTATATTTTACGTTTCTATCATGTCGCCTCTGATACGTCTATATGCCATAGAATCCTATATGCTATAGGAATCCCAATAATTTTCAGTCGTTCCTCATACCCTTTATCTTTTACGCCTGGTATTATTTTAGTTGCTCTGCGGAGCACACCTTTTAACAAGTTCTTGTCCTTTTCATATTTTGGTGACCTAGTGAGTTGCTAAATTCCAGGTGAGACCGAACTAGAGCATTAAAAAGCATTCTCATAGACTCCAATTTGAGAAATGCAAAGAATCTAATGAGTCCAATGATTCTATTGGCCTTTTACTTGGATCTCAATGTGCTTTGAAAAATAAAGTTCGGTGTCAACATTAACCCCCAGATCTTTTTCAAATTTAGATTTACTTAAAGCTGTCGTGTCGTTGTAGTGGTGATTTCCCATTTCATAATTAAGCTGATAGTTTTTCTGTCCTAGCTGTAGTACGATGCATTTCCCAGCATTGAACCTTAGTTGCCATTCTTCTGCCCAATTAACTAGCTTGTTAATATCTTTCTGTAGATTGTCATTGTCGCTTACTTTGTTTACTTTGCTTTGTCGTAAGCGTACATTGAACATTTAGATGAGCTAGATAGGACACTAGGTAAATCATTAATGACAATGACAAAGAGGACTGGTCCAAGGACGTTACCTTGTGGTACCCAGATGACCACTTCTGCCTAGTCTGATACCATGCCTTGTATGCTAAGTTTTCTGTCTATAAGAAAGTGTCTAACCCAGCTTAGAAAATTCCCATAAATACCATATATGTTTCCAGCTTCTTAAAGAGTCTTTGGTGTGGGACCGAGTCGAATGCCTTAGCAAAGTCTAAGTAGATTGCATCAATTGATGATCCCTTGTCTAACATTTCTGTCCAGTCATTTAGAGTCATTAAGAGGTTGGTAGAGCATGAGCGGTCAGAGACAAAGCCATGTTGACAATCTGATAGCAGCTTGTTGTCTGTTAAATGTTCTATGATGCTGTCTCTCCATTACTTTGCATACAATAGAAGTGAGACAAAAAGGACGGTAGTTTTCCGGACTGGTCGTATCTCCTTTCTTGAACAGTGGTGTCACTTGAGCCTCTTTCCAATCAGATGGAAGTATAACAGAATCATTTGATTTATTAATTCATAGCTAATGGTTCAGAGAGTTCCTTGTTTGTTTTAAAGAGTTTTCGGCGCTTTGAACACATTAAGGTCACATCAGCGCCAGTAAAAAGGAAGAACATGGTATAGTTAAAAGTTCTAGAATTACAATTAAAGAACCCAAGAAAAAGTAAGAAAAAAGGGGATAGGTTCAAATAGGAAACAGATGTAGGTTCCAAGAGCACACTATCAAAGTACTTAGTTTGAGATTGCCTAAAAGTCTCATCCATGCACAAGTACAGGTCCCCACTTATGTTTGTTTGTTTGTTTTTAAGGGTTTTACGGCGCTTGCAACACATTCAGGTTATATCAGCGCCAGTAAAAAGGAAGAAAATGGGATAGTAAAAAGTTCTAGAATTACAATTAAAGCACCCAGAAAAAGTAAGACAAAGGGGAA
>NC_088369.1:33390188-33395188 GCF_034508935.2 Berghia stephanieae | reverse complement strand
GTTGCCTTTGTGTGTTTCAAAAAGGTCGACTAAAGCTTGGCAATATTGTTCATGCAAGTTGTCAATTTCTTCTTGACTGGGATTCTCAACTTTTTTCACATCAATGGCTGATCCCACTTTTGAAAAAAAAAAAGAGAAAAAAAGTAAGCATTGTTTTAATTTAATTCAAAGGGTGGGCTGAAACATAGATAAGTATTGTTCATTTGAAGACGTTTGTTTCTTTAGCAGATGCATAAATCGTACACCAAATGAAATTTGGAACCTTAGCTACAAACGTTGTACATTATTTTTCTTAATGGTTTCCACCCTAATCCATACAATGAGCAGCTAACATCGGACTAGTTGAAGCACTCCATTGGCAAAGAATTCAGATGATTTTTCTCATCACCAGAGACGAACATCTGCAACTACTTGTTCGGGGTACAATATCTTGTCCTTGCTATAGAAATTCCACATGAACTACCCTCTGTAGTCCCAGAAACTGGTCATCAGCTTGACTTGATTGAGTGCATTTTGGTTTCTGAGTTGTGATGCAACCAAAATTCTTCTCCAGTAACATTTTTTTCAGGAAAGTCTTACCTTCTTAGTCATACTTTTCAAAGTTGGGAATACATTTCTTTTCTCTAAAATGTTATTTCTGTTGTCAAATGTCTCAGAGCTAGAAACCACTGTTCAGAAACTTCCTGGTAGCCCCACCTAAGATGGATGTCATGATAAAGCGCACTCACTTTTTAAAATTCCAACTTTGTTAGCAATGTCTTTCTCTTTGACACTTAAATTTGCCATTTTCATACCATCATCTTCTTGATGCAGACACGACCTACTCCAACCATTGCAATCAAAGATACTTTGACTATATGGTGTCCTATCTTCTAATCATTCTTGCCCATTTTGGAACTGCATAATCAGAAATTAACTGAAATGATATTTACTTTATTTAATACTTTGAAACAGAGATAGTTGCTGAAAATTGTCAAATTCGACATTGATTTGTGATGTGTAATTTTGAAAGATGTCATCGATGCATTAGGGTTGCAAAGAGTAGTTAGCTATTCGTTTGCAAAAAATATGATAAGATGTGATACAAACAGACAAAACTTTAAAACAAATCCAACTCTCTGTCATAAAAACAAACTAGAAATTATAGAGACACAAAAGCCATGAAATATTTCAAATACAATTTAATGACCATGAGAACAACCAAAGCAACATTGCAAATTAAGTTTAATAATGACTTAAAACAATTTATGTAATATTTATTAATACTTCGTTGACATCATCGAAAGAGCTAGAAAATGAGGTGCTGAACAAAAATAGTAGGCCAATCAAGTGGAGAGCTTTCACTACAGAGATATGAAAAAAAAAACCCAAAAAACAACTGAAGTTACAGTGTCTGATGAACTTGTAGGCTTAAAGCATTAGCTCAACATTAGTGGCATCAGGCATTAAATGAGAGCTTGTGCCGGATTTCATCCATTTCAATTGCAGTAAAAAGAGAATTGATAGAGATAATATGATAAATCGGAAATCTGGGAACATGTTCAGTCGGACAGGGACATGTACTTAGGAATTTGTATTTCCAAATATCCTTTTTGAATACATACATTTTTTAATATTTTATTGATGCAATGCCCATGAGCTTAAATCACTTCACAAGGGATCCCAAGCCAACATCATCACTTAACAAGTAAGACAAGATATGATACACGTAACACGTTTTTTCACTTGTATTTTTTAATAGAGACAAAGCGGTTATAGGTAGGCTACTTATTTTAGACTAGAGTATGGTGGGAGAATACCAGTAAAGAGTCTTTCCTACTACTCAACTTTGAAACACCAACAGCGGGACAAGAATGAGGGATCCACAGGTCAGAGTCGGAGTGTTGTTCCACAAAACCACATGGCTGCAACAATAATTCCTCAAATGCCAACACACACACACACACACACACACACACACACACACACACTTGTACACGCCACTGCATTTCAATCTGCAGTTGTTACAAAGAGGGGTATTCATTTGTGAAATGTAGTGAGACTATCATGTCAGCTAGCTAAAAATGAATGAATTAGAAACAAACGACACTTACCGACTGTATAAATAGGTCTGCGGTATGGCAGTAATCCAAATGTATAGTTGAAGATCCCTCGGCCATGGAACAAGGGAGGGGAGAATCCCAAGTATTTAGTCATAAAATCTTGAAGATTTCTAAGGCCACTCCCTGTTGGGTTGGGGACCTGATTGTACAAATCGTTTTCACCAAAGGCAAACACAGGAACAAGGTTGGATCTGAAAAATAAAATTTAAAAAAATCCAGTTACAGAATTTTGCCTCAAAAAGGTCCCAGCCAGATAGAGAACAAATGGAGTCCAGCGAAGAGGTTCTATAAGAACTTGTGCTTTAAATATCGTTAAGTTTAAGTAAGTACAACTTGAATAAAAATTTTAAAAATCTAAATTTTCTAGATAAATATTGGATTGAAGTGTGTAAGACCTTTGTATATATTCATATTAGCTATGTTAAATGTGCTTTAGCTACCTTACTAAATGTGTCAGCGTAGAGAAAGGACAAGACATGATTAAATCTCATCCCTCATCTTTCTGGATTTTAAGTGAAGTTTTACTGTTTTAATTGTCAGCTGATGAAGAATTTTGAGTTCAAAACATTCAAAGTTAAGTATTTCACTTTTTTAAAAAGCTGTTATATTCATTTGTTGTTGTTGTTATTTTAAATTTTTATAAAAGTAATCCTTTTAAAAAAAGAAACAGAATTATCTGTCAGGGGGAAGGTACAACACTATCAAATTTAAAGACAATTTTAAAATGGTTAATGCCCTTTGCTACTTGCGATGTCATGTTTTTTAAAACATAATAGTGAGGAGAGGTAAACATCTGATGTGTCATATGCCATAAAATAAGTGACTAAGAGTAATTACCCGTGTTTTAGAGCAATTTTACAGAACCCTTTTCGTGACTTGAGTTTGAGGACATAACTGTTGGGATGTGCCTCTAGAGCCTCCACAGCACCTCCTATAATGATGGCTAAGGCATTGCCTGTTCCTTCCCTAGAAAGGACCCATTCAATACTTTCCTTGGATGATTCAACTGCACCTGAAATGTTCAGAAAGGGAATACACTGCACATATATGGGGAGGCCGCCCAGCTTATTACAGCTTCAGATTAGCGCAAATAGGCCTTTGATGATTTGCCCTCCTTTGTTAGACTGTAAATCTGATGTACCAAATTTTTATACAATTACTTACGTTTTAGGTTGCCCTGCATATAGGAAATTAAGATACCAGTTTATTTGTTTTACTCTAGAATCTTTTTGTATGCCGAAAATAATTTGAGCCCTTCAATTTACTCTTCTCATAATTTCCGGTTGTAATGAACACGTTTTTCATACAAACACAGTTGATATGTACACAAACTTTTAAGAGAAACATATTTCTTAAAAGAAGATTCATGAATACGATCGTCTTGTTATTTCATTAAAGTATATGAGTATTGATGACAGTAATAATTACAGCACTTTAACATACGCTTTGATACTTTGTAGTTGTAACTTAAGTTTATCATTCTTCACCTTAAAACTGGGGGTGTAGAGAGAGTCCCTCTAAAATGTCAATTCAGCTTGTTTCATTTTGTATGCAAATCAAAGCAAATTACTCTGTAACATCTCAACAATGAATGTTCTTTCGTGAAAACAATTGAAAAATAAAATTCAAATTCATAGAATCAATCAACCAATCATTCATAATCAATCAATCAATCAATCATTATTGAAGAGTGTCAGTGATAACTTCCATCATACACAGGGCACAGGCCACATTCGAGGCAGGTCGGTCTGAGACAAACTGGGTCTCTGACAAATTGGGCCTGTGACAAACTGAACCTCTGACATAATCAATCAATCAATCAATCATTATTGAAGAGTGTCAGTGATAACTTCCATCATACACAGGGCACAGGCCACATTCGAGGCAGGTCGGTCTGAGACAAACTGGGTCTCTGACAAATTGGGCCTGTGACAAACTGAACCTCTGACAAACTGGCGTGCATTCCCAATGTAGGCTGTGACAAACTGGGTCTGTGACAAACTGGGCCTGTGACAAACTGCTGTACTGCTATGCTCCCATATATGGATGGTTATAATTAGATTATTGTTAATCATAAATCGATTCCTTTAAATGAAACAATAAAGCAAAAATAAAACAATATAAAACAAACATAAAATCGAACCTGATATTTTGTTTTAAATCCTATAAAAATGTTATTTATTTAAGCTAACAAATTTCGACTGAACATAGTTATTTCAATCAAGTAAAGCAAGTCAGTAGCCATTTTGGTCTACTTGACCACTGAAAAAGTAGAGCTGCCAGTCCCTGTCTGGTGGTGGTGGTGGTATTTCTATACGAATAGGAATATGAAAATTGGGATAGGAATAGGGTTTTTAATTTTTTTGGTTAATTAAAAAAGGGGTGAACAAGTAGGGAAGTAATTATAAAGACATAAAGAGACTGTTCAACTGATTTTGTTTGTTATTTATTTATATAATAACATTTTCTGTGAAACTTAAAAAGCCTCTCCAGTTTCCCGAAATTCAATACTTGCATCAAAAATGTGCTCCTTCTGTTGAGTTACTGATTCTAGTTGGAAAAAAAAATAAAATATTTTTTCTACAGCTTTGCAACAAACTGGATGTTTTTATACTCAACTAGTCCCCAAGCCATTCCAACTCTTTATCGGGGAATAATAAATGGACACACTGTAATATCACTGCATTTATAGCCACATGATCATCTTTGATGATGCAAATTATATTAGATGACTCAGTTGCTCTTTGTGCAGAAACATCAGGGATGGGGACTAGTTTTGTAAAACAAAAACAGCAAGGTGTATACAGTCCGTACATTGTTCCCAAATGCCATGTTGCGATTATGTTAAAAGAGGAATGCAACAGAGTGGTTATTCCTCAAGACACTTTGACGGAAAAT
>NC_088369.1:33320188-33385188 GCF_034508935.2 Berghia stephanieae | reverse complement strand
GGCCCTAATCCCATTCCAAGACAAAGACAGAAAGCAACTCAGAAAACAGAAATAGGGGGATAGAAGACACAATAAGCGACCTTCTGCCACCACGGGAGGTCAGGAACCTCACCCAGATGATGATGATGATGATGATAATGATGATGATGATGATGATGATGATGATAATGATGATAATAAACATAATATGACGATGATGATGATGACGATGATGATGATGTGATGATGATGATGAGGAGGAGGAGGAAGAAGAGGAGGAGGAGGAGGTTGTTGTTGTTGGTACTGATGATGATGATGATGATGATGATAAGGAGGAGGAGGAGGAGGAGGAGGAGGATGAGGATGATGATAATGAGGAGGAGGAGGAGGATGAGGAGGATGATGATGAGGAAGATGAGGAGGAGGAGGAGTATGATGATAATGATGATGATGATGACGATGATGGTGAGATGATGACGATGATGATGAAGATGATGATGATGATGATGATGATGATGATGATGTTGATGCTGATGACGATGATGGTGATGACGATGATGATGAAGATGACGATGATGATGATGATGATGATGATGATGATGATGATGTTGATGTTGATGTTGATGCTGATGACGATGATGATGTGCCGGACGTAAATGGATTTTCTCCCTGTTACTTTCTCTAGTTGGTTTTTATAATATTGTCTGCTGTAAACGACAACCCATTCAGCAAATTGTTTTTGACATTAGAAAAATCAAACCACTTATAAAAATGAAATTTATCTTAAATAGTAATATTTAATTTATTGGGCATTGCAACTAAATTAAATTCCATAATCGCTATAAGATTAAGCAATATAATAAAAGTGCTGTAAAACCATGGAAGTCCTGCCAAATAAACCTTGAATCTTGAACCTAACTATTCCTATAAAAGCAACGTCGTAGCAGGGTCTGTTAGAATAAATTATCTCAAATGCTTAGCGTTAGACTGAGTCCTACCCAAAGTATAATGATCAATTGTTACCGCCAGTAAGATGCGGAATACAACCGGGCTACTCGAGCCTCCCATGCTTTGCTTTAAATGACTACAACATTAGGAAGAGATTGTATCACAAAATAACATTGAATTAAACTAATATGTAATTTAAATGAATTACCAGCTTCATAGCCAACAAACATCTCGTATTTAAGACAATTAATTATAAGTTCAAGAAAAGGATGATGCGATTTTAATAAATAAATAAATAAATAAATAAATAAATAAATAAATAAATAAATGGCTTACCGCATTTATTATTTTATTAATGTATCTTCAAGATGAACGAAGCTATCTAATAAACAAAGAAAAAGCTAAGGCAAGTAGATACCTATAATATGATCGATATTAATTATTCGGGTCTAAACGATCAGTGGAGCAAACCTGAAAACAAAACACAAAAATTAGCTCGATCTTCAATACATTTCACGAACCTTTCCATGATGAGAGAGAACAACTTTTAATAGACACTCTTTGAAACTACTTTAATAACCGAGTTCAGAGCCGGACTGCATAATATAATAGTATGAACATAGTATACTATCTCCATAGAAATCCCCGAAAGGGCGTGTGTATCGTGTGTTGACGTTTCTGTCACTGCTCAGTTGTATTCTTCAACTTTGAACTTTTGTTTTATCTGGAAAAAAGAATGATCCTTGACCCTCTCACTCTCGTTGTCAATGCGTCAGGCCATTTACGTATACATAAACCGATAAGGCCGAAGTTACTGTTATACATGACTCATGACACTCTTATCAGTAATATGACGATTCGAGATGAAGCAAATCATTGAAAAATACTTCTCATTTTAGTTTTAGGTTTACACACTGAACGAAGAAATTTCAACCTCCTATTGTTACTCTTTTCCCCCGATGCAATTAATGATAACAAAATAGGCTTTTGACTCGGTCCCTTTCTTTTCGTCCAAGAGCCGTCCCACTTCTGTGTATCTTGATATCGTCAGTATTCAGTCCTCGGATTGAATTTAATCTTGACAAAATGACTTGAATTATCATTCATTGATTTTTAACAACCTTTGTTCTTTGTTCGATACCGTGTCAATACTATGCTGAATGCATATAATGTACACACACGCGCACACACACACACACACACACACACACATAGTTTTGTGGAATGCCTTCTGTATTGTTTTGTTCAATGGACTCCCGTTTCATTTTGGAATTTGCAATGTAAATCACAAATGAAATGTTTATGTACAACGTGGAACCATTTCCAACTATACACACACACATATTATATTAGTCACACACACACACACACACACACATATATATATATATATATATATATATATATATATATATATATATGTGTGTGTGTGTATATATATATATATATGTGTGTGTGTGTGTGTGTGTGTGGGTGTGTGTGTGTGTGCGCGCGC
This sequence comes from Berghia stephanieae, assembly GCF_034508935.2. Lineage (NCBI taxonomy): Eukaryota > Metazoa > Mollusca > Gastropoda > Nudibranchia > Aeolidiidae > Berghia > Berghia stephanieae. Next base: position 33,382,766 of record NC_088369.1, on the reverse strand, counting down.
GTGTATACATTATATAGATAGTATGCAGATGACGTCACTCAGGCCTTTGTTATTGTTTTTGCCATCCGCGTTTGTGAGTTGTTCTCACTAAACTGCATTAACCAGACAATAAAAGTTCATGGTTACACAGAGTTTGTGTGTTGGTCCGTTATACTTCCGGATAGCAATGTTGTGAACTCCTTGGCAAAGCGCATTCTATCTATAAACGGACCAACACACAAACTCTGTGTAACCATGAACTTTTAGTCTTGTTAATACAGTTTAGTGAGAACAACTCACAAACGCGGATGGCAAAAACAATAACAAAGGCCTGAGTGACGTCATCTGCATACTATCTATACATTCAGCATAGTATTGACACGGTATCAAACAAAAATCTAGTCCTCGTTCATGTAAACGGGCCAAGGTTTACTTTTCACGAGATTCGTGTGCACTACTCACTAAGATTGCTACCCTGAATTCAAAATTGTACACTTTGTACACACTTGACATAAACAATTATTTAATAGTTGAAAGACAGAGGCGTCGCTGCTAGTTGTTATTTCTACATTCATTAAAAAAAAAAAAAAATAAATAAAACTGATAACAATATGGATTAAAAATGCAAATTTGTCACAATACGGAAAATTTACAAGTATTCTCTCAAGAGAGACGAAGCCCGGAATTCTGTTTCATGGCATGTGGCAAAAAGCAATATTACTAATAGATTGCCCACAACCAGGAACTCAGAGTGGAGAGATCAAATTAATAATATGTCATTTTGAGTATGCACCTCTTATACTTGAAAACTGCGGTTCCTTTGAAAGGTTTTATTGTACAAAAATTACATAGAATATTGTATTAAAAACGTTTAGATTCAGTGACAATTCATATAGTTACAGTTACAGTCAAAGCGCCCCATTTCCCCAGTGAACATAATTCAAGAATCGCAAATATGGACCGTTCCCGATTGGTGATCAGTAGGTTTTCGTGACATGTCTTGTGCGACCTTTATGAATACGATTCAATAGTCTGATGTCACGCCGCCCGGAAACGGCGGCCATCTTGGTTCTAAACAAAGAAAATCATTACTTTTTATTTTTCATGCTGGCTAGAAGTTTTCATATGCCTTGTGATCAGAATGTGTAAAAAATCAAAACATGATCAAATGTATGTGTTTTTTTCCCTCCGGATACCCTTTATGCTCGTCGGAGAAATATTTCGTAAGGGCGTCCGCCATTGTTCCGATAGTTTAGAGCCAGTGTTACTAAGTTACCATGCGTCATTAGGAAGGAAGTGACGCTACGACTATTGAATCCTATTGTCTTGCTCAACAGTTGGTCGAGGATTTGCGAAAGGATTTCTCCCTGTCCTTTCGAAAACGGGCGTAAAGATTTGGACCCCCCCCCCCCCTCCTGTTTTTGTTAGTTTTACATCAATGTATTTGTCCAAAAAATGTATAAGCACCGTTTTCCACCATGGAAGAGATAAATTTTAATAATAAACGCTGTGAATTCTCAACTCTTTACATGATATCTATTTTTACACAATTTCAAACAACCCAAAATTATTTGCTAAGCTACGTCACTGAATACAACTTTATTGTGAATATTTTCCCCATGGAAAAGAGAATCAACATAATACTGTAAACATTTAAAAGTTTCGAGTCATATTTTATTGCAAACGATGACAAGATCAAAGGAATTCGGCATTGTGAGAAAACTGTTTGGTCCATCACTATCGGTATTCAAAATTCGTAATGTCACTTAAAATAATATAAGCCCACGTGCAAAAAATGACGGCACCACGTTTCGTAACTTTTGAGGAATTTGCGATATTTCATGCGTACGGGACTTGGAATGGACTATAGTTGTTGACTACATTTGACATTAATTTATTATAATCTATCATTAATTTCTGCCATACGCATAGTAATTGTTTGTTTTAAGAGTTTTATGGCGCTTGCAACACATTAAGGTCATATCAGCGCCAGTAAAAAGGAAGAAAATGGGATAGTAAAAAGTTCTTGCAAAAAAGCATCCAAGAAAAGAGAAGACAAAGGGGAATTGATTCAAATAAGAAACAAGTGTAGATTCCAAAAGCACACTATCAAAGTACTTAGTTTGAGATCACTAAAAGTCTCATCCAGACACAAGCACAGGTCCCCGCTAAGAGGAATACACTCAAATGTTTTACAAATCATATATAATATAAAGAAACATAATGCAGTGCATAACAGAGAGATGATTTACAAGGAAAAAATATCATCTCCCAAAACTAACTATACATTTGACTGTTTCCCTCCCAGTCAGGGCCAGGACAAAACCCAAGTAATCTCATTCCAAGACAAAAACAGAAAGCATGTTGGAAACAGACATAGGGGAATAGAAGACACAGTATGTACCTCCCTGTCCACTATGGGAGGTCAGGAATCCCATCCAGTGGTTCAAATAGGTAACAGGTGTAGATTCCAAGAGCATACCATCAATGTACTTCGTTTGCTATCACATAAATGCCTCATCCAGACACAAGCACAGGAACCCACAAAGAGGAATACTTCCAAATGTTTACAAATCATATGTTCATAAAATAAATTTAAAAAATTACAGTAAATAACGGAGATATTATTTATAAGACAAAAAATATCATCTCCCAAAACTCTAACATTTGACTGTTTCAGTTTCCCTCCCAGCCAGGGCCTGGACAAAACCAAGTAATCTCATTCCAAGACAAAGATAGAAAGTATGTTGGAAAAGAGATATAGGTGGGTAGAAGACACAGTAAGTACCTCCCTGCCCACTATGGGAGGTCAGGAACCCCACCCAGATACGCATAGTAAAATCCATCCTCGTCAGTGCTAATAAAAACAAATCGAAATAAATTGGTTAAGTTTTAGGAAGACACCAGTTGCTTGATTTTTGCCGAGGACAGACGGGTCAGATTATTATCATCATCATCATCATTATTATTATTGTTGTTGTTGTTGTTTTTGTTATTTCATCATTATTATTAATATGTGGGATCTGGAGGAGCTTGCGACAAATTTAGGCCATATTACTATTAGCAACAGTAAAAAAGAAGACAATTAAAAGCAACCGAGAAAATGTAAGACAAAGGGGAATTATTTAAATAGGGAACAGATGTAGATTCCAAGACCAAACTATCCGTATACTTAGTATGAGATCACCCTAAAATGTTTGATTCAGACACAAGCACTGGACCTACAAAAACAAAAAAAAAAAAGAAAAAAGAATCCCTCATCACAAGATTACTATGACAAACCAATATATGTTGAAAACAAAACATGCAACCCAAGAACTCTCGTCGCAAAGATTTAAAATTTGACAGATTCCACAGAAAACAACCCAAAAGAGTCTTGAATATCTGAGACCATACAAAAATAAACCACAAAACACAGTACGAAAAGTGCAATGAAAGACCCCTATTTTTGACTTTTTGAACATAATATTATAGAAGAGATGAAAACGCACTAGCTAATAGGGTAATGTATACTTTTAACAAAAAAACAACATCTGGACACAAGAAATAAAATAAATTTAAAAATTACACAGTAAATAACATAGATATTATTTACAAGACAAAAAATATCATCTCCCAAAACTCTATCTATACATTCAACTTCAACTGTTTCCCTTGTTTTGTTTTTATTGTTTTTAAGGGTTTTACGGCGCTTGCAACACATTAAGGTCATATCAGCGCCAGTAAAAAGGAAGAAAATGGGATAATAAAAAGTTCTAGAATTACAATTAAAGCACAAAAGAAAAGGTAAGACAAAGGGGAATTGGTTCAAATAGGGAACAGATGTAGATTCCAAGAGCACACCGTCAAAGATCTTAGTTTGAGATCACTAAAAGTCTCATCCAGACACAAGCACAGGTCCCAACAAAGAGGAATACACTCAAATGTTTACCAATCATATAATATAATGTGTAAACTAAACATAATACAATGCATAACAGAGAGATGATTTACAAGGGAAAAAATATCATCTCCCAAATCTATGACTATACATTCGAGTATATCCCTCCCAGCCAAGGACCTCCGGCAAGGATCAGGACAAAACTAAGTTATCTCATTCCAAGACAATGACAGGAAACAATTGGAAAACGGGCATGGGCGGATAGAAAACACAGTATGTACCTCCCTGCCCACTATGGGAGGTCAGGATCCCCACCCAGAACTGTTTCTCTCCCACTCAGGGTCCAGCCAGGGCCAGGACAAAAACAAGTAAACTCATTTCAAGACAAAAACATGTTGGAAAACAGATATAGGGGGATGGAAGACAATAAATTCTACCTCTCTGCCCACTATAAGACACAGCTAGCGTAACCTCACTAATCTCAATCAAAATGAATGAAAGACAAAATAATGTGATTTGTTACATGGATTTATTAATGTATTTGTTATAGCCATATTGTATGTACACGTACAAGCATTATTCTGATGAAGTGATACGCTTACATCAGACACATCGAAGAACAGTAGACAATCTACTTTATTATATGAAAAAGGACATTTTGCATTCAATTATAACATCAAATTAAACAAACTTATTTTGATACAAATGCGGCATAAAAGTTGATGATCTATGCATCGTTAATATAAATTACAAAAAATATTAACGTAAATTATTGCAATTACACGTGATAAATTAAAATTTAATAAATCCTAAATAAGAATACTAATAAATAAATAAATAGATAAGTAAATAAATAGATAAATAAATAAATAAATATGAAATAAAAATTTAAAGAAAACAAAAAATGATTTTTTTTTAAAAACGTAACTAAAGCAAAACAAAACCAAAATGTCTTCCTTTGAAGACCATCATGGACTAGGTATAATAACGTTGAGATATTTTAATACTTCAACTCATTTCAAATTTAATGACGATGATGAAGGTGGTGCATGATAAAATGAAAACAATACATTTATTATGATAATGACCAGAAAGGAAAAAAAATGAGAGGGAGAGAGAGAGAGAGAGAGGGAGAGAGAGAGAGAGAGAGAGAGAGAGAGAGAGAGAGAGAGAGAGAGAGAGCGAGAGAGAGAGAGAGAGAGAGAGAGAGAGAGAGAGAGAGAGAGAGAGAGAGAGAGAGTCGTCTTATGAGTCATCATCGTATCCAGAAAGGCAAGTTTGGTATTGGTAGATGTATCATGAGTTGCGTCTTATGACGAGTAACTACATTTATACACATGTATTCATAACGTCGATGATTATAAATAAATTTACAATACGGCAATGACGAAGCCGATTATTGACAAAAGACACTTACCATGTACGTACTACCATATCATGATTGTTACCGTCAAAACGGGCAACTTTGCTTCAACTTCAAGGAGGAAAATTGCCAACTTCGAGTTCCGAGGATTTTGAGTATTCTCAGCGTTATTTAAGTTTTTTCCCTTGTTAAAAAGAAGCTTTCATAAGCAATTTTTCCCCTTGATGCAAAGTTACCCCAATTGTTGTTATTCTGATAGTATTATTATTATAATAATTATTATTATTAATATTCATTATTATTGCATTATCATAAGTTTATTACTAAATCAGCCCCATAAGAAAAAACAAAACAAAAGAAAAACAAACAACAAAAAAAATACAAAACACAAACAAGCAAAAAAAAAATTTTTTAAATACAAAACAAATGCTGTAAAATTAGTACAGTGTCTGGAAGTGTACATGAATGAATATGTACATTAACAGAACAACCTACTTAACTCGTTATCGTGATAATATTGTTATTATCATTCACATTAATAATAATAATAATAATAATAATAATAATAATAATAATAATAATAATAATAATAATAATAACAATAATAATATGTAATAATTACATGTCATAAGCTAAATGCTAAATCAATATAATCTCATTTCAACTTAATCAGGACATTCATAATGCTCATAAAATTTATAAAAAGTCGTAAACATCCCCCCCCCCCCCCCCACCCCTTTCTCAAATAAATCACATAGGAATTAATCTTCACAGACCACAAAATGTTATCATCCTAGCAAGTTCACCAACCCCCACCCCCCTTAAAAAAAAAATAAAAGAATGAAGGAATATGAAGGAATATTTGGTTTCCGAAAAGTCATATTTTCTTCACTTTTTATGGTATATAATTATAATTAAAATAAATGACATAATGATATAAGATTTTACTACAGCTTTTTCATCTTGATTTCTTTTGTTGTCATGAGTTTATCATTTTTAACACTAAAAGAATTTCTTCTTATTGTCTTACAAGTGACTTTTCAAATCACAACCATTACTTTATACCTTAAGTTGAAAGCAGGTAGGGGCACTTGTAAACGGAAGATAAAAAAATATTTAGTCTCGACAGTTAGATGCGCTAAACAGCCCTTTAATTCACAATTCACAATATCATTATCCCCTGTTGTTAAGATGATGATACGTAGACTTACAATAATACAAGCAAGTTTAGAGCTCGCTCATGCCTGCAACTCTCATATGTTTAGGGGCCTATAAAAAAAATCAAATAATACGCAAATAAATAGAGGCAATTAGTAAGAGTTCTACATAAGAACATAGGTAAATCCCAGAGCAATCAACCAATGTGTCTTGCGATCATATCAATATATTGATACACCGTGATGGTTCCGAACACAAATATCGACACACTTATAGAAGGAGGTGATTAATGAGAAAAATAAAGTCTCAAACATAAGAGAGAAAGAAAAAATACCATGCAGCTCCCATCTAGCGATGTTACCAGCCAGAGCATATACAAAGCCGTCTCATTTGGGAAATATGAGAGGACAAGCAAAAAGCAATATATTCCTGTGCCTGGAACAACTTTTTAAGTCCCACACTGACACAAGTATCTACAGAATTCCATCAGTAGGAGGATAGATATACTGAGAGACTATCTCTCTCTCTCTCTCTTTCTCTCCCTCTCGCTAGCTCACTCTCAGTAATTACAAAGACAAATATAATTGACTTATGGTTATTTAATCATATATAAGAGTAAATCAAATCCGGGTCTTTCATGAGTCCCAGGTTCATATAATGAGGGTGGGTATTTTTTGCTTCTTTAAAAACAGATGACAAATCTTTATCAAAATAAAGCTCATATAAATCAATTGCACAACCTTTTAACGTAATGATGATAAAATGTCAATTTTAAAAAAAGAATAACATTCTTGCATCATACAGTCTTACATAAAACAAGTAACTGACAAGGACAGTACAAACTGACCTAACTATATGAGTGAATTATTATTATTTTTCAAATTATTGATGTCTGCTGTCTTTTAGAGTTTAGAGTTGAGCCATTGAAGCATCAGACAATATTGCTGATATTGTTTCAAAATGCATAGTTTAAGTTTGACGGACAATATTAATTTTTTTTTTCCAGAATAAATCTGAAGAAAAGGGAAAATTCCTTACAGAAAGGTTTTACTTGGTAAACGAATGGAGTTTGCAGTGTTTTATCAGTATTGTAACACTTTGGTTATATAAGCACCTTGGAAGAAGGAAGATGATAGTGATAGGATTAGAAAAAAGGGTAAATTTCATTTCTTTGTTTTAGGAGTTATATGGTACTTGGGAAACTCATTGCTCTATTCAGCACCAGTAAAAGAAACGATAATGGGCTAGTCTATTAAGATTATAGACTTGTACCTACGAGCACTCAGGAAAATAAAGAATAAGGATACCTGTTCAAACAATAAGCAGCCAAGAGCTACGACTCTAAAGTATTAGACCACCAAAAAAGTTCATTCCTGCCACAAACACAATATCCTCAAGCAAAAGGGACATTTGTTTGTTTGTTTAGGAAAGTGAGTGGCCATGCGACTCATTTCAGCATCAGTAAAAAAAAGAATATGATGGGACAGTCAAAACGATTTTGACCACGCTATCAACATCATGAGACAAAAATGAGACAAATGAGTTAAGTTTAACAGAGCTTAGAAAAACAGATCCAAGGGCACATACAGTTGTAGATAGTCTAAAACCAACTTCAAGTCCCACATTGACACTGCTGTAGGATCTACACCAAAAGGATACACTCAACAAGTGAATACATATGACACGCTGCAGTGCTCGGCATAAACAAAATAAATTGTGGAGAAAGAATTTTCAAGGGAAAAATATCTCAAACACAAATTAAATCCACCCAATTATTTCCCAGCAAAAGACTCCAGAAAGGGCCCAGATGAATCTAAATTGTATCATTCAGAATGACACGAAGCCGCAAAGAAAGGATAAATTATGAAGAGGAGACAACAAAGCTGTAGAACTGTTAAAATCAAACAGTAACAAAAAAAAAAAAAAAATCATTTTTACAAAAAATTCATTGATTAAAACAAGGAAAACAATTGCTCAAGAAAAATTAAACCTGGAAAACAATTACTCGAGAGAAATTAAACCTATCTGTTTCACTACCAAGGCACAAGGCAGGGCTAGGGCAAAACCAAATGGTCACATTCAAAGAAAGGATAAATTATGAAGAGGAGACAGCAAGGCTGTAGAACAGTTACAGAAGGGTTAAAACCAATCGGTAACAAACAAAAACAACCCCCCCCCCCCCCCCCCCCCCCCAAAAAAAAAAAAAAAAAAAAACAAAATTATAATTCACTGAATAAACTGGGGGGAAAAAATCAAGAAAAAATATACCCATCTGTTTCACTACCACCAAAAGGCACAAGGCAGGGCTAGGGCAAAACTAAATGGTCACGTTCCAGAAAAGGAACAAAAAGCTACATGAAGGATGCACAAGATGAAGGGGAAATAGAACTTTTATTACCTCCCAGGCCCACATAGAAAGACAAGGGTCCCCACTCATATGGAAAATTTGTAATAGGTAAATAAATGAATTACTTACTAAATGGCGATTATATATGAAAAGATCTTAATCTTTTTTGTTTGTGAGCGCTTCCAAAAACACAGTCATTTATAACATAACATCTGCATGGTGTTTCTCGTTAATGCATTACATATTTTATAATGATAAGATACAAGAATTTTCAATTTTGCTATAAATTATAAAGGATAACTCAAAACTGTCATTAAGAAACAAAGATGAAAAAGACATATCTAATAATCTGCCATATATCGATAGGCCTTTATAATATATATATAATATGTGTGAGTGTAAATTCACATTCATAACTGAATCAACCATAACATTTGTATATATGTGTCTGCAGTCAATTAATATTGTTTATTGTTCCCTCCAGTAACAAACATCATTTATAACAATTTTCATAAAATATCATGGGGAAATAACTTGTACGGTCAGGTGAAAATCAGCATACTTTATGATGATGATGATGAATGTCCATGATAATTAATAATGGTTAAAGTGAGGATTTTGTTTGTTGTTTGTTTTTAGAATTAATGGCACTTGTGACACTTTCTTTTTTGCCACCCCAGCACCAGTAGAAAGAGGATTTTTGGACAATTTAAAAGTTCAAAGGGCTTGGAATTGAAAAAAAAAAAAGAGAGGTGATAAAAGAAAGCAGAAGTAATTTTAAGAAACAATTCACATGTGTATCAAGGCTTAGACAACCCAAAATATCACCAACAGCCCAACGAAAATCTCAGTTGCAAGAGCCTCAGTGAACGGATACACTATTGATTTTGTTTGGCTTGTTCCTTTTCCACATTTTAACAGCATTTGCAGTACTGCCAGGCCTTACCATGGTTATGAAAGAAAAATAATTAAAATCTTTACAGATCAAGATGAATCTATTTTATAACACTTTATCAATGCTTGGAACACTTTGAAATCATTTATGAAATTAAGAAGAGGAAGAAGGTACATTTAACTGAAATACTGAGGCCATTTCTGTGTATACAGAGTCAACTCAAAGAGATGATTTCTAGGGAATAAAAATAGTGCTTTTCTCATAAAAACACAAATGTTAAGGTTAGCCTCCTTTGTGGGAAAGGTACCAAATCTTGGTCTTGACAAAACCAAGTCGTCTCAATGCAGGATAGAGACTGAAAATTCTTAGAGAGGGAAAACAAGTATAATGGGATACAAGACATTACCAGTAGCCTCTTCCATGGGTAGAAAAAACAGAGACAGCTGAACCCTACTAGTAAAGGTTAGATGATCTTATAAAGATGACGATATGGAAGATGATGATAATGATGAAAATGAAGTTGACAATAACAATGTTTATGACAATAACCAATGATATAAGGACTTCGCATAGCACAGCTATTCAAATATTAACTTGACAAGCAAAGTAATGAACTAGCATCGAATTTACCAGGATCTGATTTATGCCTTACATACGTCATCAAATACTACCTTTCACTTCCATTACCATCAAAAACATATATTGTTTTGTTTTTTTTCTACAGCTTTCCTTCGTCAAATATACTCTACAAACCTAATATCATCATTATCTCTCACAAATGAAATGCAAAAAAATCTGAACCATTCAGAATTACAATACTGAAAATGTATTTGAGAGTCAGACTCAGCTTTGAGAATGAGGATATGACAAGCTGTCAATTTCATATTGAAGATGAAAACTGATAAAAATACTCAACAACTATGTAAACGATACAAAACTTTTACCAGCTTTAATTATTTGAATATTGACAATAAACCATAAGCCAAGAGACTGACAAAGAAAATATTACGCTGAGTAGTTGGTTTTTTTTTTATGCCTAAGTTTACATTAAGTCAGTAAAAGATAACAGTTAAGTCCATGAAAGGAATAATTCAAAATCAGAAGTGATTTTATACTCTTCAGTTCAAGAAAGATCTTTTGAAAAGAATTTTTTTAAATTTAAAAATCAATGAATTGCAATACTGAATTTACTTTGACTTTGGGTCACTATCTTCGACATGCAGCAACTTTTTGTCACAGTCACCAGCTCATTTAACAAAATAATACATCTGTGTGAAAACTGCTTCTATAGACAAACTGTTGTATTTCTATATTGCCACCAGTAAGGCATTATGTTACATTTATTAAATATAGGTATAACTGAAAGGGTTTGTTTTAATGAACATCCATAAAAATTTGTAGGCCTTATGTCAGAATTGGCTTGATTTTGGAAACTGTAAGCCAAAGAACAGTGCAGTTAATTTGGCTGGAAATATGGCCATAAGAAAAACTGAAAAACAAACAACGGACTTAACTCAGAAATCCCAAACTTATTAAAACCAATCACCTGCATCTTCAATATCAAATTCAAACTGCATCCTTCAATTGTCCTGAGACGATGGACAAGTAAACGGTTTGATCAGGTAAAGTTTTTCATTCTCTTGCTTAAAGATTGGGTGTTTCTTGTAGTGCTCTATAAGGCTGTCCCAGTTGGAGAATTTCTGGAGACCAATCTCCAAGGTTCCCGAGGTGTTTTTCACCCTAAAATGTTTGTTCCTGCCAGGGGCTTTGAGAGATACTGTAAAATGGCCCGTCTGAAATGTTTAAAAAATGGATTCAAATTAAATTTTTCTCAGGAAAAATATGTCTAGCCCTTGTAATAACTTAAAACATTAAAAAACATTATATTATACCCAAAACCATTTTTAAAAAAACAAAAATACATAAATAAATTTTTTAATGGAATAAATCAATCATTAAAAATAAATAAATAACCAACATAAATATTATACACATTTACAAAAGAATTAACATCCATTATGCTCAATGTGTCACAAAATACTTTATTTTATCACCCAGAGCCAGCCGGTATATATAGAATTTAATTTCCATTTCAAGTTTCAGATCAATGCCTTTTTTCTGACAAAACCAAATCGCGAAAATATCTAATAATTATCAATGCAACGTTCGACACAAATATAGACAAATAAAAAGTTATTCTTAAAAAGAAATGAAAAATTTCGTTTCCACCAGTTTCTCTGGGTTAAACAATGTTGAAAAAAAGTTGAAACTTAGTCTACTCTCTTACTCTTAGTTATCGCTTTAAAAAGCTATTTCTGCTATACTTTTGATGGCAACTTTCAGTTATTGGATTATCTTTTATCATTCAACTCAAAAAAGTTGATACTTAGTCCACTAATGTTTAACACTTAATAGAACTATTACTGATGGCAGACAGTTATTGGATATTTTGTTTATTATTCAACCCAGAGAGGCTGATTGAAATGAATATTTTCATAGCTTTTCGAAACGATTTAGTATTGGTGTATTTATCTGTTTACACAGTCTCACACAGTTATTGAGATATATAAATATACGAGACTCTACCTTAAGATAATTTTGTAACATCAACACGACTCAATGTGATTGTGAAAACCCATGGAAGGATTCAAATCCCATCCGTTTTTGTGGGTTCAATAATAAAAAATAATTAAAACTTAGGATTTGCCACCAAAATTAAATCACAAAGAGTTTTTCAGTGTTGAAAGAGAGTGGACAAAGTTGATACAGGTTGTTGGTACTAGATTGTCAGTTTTTGGATTATTTTTCATCACTAAACCTAGAGAAGCTGATTAAAACTATTTGCTCCATTCCATTGCTTTTCAATATAATGGAACAATGTCTTTTTATGTTGAATAATATTATAAAGGTGACTTTTGGCAGAGTCTCATATACATTTTTAAAAGCAACCTGGTTTCTGTATGTTTATTTGCTTAAACTTAAAGGGCTTAACATCTCTTGTGAAAGTTTTAAGGAATTCCAGTGTCAAAAAAAGATTATGGAAATAATTGAGATAGTAGATAGTCTAAAAGTTATAAAGCTAGAATTTAGATGCACTTACAAGCATCCAAAACAAAGACCAGAAACGGACAGTAAAAGCAATTTGCATGCTACGGTTTAAAAATCGAAAAATAAAAAATAAATTTTTAAATATATAAATACAAAAATGGAAAGAAATTGATCGAGTCAGTATTCTTTTGTTAGTCTCCTTTTTAGCTTAAAAAAAAAAAAAAAAAAAAAAAAAAAAAAAAAAGAGAAAGAGGAGAAAGAGAAAGAGAGAGAGAGAGAGAGAGAGAGAGAGAGAGAGAGAGAGAGAGAGAGAGAGAGAGAGAGAGAGAGAGAGAGAGAGAGAGAAGTGAGAGAGATAAAAGTGAGAGAGGGAAAGTGAGTCGGAGAAAGAGGCTTGAAAAAATACAATACTTGTAGAAATTGAAAATTATACAAATATTAAAGGGAAATAGCAAAATTGTTGATATCGTATTTGGGTTCATGTATATTTTAAAAAATGACTACCTACCGTTGACTCGCTGTCCCTTATTAGGAAATCACCATCTTGGGCATATTTAGTAAGAAGGTCCTCACACTGGTTACGTGAAATCTTGCCGTAGTACCAGTCCTTGTCAGCTAGGGGGCCCGTCACCTGAAATTGTTTGCGACCAGCCATAGCTAAGGCTGCTATAGAGTTATTGGAGATGGAAGAAATAGACTGGGATTGCGACTGGGGATTGGATGATGAAGTTGATGTGGCCCGCTCACTTCCTTCCTCACCAGAAGATACAGTAGTAGCTGTATTAGCAGCTGGTGTAACGTAATTTGTAGGAACAACTCCTGTTTCACCCCGAGAGTTCCGCACTGACATCCAGTCAGAATCAGGTTCCCAAGCTATAACATCGAGTCTCTCACCTTTCTGGCAACTAAGTTCACCAGAATTCTTCCCTGTGAATTGATAAAGAGCCAAAACCACATTGTCCGATGAACAGTGAGACGGAGATGACTGAGATTTGGCTTCGGCTGCTGTGAAATATAGAAGGTTACTGTCTTGATGAGGATTATGATGGTTTCCGTTGTTTCCCACCCCACCACCACCTGGGGTTGCATTGTTACTGTTATTACTATTATTACTATTAAACCCACCAACTTCTTCTACATAGTTGGATGGAAACCAACCGACACTTCCGTCATCTTTCCTGCCCCTCCACCACCCATCACTGGATTTTTCTATCACCATTAGTCTCTCCCCCTTCACCAAAGATATCTCATCCCCTCTCTGGGCAGTGTACAGGTATTTGGCACATGCAGGCATACATTGACCGAGTTGATATGTCTCAGTCACTCCACTACCACCCCCATTCCCTGTCAAAGAATTGTTACCGTTAGTCCTTGGCCCAATACCACGCAATGAAGGGTCTCCATTTAAGAAAGGACTGGGGCACGATGACCAATTTTTTGTGCCTGATTCAGTTGATTTTTTCTTGCCATCCCGTTTCTTTAAGATTGTTGAGAACAGAGAAGCCTTGGGTTTGGGAATTTTGACAAAATTGGATGGTACAAATCCTTCTTTACCGGTCTCAGGACAACGTACTTTCCACCAGTCCTTGGTATCATCCACCAAAAGAAGACGGTCACCCTTACGCATTGTCAACTCCTGGGCATTCTCAGCCCTGTAGTCATACTTTGCCACCAATTGGGTCTCCTGCTGACCCTCGGCCATGGTGGAAGCCGAATGGCTGAAAAAAAAAAAAAAGAACAGATGAAAGGAATGACTTAAATCATCAATAGATTAAATCAACTTGGACCCGACAAAAAGTCATAAATGAATAAATGCAAGAATAAAACAAGTAGTCCATCAGAACCATAAGCCCAATGAACCCAAATTCATCAGTTTCTGTAGCATTAAATGGACTGTAAAAAATGCTTGCTACCATAAATTAATAAAGTAAGATGACTTCAGTCTATGGGTCAAAGTTGGTTGGACTCCCAAGAATAAGCTGAAAATTCTGTATTATAGACTTAAAGCATCCACTTTTAAACATGCAGTTATTGATCATTACCAAATCTAAACACCCCCTTTCCCTCTTTTCTTTAAACTAAAATAATAATAATAATAATAATAATAATAATAATAATAATAATAATAATAATAATAATAATAATAATGATGATGATAAATAAATAATGATGATGATGATGATGATAAAGTGGTTGTAGTAGTAGTAGTAGTAGTAGTAGTAGTAGTAGTAGTAGTAGTAGAAGTAGTAGTAGTAGTAGCAGTAGAATTAGTAGTAGTAGTTGTAGTAGTAGTAGTAGTAGTAGTAGTAGTAGTAGTAGTAGTAGTAGTAGTAGTAGTAGTAGTAGTAGTAGTAGTAGTAGTAGTAGTAGCAGCAGCAGCAGCAGCAGCAGCAGCAGCAGCAGTAGTAGTAGTAGTAGTAGTAGTAGTAGTAGTAGTAGTAGTAGTAGTAGTAGTAGTAGTAGTAGTAGTAGTAGTAGTAGTAGTAGTAGTAGTAGTAATGATAATCGTGATGGATATAGTAATGATGATGCTGTGGAGATACTGCCGATGACAAAGTGGCATTGTATCTATTACCACTCCCCCCGCCCCTGAAAAAACGTTGTCGGAATGCTGTTGATTTTCTGGCAAATCTTTTATCCCACAGAATATCAAATTCTACCCCCAAAAAAATGTTTTTAAAGTGAAAAAAATATAAAACAAAAACACACAACACAACCGGAAAATTCCATCCATTTTTGAGCCCTGCTTCGGTCTATCGATTAGTATTTTCCACCAAATCTATAAAGACCCTTTCAAAAATGCATATTCAATTATATTTTCATATATTATCTAGTAAATAGAAAGACCATGTTCATAGTACTGAAGTGCTTGTTGCTATATAGAAATAATATTATGAGGATAATATGACTTTTCATTCAATCATTTTAAATAAGAAGAGCCTCATGTTAAATAATATTGGACAACAAAATAAGCTACCGCATCGCAATGTATCCCTGCTACCTAAAAAGATAGACCGGTAAACAAAACAAACAAGAAGGAAAAAAGAAATGAGAGAAGAAGTGTGTGTGTGTGGGGGGGGGGGGGGGGGAAGGGGTAGGGTCACAAACTCAATTATATCTTCTGAATCATGCATCCAATATGTGATGGTGGCATCAGGCTGAAATGGAGGATCATTCTTATTTTCTTTGTTTTTTACATCACTTAGTTTAATAATATCAATTAACATTACAGGCCTGTTAAATGACTCAAAGGTTATCAACAAAGCTTTGACAATGGATTCGATTATAAAAGCAGGAAATAGAAAAGTAAAGACGAAGTCAATATAAAAGTAGTGGTAATAGTGTGGTAGTAGTGGTAGTAGTAGTAGTAGTAGTAGTAGTAGTAGTAGTAGTAGTGGTAGTAGTAGTAGTAGTAGTAGTACTAGTAGTAGTAGTAGTAGCAGTCGCAGTCGAGGGAGTGGAGGTGATGGAGGAGGGGGGTGTGTGAAATTAAAGGTATATAAAAAAAAAAGATTAATAATGGTAGGAAAAAATAAAAGCTAAAGCCTCTTCAGCATCGCTTAATTCTTTACAAAATTACAACCAACAAAAAAAAAACCACCCAACATAAACAAGCCCCCCCCCCCCCCCCCCCCCCCTTGATATGCGACATTTCTGGCCATGTAAAGGCAAAATAATCTGAATTGATATAAAACTAAACGCCACTATCAGCTTTTCCTCGTCTACAACCACAACCACCGCAATCAATGCTACCCGTACTGAAACTGATACCCCTAATCAAAATACTCACACGCTGGAATAAATATCATGCAATTAATATAACCCAAAATAGTACCCTAAACAAGTTTCGGGTGCAATCCAACTCATACACATAAGACATTTTATTTCCACCGTCTTGATAAGATAGAGAGTTACGAATGGTCGGGTACACGATGATACACGGGACGGAATGAGCATTGCAGAAGTCGAGGTAGGTGAAGACATATAATCATATCATCAATATTTTGTAGCTTCTTCGCTCGCTCCATAATAAAACTGGCATAATGATTAATCCAGAGACCAGTTACAACCAACCGTGCTCAAGCTCGGGGTGGAGCAGTTTAGCAATGATGAAACTTGGCTAAGAAGACCAAATTAGAAACCGGAAATGGACGTGTGTTCTCTCTCTCTCTCTCTCTCTCTCTCTCTCTCTCTCTCTCTCTCTCCTCTCTCTCTCTCTTCTCCTTCTCTCTATCTTCTCTCATCATCATCCTAAATCAAATATAAATATATATAATATATATATATAATAATATATATATAATAATATCAAGGATAGTGACAGAGGATCAGAAAGATGGAAAGAAAGTAGATGTATAAGATAGATAGAAGATGATAGATAGAATAGATAGATAGATAGATAGATAGATAGATAGATAGATAGATAGATAGATAGATATAGATAATGAGAGATAGATAGAACAGCAGATAATAAATAGATAGATAATAGAATATGGATAGATGATAGAAGATAGATAGATAATGAGAGATAGATAGACACGTAAGAAATGGAACGATCAAGCAGCGGGTCAACTGGAATGATACGAGATAGATCAAAGAAATCACGGTGAGAGAGAGAGAGAGAGAGAGAGGGAGAGAGAGAGAGGGAGAGAGAGAGAGAGAGAGAGAGAGGAGAGAGAGAGAGAGAGAGAGAGAGAGAGAGAGAGAGAGAGAGAGAGAGAGAGAGAGAGAGAGAGAGATGAGAGTGAGGAATGGATCACATCCGTTTGGAAGAAAAAATATTACGTGCAACGTCAACAAGGTGATGTCTGTATCATCATCAGAACAGATGGCACGTGGCAGAGGGGCTGAGAAATGGGTACCGTATTTTCTTGTATTTTTCTTTCTTGCTTTGTCTGACACCTTTCACACACACACACACACACACACACACACACACACACACACAGAGAGAGAGAGAGAGAGAGAGAGAGAGAGAGAGAGAGAGAGAGAATCAATAATAATAATAATAATAATAATAATAATAATAATAATAATAATAATAATAATAATAATAATAATATCGTAATAATAATAATAATAATAATAATAATAATAATAAGAATAAGAAGAAGAAGAAGAAGAAGAAGAAGAAGAAGAAGAAGAAGAAGAAGAAGAAGAAGAAGAAGAAGAAGAAGAAAAAAGAAGATGAAGAAGAAGATGCCCTATTTTTTAAATTATCAAAATAAATAAGTACCGACACAAAACAAAAAAAAAAAGCTTTTTGACTTTGTGAATTGTCCATGTCAAAACAAACTCCGTGTTTTAAAAAAACAAAACAACTGTTATCGAGTTAAACATACCGCGTAGAAGGGATGAATGACTCATATGTGGGCCCCAATAGATCTCAGCTGTGCCTTCAATTGATCAATTCAACAATTGACAAATATACAAGAAAGTTTCGGGCTAAAATCTTTTTAAAGTCGGCAGCAAAGAGTTTTTAATTAAAGCTAATAATATTATGATACTAGATCAAGAGAGCCGACAGATGTGTGATGTCATGAGTTATCAATGATGCAAATGATGTAATGAATGGAATTTTGAACAGCACGCTGTTCACTTTACCTGTAAGCTGACGCCGCATCACTTTACTGTTTATTTATTCTCAAGGAAAGGCTCTATCTCGAAACGTAAATGTTGTATATTTGTGTTATTTTAACCTTCTACAGACGAAGTTTGGCTTTACTCTCGCCTGTCGTCTATCGTACCGATTTCACCAAGAGAAAAGCAACTATAACCGTGATGTGACCGGCCAAGGCATCGATGCCCTGCGCTACAGATCTTTTGGTAAAGACGATGAGAAAGGTCTGCATCCCGTGTGACCAAATAAACAATGGATGAAACTAATTTTAACGACTTCGGTTTCGCCTTTAAAGGGTGAAATTCGGTGAAATATTAAATTTTATTAACTCCCCCCTTCCCCTCTTTAACATTATTTATTGTTGCGTTAAAAAAAAAATAAAATAAAAAAAAAAAAAAATAAATAAATATATATATATATATATATATATATATATATATATATATATATATATATATATATATATATATATATATATATATATATATTCCTTTTCCGATTCCACGTTATCTTTAACCTTATCGCAATCACTACAAATAATATAAATGGAAAGTTGATATCGTACATAATAAGATGCAATACAAACTTACGTTAACATTTCTTTGATGATGGACACTTGCAGTACCATAATGACGACGAGAGATATATTTCTTTTAATAGGTGTATTCAATCAATATATCACCGACAAACTTGATTATTAGATTCGGTCACTTTGTCCATTGTAGTGATCTAAACAAAAATTAACAAACTATGCATTTTGAAAAGAACACTATTTATTTGACGCAGCTGATAGTCTCGTCTCTTTTGCCACCGGTCACACTAGTAAAAAATGTTCACACGTCAAAACACTGTTGGCGTTGGAAAATAAGGAGATCTCTCTGATCTACACAGTATCAAACCAATGTTTACACAATATTAAATCAAAGTTCCAGCAATTTCATTTATTTCTATTTTTTTTTTAATAAACCAGCATTTCAGAAGTCCTAACACAATTTTATTTATAAGTATACAGGATTTTGAAAGTTATATTGATGAGTGTAAAGGAATGAGCTAATAAGTAAAATTCTTAAAATGGTTGTCTTCACAATACAAAATAATTATCCTTCTGTACATCAACATACAAGGTAATAACACGATTTTTAGTCAACGACAATGCGGAAACCATTAATCTGATCCATCCGAATCCACTTCTCAAAAAATGGCAAGCACACAAAAGCAGGTTTTAATAAGAATCCTTCATAATCAGTTTGCAATCTTCATGAATTATGTATTCATGGTATCCCAATGTTTCTACTATTACACATCAATTCCAACGCACAATAATAATAGTGATGGTATAACGTGAACGAGAAAAAGAAAATTACATGGAATTACGCATAGTATTTAACTAATTTATTTCCCAGGCACTGGCTACAATAGCAGAGGTAGTAATTGACAAATTGAAGTAGAAACTACTTAAAAGACTTCTACAAGGTCAACTAGCCATATATAATATTATGACGTAGACGCAAAGATCAAGTAGGAAAGACGGCCGTGAGAAAATGTAATGGTAATACTAACATTAAGTTATAGAAAGTTGTTGAGCAGTAGGATGAGTGAGAAAGTCGCAACCATAATAACATACACAATTCCTTTGATTCTAATTAAAAAAGCGTTTGAATTACTGTACCACATAACGACATTACGATGTCGGCTAACCGCCTTATCGTGTTCCCGAAAATAATTTAAGTCGTGGGTGTAGAGTTACTAATACCCCTCAATGTCCGAGTGAGGGAGAAGGTAGATTGGTTTTAGCTTGTCACCGTCTGACTAATCCCTTTGAGAGAGAGAGAGAGAGAGAGAGAGAGAGAGAGAGAGAGAGAGAGAGAGAGAGAGAGAGAGAGAGAGAGAGAGGAGGGGGGGGGGGGGGGTTAATAACTACGTATGTCAGTAAGGGGATCGAAATATTAGATATATAAACAATATAATATATTCTCTATAAGATTATTGTGTATAAATTCATAACACATGATGTGAAAACATGGATGAATAAGTTGATAAAAATGTCAGTGAAGTGTAAACCCAAGCTGAAACATAAGAACTGAGTCATTAAGGAAAGAAGGGTAAATAAAGTGCATGGCCATTGAAGCGGGGAAACATTTTAAAAATCAAGGTTGTAATATGTACAAAATAAAATAATATTAGCAATAGATATTGACTTGCTCGACACTGCTGCTGTCCCCTAACAAAACAACAATTTTTATTCTCCATTTTGACCAGAAAACGTTTATTTCAAATATCGGAGGATTGAGTTGACCCAAACTTGAAATCGACGAGACTTCTTTACATTAAAAAAAAAAATTAATTTTGATATTTCAAATTTTTAATTCAATTATTTTTTGTTCGAAATGAGAAAGGGGGGGGGGGGGGGGGGTTATGACAAAGAACAGCAGGTTAGCCAACCCTATAACTACCAACAATGAAAATAAACGAAGTGAGTGATGATCCACTGATAAACGAGGTGGATGAATGAATGAATTTATATGAATCGAAGAATCGGAAAGCGCTTGATTAAACACTTGGAGACGAATGTGTTAAAATTAATGTTTAGTGCAAAATAATACATTCACGGCTTAAAATATTATCTATGAACGTACGTCACACGTCGCTCCATTATGCCTGCATAGCTAAGGCACTTGATTCACACTCACATACATGTGTTCAAACAACCCTACGAATGTGTTGGGTTTTCTTTCCTTTTTTTTATTGGGGGGGGGGGGGGGGGGGATTGAGAGGAGGGTCCCCCAACCGGCACTAATCTCCATCCTGTAGAGACTGGCATTGGGAGCTGGGTCAACATTAGCTCCGCTTGAAAGTAAAAAAAAAAAAAAAAAAAGATAGACAAGCGTCTCGATGATATAGGGCTAACAGCCCAATAAATATTGTTATTTCTGACCGTTTCAAATCAAATGTTGGGACAATATCAGAGTAACAAAAAATGAAATCGGAAAATAATATTTAAACATTGATGATAAGTCCTGTGGTTTGCCACTGTCAAAACACATACAGTGGCTGAAATCAGATATAAAGAGAAACTCTAGGAAAGATAGTTTGGAACAAACTTAAATTTGAAAACCAAAAAAAAAAAAAAAAAAAAAAACCCAAAAAAAATCTTCAATAGACGTCTTCAAGATGTTATTGACAAGTAACGCTCTCGTGTGACGTGTAAATGATGAATAAGCTTTCAATGGCGAGTGCAATTACCAATGTAATTAATTTGATGAGGTTTTTTCCTTCTTTTTTAAAAATGCTTTACGATCCTCAATGCACGTACGTTTATTAAATCGTAATTCTGTGCAGTGTTGTATTATTAAAAAAAGGACAGAAAAATCTAAATTGTTTTATGGAGTTCGTACTCCATTGCGGTGAGATAAATTATATACTTTTTTTCTGAAAAAAAACAAAGGCTTTATCGCCAGTGGAGAACTAATAATAATAATAATAATAATAATAATAATAATAATAATAATAATAATAATAATAATAATAATAATAATAATAATAATAATAATAATGATGATGATGATGATAATGATGATGATGATGACAAATCATAAAAATCGAAAATGTGCAAGAAGATAGTTTTGAATGACGATGCCTGCCCTTGCACCTATTTTAAATAAAATTTAATTCTTTTAAGTTTTATCAATTCGCCATTCATAATTTCGATGTCAACCTTTTTCAATGGCCCTCGTTCATTTGACGCAACATTAAAAAACAAGCTTGAAAAGTATAATCAACGACAGGACAAAACGAAAGCAGCAAAATGGTTAATGACGTCACAGAACAATTTGACCTCTATTCCTTAATTTTATTATGTTCACGAACGACTTGCACATAATTGTGGGTCTGATAAGCGAACGCAATTATGGGCTAGATTTAATATTGTTTTAGTTCGCGTTGTTTGAGAGTATTTCCATTACAGCTATAACCCCATAATAATGTGTGTTATCAGAACTGTAAATAAGTACGTGTTGTTCACGACGTTAAATTAAATGAATAAATACATATATAAATACACGAAAAAATAACTCATGAATAAATTAACATACATACAAATAATTAAATAAATAAATAAATAAATAAATAAATAAATAAATAAATAAATAAATAAATAAGAAAATAAAATTTGAACTGAATTAAATCTTTAAAAAATAAAACCCAGATGTTCAACCATCAGCTTTGTGTACACTGCACTTGACAACCGAGGTCATCAAAATATACATTCAGAGACAAAAACAAGTATGTAAAAACCAACAGTCAAGTACGGGAAAGGTATGTGAGTGTGTGTGTGTGTGTGTGTGTCGGGGGGGGGGGGGGTGGATACACATTGTAGTATCATCTATCTGAGACAGTCAACTCGTTTTCATTGTCTATAACATCCATATTTATACTTTCTTCTATTCGTCATAAAAACACAGCCAATCCTCTTCTCTCCCCCACCTCTTCCCACCCAATTTCTTCTTCTCTACGACTAAACTGGTGTTTATAATCTCAAACAATACAAAACACTTCGAGGAATACACTCACACAATTTAAGTAGCCTATGTAAACTATTATTAATCGTAGACAAGGACATCAAACCACAAGAATGTCATCGCGTCTGTTATGGTAATGAAGATTTAGTATATTAGCGGGTGAATGAATAGCTTATAAAAAGGGTAGATTGTGTTTCAAAATTGTCCTCTTCCTTTCAAATCTCAAATTAGCGCTTGTTTATAATACATAATGGAAGTACCAAAGTTGATAAAGGCTTGCGTCATAATATTGGGATCCAGTTGACTCGCTTCAAAAAGAAAGGAAAAAAAAACAAAAAACAAACAAATAAATAAAATAAACACAGATTAATGGAATAAAATAAATAAATAAATAGAACAAATAAAATAACGAACAGCCAGGCATTGGAATCGATAAATCGCTGAATTCAATAAACGAAATGGACCACCGAGTTCAAAGATAATGATTAACCAAAACACAAAGACGATTGATGACACATTAGATCGGAATGAGGCGATGACGAAGGAAGCGACTGACAACAAATGGACAAATCAACGATACGCAAGAGCATGGTCGTCCCATGTAGTATAAGGTGTGATAACAAAGTGCATCGTGTAATAGGAATAATTCAAACAAAAACAAAATAAACTTGACGGGAACACAATCCTTAAATCGCATCATAGACTTATTTTTAACACCCCCCCCCCCGCCTTAAAATTTTTTTATTTTTTTTAATTTTAAAAATCTCTAAATATTATTTTGGAATGCTTGTGACGTCATATGGCTCATTTATTTATATATTTTAATAGTAAGTAATGGAATAAACAGTATATTGAGTGTGTTTGATAACTTTGTTAAACCGTAAGTGAATTTTACTTTTTTTTTCTGTTTACCTTTCCATTTAATTAGGAAAACGAAAAGCCTATCAACAAAAGAGAGGAAATTTGATTTTTTTTTTTTCTGCTAGTAGTCCTATAAAACTATACCATTAATAAAACCACTAATACGATGTGTTGAGGTAACACCACGGTGTAGGCTGGTCCGGGCGGAAGGAAATGGGATAGTTTTATCAAGTGTGTACTGAGTCACCTTATATTGGATATAAAATAGGTAGCAAACGGTGGGTACTATGTTATGAGTCAACAATAACATCAGTTGGTGTGTGTTGAAACACCCACAAACACCGACAGGAAACATTATAACCACAATATTTTGATATTAACGTTTATATATATTATATATATATAAAGTGCACGTATGACTATGGTTGACGACTGACGTCACACAACTGTTCGTTGTTTTTTTTTTTTTTTTTTTTGGTTCTTTTTGTGTGTTTTGTTTTTTTTTTCTTTTATTTTGTTGTCCCCCCCCCAAAAAAAAAAAAACACAAACAAACAAACAAGCAAATAGATATAATATGTAATGACTAATATTTAGCTCGTCTGACTGTATGCTAAGACTGGGAATATGAAAATAATATTGTTCTAGGAGCAGGTTATGGTGAACTAATAAATAAGTATGATACTCTCGGATCATCTATGAGGAAATAACTTAATTTATGTTTAGAACCCGTTACGTAGAACTAACAGGGTAACATAATCAAAGCACTGCAAAGTGCGTAATAGCGGTTACGTTTCTCATTCAAGGAAAATACGAGGTGCCGTATGCTCAGCCTAAAATCCATTGTGAAATGCCTTATCCATTCATCCATCTCGCCCATGCAGTGTACAATTTCCAGTTTCCAGGTCCTAGAAAAGGCACGTGCCAAATCATCCTATACTGATAATAGGAGATATAATATTATGAGAGAAGCCGGCGAAATTATGAGCCTCATTCAGTCACTGCTGGATGGCGTAGGTAACTCTATGTGATCATTAGAATACAGTCTCAACGATTTCTTGCAAGAAATTTTACAAGGAACATATTATAATACCATAAAGCCATTGAAGACCGCTGATATCCTGGTTTATGAGATGTCATTAATAACATTCATTTATAATGTGTACAAACTACAATGCTCTTGTATTGGAAATTTTAGAGGGCTTTAAAAATATATAAATAAATTAAACAAAAAAATAAAATAAAAATAATAATAATAATAATAATAATAATAATAATAATAATAATAATAATAATAATAATAATAATAATAATAATAATAATAATAATGATGTTGATGACGATGATGATGATACTATTAATAATAATCTCGATTTCGAGATGGAGTTAGTATAGGTTTAAAGAGTTAAATGGCGCTTGTGATACTTCAATAACATCTCTAAATATAGAAAAAGAAAGTCGGTAAACAGCATACAAAACAATAGAACACACAAAAGCATTTAGTATCAGCGCCCGAAAACAATCTTCAATAATAGGTACTTAGATTAAGATCCAAGCAATAATTTATCCATGTGCCCAGTTTGGGTCATCCAGCAAATTAAAAAAAAAAATAATATAAGCACCAGAGACTAAAAAATTGTCATAAGGTTAAAAAAAAAAAAAATCCCCCCCCAAAAAAACAACAAAATAAATTAATAAATTCCAAGAGGATCCAACACAATATTACGTAAATGACTTAAGCTTGTAGCTCCTTGTAATTCTAGATGTCAAGGGAAATAAAGTCATGTTTACGTGTATGATGCGTTCTGACAGTGAATTCACCACTTCGCGTGTAACAAGCAAACGGTCGAGACGAGATGCAAACTAATCAATCAATCCATCAAGTAAGATCTCCTTACAGCACCAACTCTACCTTCTCTCCCCTCCCCCTCCTTAAAAAAAAAACTAATACACCTCCCATATCCTCGGGACAAGGGAATTTAGCGTAAATGTTATTGCAAATTGCCTTCAAACTTTAAGTTAAGTCTGAGTTCAATCTTCAATGAAGTCACCCCCCCCCCTTTTTTTTTTCTCTTTCACCACTATGTTAAACGAGCATCAAATGTTGACAGTGAGGTCTATTTCGAGAGAGAGAGAGAGAGAGAGAGGGATATATATATATATATATATATATATATATATATATATATATATATATATATATATATATATATATATATATATATATATATATATATATATATATATATATTCAATGGTTTGTAATGGTACAATTTGCAACCGTGTTCTTGAAGTCGGCAACAAACTTTATTGACATCAGACAAGTCAAAATGTAGTCCTGATTGACAAATTACGCCATTGTCGTGAATTCGGATTCTCCTATTATCACTTCTTACACTCTGATATTCTTCATGCAATCTTCCAGCTCTTTTCCAGATTTGAAAGGAACCAGTTTTAATAAACAAAAAATGAATTTGTCACATGTTTGCGTAACTGTTACTTTACTGATATTGACACCGGCTTGAAGGTACCCTACAACGATATTTATGCATAATCTTATGTGCAAATTATGATTTTTCATGCGTAGTCACAGTAGATAGCTTTTTGTAATCCATAATTTTGGCTAGGCTATCTGGAAGTGAGTTATTTACTCGAGAATTTTGCTAATATCTTAAAAGAATAAAGGAAAAGAAAGAAAAACATTCAATTTGAGACAATTTTACTTATTTTTTACCCGGACAAAACTGAATCTGTTAACTTATTATATAATGAACATATCTGTAAAAATCACAATTTAATGTTCTTTATTTTCTGATATGGCTATGGTACCTCTCTATTTAGAATACTTAGTGAATAAGGTTAACATTTTTTCCCCATTTCACCAAATACTTATTATCAGATGTCATAAGGCTGTGACCAAAGCGGTTTTTATCTGACAATAAAATAAAGGGGAATTAAATATTTCTATAAAACTACGAAAGATTGCCACTTTTACTTTTCCTTTCAATAAGCATTACACAAAATATATATAAACATAATATGTGAAGATCGGAACTGAGAACAAAAATTTTGAAAGTACACATATCTTCAATAAACAAAATAAATTTAAAAACAATAAATTTAAGCACGTTTGGCTGGTAGAGAATGGGCAGCGATGGAATATTCATATATCATTATTTATATTGTATACAAGTGACATTGTCACATCAGGGGTCATTTTATCATCATGTTAGCGAAAGGAATACAGATTGCTTTAGAAGGAATTCATTATGAGCTGAAATAACTCTATGAATCGCAATAGATGAGATCAGTGACAAAATTGAAAATCTTTTACAGTTCATTCTCAGATAAGAATTCCTGGATGTAGATGAAATCTAATCAGTGTATATTCTTTAACATCTGGAATGCGTGCCAAGTGTTTTTGAAAGGAATATTAATCATGCTTCCCTTCCAATTCCAAAAATGATAATGCTAATATTATAACACATTGTTTGCATTATCATTTTACATTGTTTTTGTCATCCATAAAAATGATTATATGAACTGTCATTGCTAAAGTCAACAATGTCCACACTATGAACATTTTGACATACTTCCTTAGTGGATTAGCAACGGATCTATCATGGTTAAATTAATATTAAAAGTATGAAAGTAAAGGAATGATGGCTATTATTATTAGAAATATTAATATAAATTCTAGATCAGAGGAAAAGGACTTGAAAACCATCATAAAAAAATAAAAAATACCATATGTGACACATTGTCTGAAAACGTATCCTTAAGAATGAATATAGAATCAGAAATAAGAATTTTGATTTTTTTTCTGCAATGAAAGAAATTGTATTTATTCTTAACAAAAACAACTAGATATTAACAAAAAGTTTCATGTTTGTGCTATACATTCAGTTTCCAGCACCTAATTCATCCTAACATAATATACTACTTTAAGACAGTGGTAGTAAAATAAATTTTAATACAATTAAAAGTTCAGAAAAGTTATCACATTACATTATCTAGTTTTTAGAAAAGGTATCACATAGGTCACATTATTATTTCTAATAAAACATCTTAAAGGCAAATGCTAAGACATCATATCATGCTTCCTCAATGAGTAAACGACTCACGGAGTACCACGAATGTCGTTAAATTGTGTCAAATGTCACATAACAAAAATGACATGTCTTGGGCATCAAACACTGCATCATTACCTGTGCTCTCATTATGTTGCTCACAAAGGCGGTTAATGGGTAAAAATTAATATATCATTTATAAGGGTGTCATTCATTGTCAATTGATCAAACAGGATGATTCATTGGTTGTTCATTTCAATTACTTGGAAAAGAAAAAATCTTCAAACTTTTGTTGAAGGTCTGAAATTGTTCCATTTAACAGCCATGCCTTCCGATTATCCGGTAGAAATTATATTGAAAAAATTCTGACACAGACAGTTATTCCAATTAAGCATCTTCTGTTCTGATAGAAAGTGGTATTTGAATTACCAGCTTCGACTTTTAATTCTATCCCTCACTTGAACACATCATTAAAAATAACTGTTAAAACATTTAAAAAAAAAAAAGGATAAATAAGTAAATATATGAAATTAATGAAAATATTTGTCAACAAGTGCTTGAGGAAAATAAAAAATTTGGAAAACAAAAAAAAAAGAAAAAAAAAAAAAGAAATATTGCACGTAAAAGAATACAGCAATGTCAATGACATCAAACATAAAGCTGATTATTCTTCAAGAAATCCAAATTTCAGAACAAAGTTTTGAATTAAGACCAAATAACTGCTTGATAAAGAAATAATCAATTCCCGGTATATCTATGATTAAATTTAAAAGGTCAGTTGGTCTAAATCACCCTTTACATGACATGACACTTTAAAAAAAATGATTGAGTGTTTTATTCCTCTAAGAAACCAAGTCATTGTTAAAAATATTTTTCAAACAGTTTTTTTTATAACTGTCAATCCATACTAAAAATATATGGGTCAATCTTTAAAAAAAAAAATTTAATGAGACGTCAGTGTAAAAACAAATGGGGTAAAGCTATAAGCCACTCCTGCCCCTAAAAAATCTGATAAATTTGAAAATCCAACGACATGAGAAGGAAAATTTCAATTCTGCTCCATATTGTTGCTTTTTTAAACAGTTGCAAGATATATGGTGAAAAAAAATTGAGAAAATATGAAAGGATTCAACTTAGCACCACCCACAGTTGGGTTGAGTCTTTGACCTCAGGTCACAAGCTGAGCGTCAAACCACCAGACCCCTCAGCTGCATATATCTAATATTTTTATCCATTTCATCTCATCTCCTTGGTAAAAAAATAAAAATGAAGAAATAAATATCAATTTGGCTAATTTGGTATCAGTAAGAGTGCTAGGTCTGAAAATAGAGGTTGTGACTCTTTATGTTGATAATTCTAAAAGAATTATAATACTTACATAAGCCGATTCAATCAAACACAATTGTGGGAAGTCAAATCCAAGAATAATTCCAAGATAAAGTAGATCTTAATGATCTCCCTTTCTTCATTCAAAGACTGCTGCTCCCAGGACGGTCATGCTGTTGCATTGCATTGCTTTAAAAAAATTTTTAAAAAGGGAAGTGGAGGAGGGAGAGAAATGAAAAATCATTTGCTGAATATTAATCTTTTTTAAAGTAACTGAGGACAAACTATTGGTGACATGAAAATAGAACAATACTAAAACAAGATACACATGCTAAGGAATGTTGTCGTCTTATTTTTTTTTCTTTATTCTTTATACACTTCAGGAATTATTCCACTATCCCACATCTAGGAAATCCGGACAAAATGCAAGGAACTGAGGTGTTCAGATTGGAGAGATGTGACTGAGTTACTCTCCTAGAGTGAAAATTTAATTGTTATTTAATCCAAAGAAATAAAGGACTAATATATAACAGATAAATTTTGTGTCTACAATTAGGGCCTTTATATTTTGTTTAGGGGACTCTCAGGCACAACCAAGATGGCCGCAAAACTTTCGCTGAACTGGAAATTTTTAAACCATGAAAATGATGAAACCTTGTAATTTTAGGCGTCTGATGATAAAGATGATAGGCACATTGATAAAATTTTTCAAACTCAAAACATCTTAATTTGACCCAATCAGATTGATGGGACATTCATATAAAATACATTGGTCCATATTTCAGAAAAATTGGTTGAAAACCTACTGTGTTACGAGTAAATTTGCTTTAAAAAATTACTTTGGTTTATTATAGCTTTTTTTTTTTCGACTTTTATTATTTATGGGCCGAATTTCTTGACATTTATATCATTGTTTATATCTCAATGAGACAGGATCATTGATATACTTTGTTTCAAATATAAATATAGAACATAAATTGTTTTTTTCACCTATCAGCCACGCCATGCTAATGAATTTATATTATGATGCAACAATGAGACAACCATCATCAAAATCTACACCCCTGAATCAAGGTATGAGTTGACAGATGTTGACACATGAGCTGTCAAAAGGACCAATCTTTCTTCGGTCAAAATTCTCAAGAACTCCAGAGAACAAAAGTTTTTTATGGTTACACTAGGCGATTAATGAAATTTGGCAGAGCGATATTCTTTAAATAATTGTCTATCGTTGTACCTAGTAATTAAAATGTTTCCATAATTTAAAAAGTTGTTATAATTTAAAAAATGATAAATTTTACATCATTTGCTTTCTAAGAAATGCAATCAGGAATTAAGAATGAAATACACCATTAGAAAGTTGGTTTTGTGTCATTTAAATTTAAAACCAAAATAAACCACCTTAATTAAGTTCACAAATAACGCCATGGTGAAAAAAAAAAAAACAGTTACAAAGTGACTAGATATCTCTTTGATACATATATATCTCTCATGAATTTTATCAATCGCAAAAATAGAAGTCACTACAATTATAAAAAGGAAAACATCTGTATACCTTGCTACTTCTACTAATGTGCAATTTACTACATAAAAATAATGAGACAGAAGTGGCATAATTCATATTTTAAAATTTCTTCAAAATAGACCTGATTAAATATCTCCTCCAAAGGCAGGTTGGACCTGTAGCATAGCGGTTAAGCTGTTTGACTCATGATTTGGAAGGTCCTGGGTTCAAATCCAAATGGGGACAACTCTTTTTTTTGGCTGTCTTTATTGCCAGACTTGTCTGCCAATAAAGACAAACAATTATTGGCAGACACCTGTTTGGCAATAATCAAAAACCTGGACTTTTGATCATTGGCAGACACCTGTCTAGCAATAACCAAAAGCCCAGCCTTTTCGTGATTGGTAGACACGTTTATCACATTGGCAGAAAGATTTTATGCAAAATGCCAAACAAAGCATGAAAAATACCAAATAATCTGAAAAAAATGCCAGTGATAAGTTGTGTCCCATGTCAGTTAATATCAAGTGATATTTAACACAAGATGAAAGTAAATAGTGCTCAAATGCCAAATCCAGCTTTTTAAAAAAAAAAGGAAATGGATCAATGAAATGTAAGTTTTTGACATTCTGAACTGAAAACGTCAAACTGGCAAAATATTGATTTGTTTATGTTTCATTATTTTTCTTCTTACGATTTTTCTTTTATCATGTTCATCATTTCTTTCATTAATTTGTCATTATCATTTTCATCAGGATACTTTTTTTTACCAAGTTTTATAACTATTATGGTAATTAGACATTGTTGTCACAAGAGTAAACGTACAAAAGTCAATGCAATCAGAATCCAAACAAATTTTTCTGGTAGCTACCAGGTAACACTAGATATTGCTCTATTCTTACAACAGAGTAACACCTAGACCTAACCCCTTCCAAACAATAAAGGGCCAAATAAAAAATCCCCCCCCCCCCCCCCAAAAAAAAAGAGCAATGAGCCTATCGGCGGCCAGTGACTGGAGTTATCAAAGGGTCTAATGATGTCAAGTTTGTGTAAGTGTATTGTGCAGTAAAGTGAAAGTGTATGTTGTAGTTGTGTGTTTCAGCCTAGCTAGACTAGAACTAGAAGATACTAGGTAATTTGGAAAACATCCATCTGACACTCCAGCAGTTAGCTGATAAATGGCCTATTGGCTGTGACCCGATTTTTGGGACTTTTGAGTGATGGGTCTCAGAAAAAGTTCCCCATATATTTTTTGTTGATGGGTGGATTTTAATGATTTATGCCTTACTTTCTTCAGGAGGAATTGCTCTATCGTTTGGTGTTGGTTTTTGCTTTTATTTTTAAATCAATGCCAGTTTAGTATATTTTTTTACTGTGGATAAAATAGGCAGGGGTCCATGTTGGGAATTTTCAAAACCACTGAAAATTTTACGCGCTATCGTACCAACCTCCTAACCATAATTTTATGCGTAACCAATTATCTTATTATGTAAACAAAACACCTACCCTATATTGTATGAAGTCCAAAAGCTGCTATTGTACTTTTAGTTTTAGAGTTCTTGTGGGACCAATTAATCCATAAGTCAATTCACACAATTGGTCATAAATTGTAAACATATCACATAATTAACACACATAATTAACATAATCCATCACATTTGACCACCTCCACCCCTCCCATCTTCTTCAATTTCACTTGCTTTTCAAAGCCTCCTTCTCTTGGGAGCAGGCTCTAACTTCTTGCCAAGCTGCCTTTTCTTGGCCAAGGCCGTGAGTTTCTTCACAGCAGTCATGGTTGGGGCAGCCTTCTTTAATTTCTCATCCATTTCATTCCTTTTAGCTGCAGCCTGCCTTTTAGCCTGATAGACCCTATGTG
Source organism: Berghia stephanieae (assembly GCF_034508935.2). NCBI lineage: Eukaryota > Metazoa > Mollusca > Gastropoda > Nudibranchia > Aeolidiidae > Berghia > Berghia stephanieae. The sequence goes on along the minus strand of NC_088369.1, from coordinate 33,350,324 downwards.
CTGTCCTCATGTTGATGCAGAGTTGGTGGCACACAGGATCATACAGAGGCTCCCTTCTATAAAAATACTGACATGGGTCATGAAGTCAACTTGTTGCTCAGCAGCTCATATTTCACGGTCTGGATTGCTGAGAGCATCCCTATGCCCATTCTTGATGTCTGTTTGTTGATTATTCTGGACATATGAGAAAAGGTGCTCTCAACCTGGGCACCATGAAATATTGTTACCAATGCCTTAATCATTCTTTGAAGGAGGGGATACCTCCTCTCTATATCAAGAGAACACCACCATCTGTCTAGTCTATCATCTTTGTTAAAAGATGGTAGAGCCTTGTCATTAACATACTGCCTAATCTCTTCTTTAACTTTGTGAAGCTCTTCTTCATTGAATAGGTGCTGTGTCTTTGAAGCCAGCTTATCCAGATGAACTTTGACTACAAAGTGGTTGTTAAAAGAAGGGTCGACCGCACTTATGGACTCCAGTGTCTTGTTTGTCAGCAGACACTTCTGCATTTGTTGACCTGCTGCTAAGTACGCATCCCTGACTTTTTCCAAGAAAGAGATTGGAACCTTCTGGTTTGGTTTCCCAATGAAAATATGCCTAAGAGGAAGCAAATTTTTTTCTTCTTGGAGATCAACATCCTGCAAACAATCTGTTATGCATTCTGGTTTCACAAAGCAGTGAAAAAGCTTCATGGATGCAGCATCCTGATAATCATGCAGTTTATGCACCATGGGTTCTTTTGTCTGAACGAAGCAGACATACTCCTTCATGATAGCCAGCACTGAAATATATAGCTCTAACTGCAGTTCAGTCTCTTTACTTTCGAATAAAATCTTGCTAACAATCCTCCTCTTCCTTTCCTCACCATCTTTTGTTTTCTTCTTCTCACCTAATATGGCACAAATGTCAAACACATCTTTCATGTCTTTAAAATTAAGTTTTTTCCTCACCATCATCTCTTTCATTACTGGCAAATAAATGTCTTTGTCTTTCTTGTTAAGAAAAGAAAAATAAAACAGCCTTAAGGCATCCCACATCTGGGTAATCTCCATGGCTCTGTCATATGTGGAAAGCCACCTTGTCGAAGAAGAGTACTGTGGGACACAGTAAGGCAGCTTCAAAAAAGAGCACAATTCTTGTAGATATGATTTATGCTGTGTGCACCACTTGAAGTCTGTATGCAAATCTGCAAAAAGATTCTCCAAATGACGCTGAAATGGAGAACAGAATTTCTTGGCAACATTGTTCATATGGTGGCATGAATCTCCATCGATGTCTAAAAGATGAGGGGCATTTCGCTCTCTTATCTTTGTCTCAACACCAGAAATATGTCCTCTCATCACTGCACACGAATAAAAAAGAATGGTAATTAGATTGCTCCATGGTATGGAAAGGTCTTTGAAAATTTCTACAATGGCATCATAGATTGTCTCTGAGTCACATCTCATTATCTCCACAGATGCAAGATGATGAATCCTTGCCTCTCTATTCTTCACAAAACTAAGAAGCACTGATAACACCTTCTTGTTGCTAGAGCTTGTGGCCTCATCAATGTTTAAAGAAAACGGAGTTGTTTGCAAGTCACTAACAAGAGATTCTGTAATTGTCTTTGCTAAGCCATTATATGCCGCAGAAAAAGAACTCAGATTGACATGTGCCAGAGCAGCAGGATCTTTAGCACAATATTTCGCAACATCCACCAGCACGTTTGCAAATGTCTCAGGCATTGTGTGTTCAAACATTTTCGATAGAATGTATGCCTCCATAGTAGAAATTCTATCTACCAAAGGCACAACAGTGTTTCCTCTCTTTACAGAATTTCCATCGCCCTCTGAAGATCTCGTCTCATCACATTGTTTAACACTTTCACCACTGCCACTACCTTTAGTTTTACACTTTTCAAACAATGGAAATAGTTTGTCTTTCTTACCAGAAAAGCTGCCCAGACTATAATTAGAGTCTTTCAATTTAAGTTTCTTGTAATGAGCTTCAGAACTCAAATGCTCCTTGAGGGCACCCTTCCCTCTTCCACCATAATTTATAACAGCGTTACACAGCTTACAAACAGCTTTCCCTGCAATATTAATCTTATGGATACTGTCTCCAATCTTTACTTTAAACTCCTTCACTGTCACTTCTTCCTCACCCCATCTGAAATTCCATTTGTTCTTTACAGTTTTGTCAATCTCCTTAATCAAAGGCTTTTGGTCTTCTTTAAGGGTATGAAACTGACTAGCCATTTATGAAAATGAATCACAAAAGTTTATAATTATAATAACCCAGTCCGGAGTTCCAGTCAAGAAATAAGAAATTGAAGATAAAAACCAAATTAACTAAGCTATCGACACACCAAAAAAAACACAGTCACTGCTGAGTCGTAGTACAAATCACCTGGATACTATATTATAATAAAACAACTGAAGGAGTAAGTCAAACAGCCACAGAAATAAAGTGATAATTACTAAGTCCAGCAAAAAAACAGAAGATAAACGCCAATCCAAATTGAATGAACCGCATACTAGGTAGAGACACACATGGGCAAATGGGAAGAAAGAAGTTGAGAGTTGAGAGAAGAAAGAAATCAAACAATGACGGGGTATTGTAGGGCAATTAATATCATATCGTTTAAGTATCAATACCCATCAGGCATGAAATAAAAAAGAGATAAGAAAACAAGCGTGATTGATATCGATACCATTAAAAAAAAATTTAAAAAAGAAACCTGGAGTAACCCAGTATCCCGACATTAAAAAGTTGAACGAAACCTCGGGAACAACGAAACAAAATGGCGGCGGGTTAGACTTTCTCACTCGGATCGAAAAAAAAAAACCAAAAAAAATAAAAATTTATATGATTGGGTTCCGTGGAATTTGAAACCACGGAAAAAAATCCGCGGAATCTGAAACCACGGAATTCCGCGGATCCGCGGAAAACATCGACCCCTGAATAGGGTATAATTTAGCTTTGGATAATCTAAAAAATTAGAAATTTGTAAATCAAAATTTCGGTGACAGCACGCAATTTAACATCTTGACTTTTTAATAAAATTAAATTCAGGGATAAGCTGTATACCGCAACCGTGAAATTTGTTCCAGCAAAATCCTTACTCAAATCTTAGCAGCCATTTTAGGCCAGTTTTGAGATCCAAAAGGTGGTAAATACAGGAAATGCAAGTTTCATGTCACTAAGCGCATCAGTAAATTACAAAAACGAAGTGACTATTTCTCTGAATGCTCGGGAAGATAAACCTGATCTCTATTTCTCCGAACGGTTTCCGTTTTCAATATTTTTTTTGTTATTTGCGAGAATGTCTGTGTAAATGATGAATGTGTATGCATTTTTAGGGGGTTTTTTTTGCCAGGGCTTGGCCGCTCTGTCTTTTATTCCCAACTTTCTGTTAGTCTTCTATCTTGAGGTGCTATCCTGTCTTGAGACTTTGGCTTTGTTATTTATGTTTACTTCCGTTCTATTTTTGATAGTGCAGCGCAAAGTGCAAAAAGTAACACATCATGGAGTATTCGCGATAGCACAACTGTCTTTGTAAACAATATGCCTAAAAAACCCGCTAGCTTGATGATTCGTGAGAATTCCCCGGCCACTCTGTTTGAGCATTTACTTTTGCATTGACATCGCGTCTGTAACCCATTAGCTAAAGGAGGCTAGCCGACCATTTGGAGAAATAGAGTTCCAAGTTTATTTTCCTGAGCATTCGGAGAAATAGAGCTGGCCAAACAAAAAAGCAAATAGACAATTTTTCATCCTTTAAACTAGCATAACTTTTCTTCTGCACTGTGATTATTCTCAGACATGTCTGAGAATAAGAAAATTGATTATTGGCAGACAGTGTCTGCCAATAACGATGGACGGTTATACACAGTTACATAGACACTTTTTTGAAACGCCGCTCTTTTAAACAGTTATCAAAATTCCAGAAAATGGAAAGTTTCAAATTGCTCATAGAAATAAGTAAAGTTAATAAAATATCAATAAAAACATAAAATTAACTAACAATAAATCAGTTCAGTCGGTGGATAGTAGGTTACTATATATATACACAATATGCATCGACATTCATGTGGGTGTCATGGTCGAATGGTTAAATTTTCTGCCTTAGAAGGCTTGTCGGAATAGGGGGTTTGGGAGGGGGGAAACTTTTTTTTTCTTCAGAAACAGTTTCCCCCCTCCCAAACCCCCTACTAGAACAAGAATACTGGGATGTAGGAGCTTTCGGAAGGCCTCCCCAAATTATAGAATCAAAAGAAGATGAATAAAGTTAACAGGTAGGTAGGTAGTAAAAATTTTAATGATTGGTGTCAAAAACGTACATTTCATTGATCCATTTCCTTTTTTTTTAAAGCTGGATTTGGCATTTGAATTTGAGCAATATTTATTTTCATCTTGTGATATCACTTGATATTAATATTAACTGACTTGGGACACAAATAACCACTGTCAATTATTCATAATATTTGGTATTTTTCACGCCTAGGTTGGCACTTTGCATAAAATATTACTGCCAACTTGATAAACTTGTCTGCCATGCCAATAACGAAAAGGTCAGGCTTTTTTTGGTTATTGCCAGACGGTCTGCTGAGAATTTAAACTAAACGAAACGACAGCCTCTCTTCTGCTTTATCTGATTTTCACAATGTTGGTATTAGTTTAGTATTAGAATCGTGTTGAAAAGCATTTTATATAATGATATAGGTTTCATTAAGCTCAATCCAATTTGAAATTGTTACCAAAGTACCTACATGGACTTCGTCGGGATTCGATTTGTAAGCTTACTGGCTTACTTTTACTTTTACACTTACAACACTTTTTTACAGACCAGTACTCTTTACTTTTTATGAAAAGCTTCTAATATACCTAAGTCACTAGCATGTCAGGAAAGTGAAACAAATAATGACCGTAAAGCTATGAATATTATGAATCATTATTTTCATTCATCATTAATTCATTAAAATTATATCAAATTTGTTTTGGATCTGCAATCTGCCTCTTCATTGATTCATTGTCTTCATTCTTCCAATCTTCCAAATTCCAAAGCCAAAACAAAACCATCTCATCGACTCGAGAGTTGGCTAATCATGGCAAGGTTACTCGACATATATATAGACAGGGTAGATTCATAAAATGCAGAATTGAATTTATCTAAATTATATCTTACTCGTATATGTAACAAGAATATAGTAATCCAAAAGACAATACTCTCTACGCTGCTCTTGGGGTAATTTCCGTGTCAAAATTACTAATACTAACGGTCGCCATTTTGGGTGGGGGTTAGTGGGTTGCAAGAGTTCAAGTCAACTGTTTCAATATCCTTGCGCTTATATCCTTTCTTGCAAATATATACATATTATGACATTTATATAAAGATAATACATTATTTATTATGTTTTAATTACATTTTACAGTAATCTCTTGCATTCAGTGAGATTAAACTGTCAAATTAATTGGGTTTATTTTATCTTCAGAGTGTATAAGCGGAAGTAGCACTCTCAAACTATTTTTGGTATAAAAACGTAGGAGGCAACTCCATCAAATAATTATCTGAGACCCACCACTAGGAATTGTCTCTCCTGAAATTCATAATGGTCAAAGCAATATGAAATCTTATCCTCTCACCCAGGGGATGCTTTAATCGAAATTAAAACATTTGAAAGAACTGAAATCTCTAATTGTAAAATCTAGTCACTTTACATTATTAGCTTAATTTATTTCCGCGATTTTCGTTTTCTAGAGGAACCGTAACTGCCATTAATAGCCACAAAGCGACGCGTACTTATTTGCAGGTCTGATAACCCAAATTGTTTTGGTCTCATTGCAACCAACGCAAAACAGTGACATTACTTGTCAAATCAAGCCCATTAGTAAGTTCGGTTAACCTTCAAATATGTGCACGTAGCCACAGGGTCAATGTAAGCAATGGTTACAAGTTAAAGTAGGCCTACTTCATATTTGCGTGTTATCATCAAAACCATCATGTTGTATGTGTTGTTACTCTGAGGTTTTTACTTGAGGACCCAATTTTGGGGGTCTTAATGATGACTGGATCGGATAATTGAAATTTTCAGATTTCCCAAATACCAGGACAATGTCTTACAATTATTTGAACAGTATTGCCCAAATAGTCACTTCGTTTGTTTTATTTTGTTTTGTCCGTTTGGTTTTGTTTTGTTTTGTTTTTGTTTTGTTTTTTCAATAGTTTTTTTTTAAACATGAAAAGCTTACTTTATTTTCCTCTAGTGTGTTATTTCTGTGTCCCTTGATTACGAATGATGATTCACTTAACAAACTAACATATTATGGAGCAGGCAATGGTGTAAGATAATATCTGAAAATGTTTATATGAAACAGTTCCAGACAAAGCAGAAAGAAAATACAAGAAAACATCATTACACAATATCAGTCTGCATCTCTGAGATAGAATCTTAGATTACCAGTCGGCCATGCTGCCATTACATCACAGAGGTTTCCATATTGACGAGACGATTTTTATGCTTATATTCTTCATAACGGTACGTCGTGAGCCCTCGTCTGCATCACAACACACAAACATTGAGCTGTAAAAGGACAAGGACGACGACATTAGAGTAGGTCCTTTATATATATAGATAGTTCGAAGTTGACGTCACTCAGGTCTTTGTTATTGTTTTTTTTTTTTTTTTTTTTGCCATCCGCGTTTGTATATATATATATATATATATATATATATATATATATATATATATATATATATATATATATATATATATATATTATATATATATATATATATATATATATATATATAGGTGACAAATTAGGGAGCAGACCTTTATCTTACACCAGTACCTATTCCCTAATTTGTTACTGTAATTGTTTTGTTTTGTTTTTTTGTTGTTTGTTTGTTTGCTTTTGTTTTTTTTTTTAGTTTGTTTTTTGCTTTGTGTATGTGTGTTGTTGTTTTTTTTGGTTTTTTATTTTTTGTTTGTTTTTTTTTTTTTTGTTTTTTTTTTTTTTTTTGTTTTTTTTTTTTGTTTTTTTGTTTTTGTTTAAAAAAAATAAATAATAATAATAATAATAATAATAATAATAATAATAATAATAATAATAATAATAATAATAATAATAATAATAATAATAATAATAATAATATAATAATAATAATAATAATAATAATAATAATAATATATACTTTATTCATCAAAAAAAAATGGAAACTCATTTACAGACGTGGCATGCATGAAAATGTATAAACACAAAGTTGAGAATCTTTGGCGACAATGTATGCCTATATATATGCAAACGCACAAAAATGTAAAAATATAAAACCAAGAACCAATAGCAACACTTTATATAGGGAGCGTTCACATATTACGTCATCAGCTAGGGGGGGAGGGGGGGTCTACCAAATGTTGACATGTGTTGACATGGGGGAGGGGGGGGGGGTCAGACCCAAGATGATGTCATCAAAACATAGGCAAATTAGGCCTATTTTATTAAATGCAAGAGCTTCAAAAATGGCATTCCAAATAAATTAGCAAAAAGGTGAAAAATTAATTAAATGATGGAATCATCAAAACCGATTGAACTGCTCAAACTGCTTGCTACCATTCAGTTTTGATTCTGAAAAGTTTTCTTCATCAATCATTTGATTTGGTTGTGTCTAGTTTATTAAATATATTTTGGAGTTTTCATCTGAAGAATGAGTAATAGTATTAGTAATACACATCTCTATGAAAAGTTTGTTGATGCCTATTTAAAGGCACATCCTGATGACAAGCGCCAACTTGCATTGGCAAAGGCCCAAGCATTAATGGGCTTAAGGCCAATAAAGTTGTGGACAGAGAAAAAGCTGATAACATGATCATCCTATGGCGTGCAAAGGCAGCAAGCATATCTGCAAGAAAAATTGGAATGTGGGCTGCCCTAAATGTTCATTGTATCACTCCTCGATCACAGCAATGAAAGACCATTCACGAAAATGCGGCATACAAGAAGAACAGCAAATGGGAGAAAGTGATGACGATGAAGATGAAATTGATGATACTATTTATAGTACATTGCCAGAGGTCCAAGGCAGAACATTTTTTGAATCAATTAATTTTATGTTTGGAAATTAAAACAGAAATTCATTCCACTAAAAGACTAATATGCTATAAAATAATTTGCCTCCTGAATTTTAAATTACACTTTCTGAAATTTTTTTAATAGCACCTGCACCAAGTAGCCTGATTTAAATAATGTTTGTTAGATTTTATCTTTGCAAATTTAAATTTTATGTCCCCATTGTATCGTAAAACATAAATTATCAACAGTTTCTGAAATTAATAAAATGTCTGAATGTGTTTTATCAAACGTTGATAATCAATGTTTATGGTTTGAAAAATGAATAATAAATATTGTGAAATTAAAGTTATCTTTTAGTTTTTATTAAATTAGATGACGTCATCATCTGTTGGGGGGGGGGTCAGGTCATGATGACAAGTGATGACTTGGGGGAGGGGGGGGGGGGGCTAAAAAGGGCAAATTTTTGATGACGTAATATGTGAACGCTCCCATATTAATTTGATAAATTGAGATAGGCCATACCTCTGGCCTTTAGTTCGATCTTGTGTGTGTGTATTTGAAAGATAGTATTTAATTTAAATCACAGTTGTGCGTTAAAAATTCGAACACCATGTGGCAAAAATGAATTAAGGTGACGTGTTGTCTTTGTTTTTATAGATATAAGGCGACGGCTCCTCATGGAGAACTTAATATATTTGCGAAGGGGGTGATCGCCATCCTTTATAACTTTCTCCATTTTACTTAGACAAAATCTCTTGAACAGTTCTTCCACATTGGAAATTGGGTGAGTATAACGCCTGGCTTTATCAATTATCCGATCAATTTTCTTAATGTCGCTAATACTGGCATTTCCACACCATGCTGTAATACAAAAAGTAATAACGGTCTCCAAAACGGATCAATAAAAAGGGTGCATAACGTTTTGTCTATGTCAAATTCTGAAAATTTCCGAATAAAATACATTCTTCTGTTCAATTTAGAGATAACAGCATCGGTTTGTAAATGCCACTGCAATTTATTGTCAATTAAAATACCCAAATATTTGTAAATGCAGCTACTCTCGAGATCAATGTTTGTGAGCAGCTTTCTGTTATTTCATTAATTAAAAGGTTATGTGCGGCTATGTGGTCTAGTGGTATGACACTCGCTTTCCGATCGGAAGGTCCTGGGTTCGAGCCTCGCGCTCGGCGCATAGTTGTGTCCTTGGAAAAGGCTCTTTACTCACTTTCTCTCACCGTACTCAGGTGTAAAATGAGTACCTGGCCGTTAACAGCGTTGTTTTTGTCCAAAAAATTGTAATATTGCCTGACAGGCGTTATGTTCCGTGCTACAAGTTAAATGTTGCTGTTGACCAGGGAACCCTTGTAAAGCGCTTTGAGCACATTTAGTGGATATTGCGCTATATAAAGCTCAATAAAAAAAATAATTTTATATTAGTCCTTCGGAGCTATGGCCCCATTGAGTTAGAGTTAATCCTGGTGTCTATAGTAATAAATGAACAATAGCAATGGTTTGCTACCCTTGGATGGGACGCTAGACTATTGCAAAGTACGTTCTGCCAGATCTAACAGCTACCCAACCACTGCCGGATGAACAGAGGAGACGGCCAGAAGAAAAAAATATCGACTGAACCCTGAATTGATCCCGGTCAAGTGTGAAGCGAGTGCTTTTTTACCAACTCAGCTACCCGGAATTTCAAATTGATAGGTTACCATCATTATTAGTAAGAGCACCTTTTCGAATGCAATGTCAATCGATGAGACTATCGGGAAAATGTAAAAAAATCAATAAACAGAATTCAAAATTGATTAATGACTAACAAAGGGATGGGATGGGGGTGGGGAGAATAAGGCGATGCACAGTCGAGTTATAAAAGGAGAATGAGCAATCAAATTGAGGGGTTAATGAAAGAAAAGAAGCAAATAGAATCTTTGTACCAATAAAAGATAACCCAAGAGAAAGATAAATTTGATTCCTTGGAATAAGTGAGACGGATTCAGGCATCATGACTCTAGGCTCTGGAGAAACAGTGTGTTACTTAGGACGCACATATGGGGTTGGTATTTTTATAGATAAGGAAGCCAGACGAAGCTTAACGGGATGGGAGCCAGTCAACTCACAAATTATTAAAGCAAGATTTTTCTACAAATATTCCAAAACTATCGTCATTCAGTGATATGCCCCAACAGATCAGGCAACAGATAAAGAGAAAGACGGAATCTACAATATTTTACAAACACAAATAGACAATACTCCAGGCCATGTCACGTTGATCCTCATAGGAAACTTGAATGCTAAAATACTCTTCAACAGTCGTAACGTCACTTCTTTCCTAAGACGCATGGTAACTTAGTAACACTGGCTCTAAACTATCGGAACAATGGCGGACGCCCGTATGAAATATTTCTCCAGCGAGCATAAAAGCGTTTCCAGAGGAAAAAAACCCCCATAAATTTGATCATGTTTTGACTTTTACACGTACTGATCACAAGGCACATGAAAAGTTGTAGCCAGCATGAAGAATAAAAAGTAATGATTTTCTTTGTTTAGAACCAAGATGGCCGCCGTTGCCGGGCGGTGTGACATCAGACTATTGAATCCAATTGGGACTGACAACAAAGGTAATGAGAGATGCATAGGAAAGGAGGGAGTCGGAGAAAGAAACGAAAATGGACAGCAGTTCTTATACAGGTGCCTTGGAAATGATCTTTTTATAGGCGGAACTGTCTTTCAGCACAAGAATATACCCAAGCTGACCCGGGTCTCATTCGATGGAAAAACCAGAAATCAGATCAACCACATTGCCATCAAAAGTTCCATGAAAGATGTCAAAGCTATTCGAGGGGCAGACTCAAGCAGCGACCATCACCTACTAGTTTGCAGAATACAGTTGAAGCTGAAAAGAACAGAAAAAAATCAAATGATCAATTATTTGACACAGGGAAACTGAGAGACGCTAGTGTGAGGAGCAAATACAACATCGTTCTATACAACAAATACCAAATCCTGAACAGTATATCTGCATGCAGATCTGCAGTTATTAAAAAATTAAAATACATCAATATTGGACTCAACTTTTAGAACACAGTACAGAAGACCATTACTATCAATGGTATACATGACTATCAATGGTATACTTCTACAACTTTACAAGCGTTTATGCCTCTCTCTCTCTCTCTCTCTCTCTCTCTCTCTCTCTCTCTCTATCTATCTCTCTCTCTCTCTCTCTCTCTCTCTCTCTCTCTGTCTGTGTGTCTCTCTGCGTGTGTCTGTGTGTGTGTGTGTGTTTAGGGGTGTGAGTAAGAGAGAGTATGTTTGGGTTTTTGAAAATGTTATGAAACGTCATCTTCATTTAGATATTTATATCATTTATCATTTTGGTGTTTATATATTATTATTTTATTAATGTATTTTTGTTTATCTATCTATGTATTGTATTTTAAAATTTAAGCATTGTAAACAAAATGACAATTTGCAATTTAATTTATTTTTTTTTGGACAATAAAGATTATATATATATATATATATATTATATATATATATATATATATATATATATATATATATATATATATATATATATATATATATATATATATATCAATGTCCTTTGCTGCAATGTAAAGATGATATTGGACACCAGCAAATCAGTTTTAGGATACAAAAGAAAAGAAACGAAAGAATTGGTTTCTGTCAACACATGGTAACTCATTGAAGAAAGATGGCAGAACTTGGTATGCTGAGAGGGAATGAAATAAATGATAAAATTGCAGCCCCGGATAGGTACAAGAGACAAAAACAAGGAAGTTACAAATAATGATCGCAAAGATACAAGTCCAGACTGCTTTACATAGCACTAAGATGGTCCCCACCGGGAAAGAGAAAGAAAGGCAGACACCTCGAAGTTGAAGGAGGTGGGCACCTGGAGGAGGACAGTCGAAGAGGAGATGAGAGAAGCTGGAATGAGCTGAGCTGGCTGGCCCAGGACAGAGATGTCTGTGGGAACTTTGTTGGCGCCTTATGGGAATAAGTAAGTAAGTAGGTAAGTACCACTAAAAGATATTTTAGAGATGGTTGGAAACAAATCGAAAGCTCTACAGATAGTATGTTTGTGTATGCTATAGAAATGTTATGGTAAAAGAGGCGCAGGTGTCCCAGGTGACTTACATAAATAGATTGATTACCTGATACTCAATAAAATTTGCATGTATTTATCTTGATTTAACTTGAGCTTGATCTTTTAAAAGTACAATGCCCACAAAATGTGCTTCAATGATTCACCGAGGGTCCCAAACAAACAACACTAACATGCACATCGACATCGCGTCTGTAAGGCACTATACTATTACATTTTCCACCCAACATAGACAAAGCTGCTACCAGCCATGTTTTAACTTGGGTAAGGTTAGATAATGCAAGATAAGAGCATTTCCAAGGGACTCAATTTTTTTGTCGCCTAGAGCGGGATTCAAACAAGGGATCCACATGTACGAAGGCGAGCGTCATACCGCAAGATCACACACAAAAAGGAAAACAACAACGACAAAACAAAAACAACTTGAGCTTTTATATAGCGCAATATACACTAAACGTGCCCAAAGCGCTTTCCAAAGGGTCCCTGGCCAACAACAAAAAGTGACTTGTAGAACGAGACATGATGCCTATTATTAGGCGAAATTACATTTTCTTCCCCCACAAAGGCAATGCTGTTCACGGCAATGTACTCATTTTACACCTAAGTACGGTGAAAGAATGTGAGTAAAGAGCCTTTTCCAAGGTCTCAACTATGCGCCGAGTGAGGTTCTAACCCAGGACCTTCCGATCCGAAAGCGAGTGTTATAGCACAAGACCACATAGCCGCACATTCTCATATTTTAAAAAAAGCGATTAACTTAAAGTTGAATATTAGATTTTTTTTTTTCGGTTATCCTCTTTGTCTCCATAAGTGATCCTTCTTGTTCTAGCGATATTTCGTTTTGTTTTTATTTTTAAGGGTTTTACGGCGCTTGCAACACATTTAGGTCATATCCGCGCTAGTAAAAAGGAAGAAAATAGGATAGTAAAAATTTATAGAATTACAATTAAAGCACCCAAGAGAAAGTAAGACAATGGGGAACTATCATCTCCCAAAACAATAACTATGCATTTGACTGTTTCCCTCCCAGCCAGGACTCCGGCCAGGGCCAGAACAAAACCAAGTAAGCTCATTCCAAGACAAAGACAGAAAGCATGTTGGAAAACAGATATAAAGGGATAGAAGACACAGCAGGTACCTCGCTGCCCACTATGGGAGGTCAGGAACCCCACCCAGCTAGCGATATTTCTATTTTCCCCCATATTTATTTAAGTTTTTATGTTTTAAAATAAGTAGATACTCCCTGTTTGTTGTACAGTCTTTCTTGTGCTTTGTCAAAATCCTTTACAGCCAACGTGTTTGGCGCATTATTTCTCTGATACCTATTTATCTGTGTCATGGAAATCTATTTTTCTTAAACGTATAGCGTGTTTTAAGCAGTCCTTTAGAGCCATTAGGCGCATTGAGCCAGAGTTTATACTGTTTTATTATGTAGCGTTAAATGGATAATAACAATGGCTTGCTACACTTTGATAACGACGCTAGTTTATCGAAATGTACTTTCCGACAAACAAACAGATCCAGCTACCCAGTCACTACTGGGTGGACAGGGGGGGTGGGGTGGGGGGGGGGGGGGGGGGGGGTTCAGAACAAAAAACTTCGACTTCACCCGAGATCGATTTCCATCCAATTCAGCTATCGGGGCTCCCTTTGTTTTAAGTATATCCTATTTATAAATTCATAGACACACACACACACACACACACACACACACGTACACACATACTCTCTCTCTCTCTCTCTCTTTGTTTCTTTCTCTCAGATGTGTGTGTGTGTGTGTGTGTGTGTGAGGCTATTATGTCACTTTTGACTAATTCTATTAATTTTGGCATGTATACATTTAGTTTTGATGTTTAATAAGAAGCATACAATCTTGATTTTCTTTTCCTCATAATTTGTATTAATTGTTCTTGAGCAAAACCATGGGAGAAGATAGACTTGACACATTCATTATAAAAGTTTGAAGAGAGTAGCCAGTAGTCAACACAAGATATCTAATGAGATTCTGAATCTTCAGCGAACAAAACAATATTTTCAGACTGTGAAGAGCCTTTTAGAAGATGGCAGCAGCCTCTTATGGTTCTCACACTACTATGTTATGACGATCGACCCAATCAGCAAAGTCCGGTCCGCACTCGTGCACCGTCGCGAACCCGCTCGGTTGCATCGTCACAACACACCGTTCAACTAGATGCTCTGCCGTTTCGGGTTCTTGCCCACATCGGGTACATGTCGTGGATCTTCTACTTCTACCTTGTCGCTGGTGAGGGTGCTTGAGGCACACGGAGGGCAAAGGTGTAAATCCCGGTTGACCGTCACGAGACCACCCCGGGTATCAAGTCAACGAGCCACATGAGCTGCTCGTCCCGGTGTGTGACTAATGAAGATCCTACCCGGTGCCCGAATGGCCGCCACCATCCCGGGCGCCACACTAGATTATGTTAAAAAAGATGGCAAACTTCTTTTTAAAACAAAATAATCGACACAATCGGTTTTTACCGTAGATAAGCACAATTTAAAGTTACGTCTGTTGGGGTATGTTTTATGAAGGTGAAGTTGGCAAATAAGTTGTATGTTATTATAAAATCCGAACTCCATTGTCAGGGGATTTAGCAACATAGTCGATTGAGCTCACAACCCGCATACAATTGGGACAGTTTCAAATCCGCAATTGTTTTTTGTTATTCCTCCCCCCCCCCTTCAATTTGGTGTTTGGGTCTAAGTTAGATCACACAAAAAGTACTTCGCTATTCCAAATTATCGAAACCAATATTAATCCCAGTTAGTTCCGTGGTTCTGATGTCTTTAATCAGTTAACTGCTGTACTCTGAAAAAAAAAACCCAACAAAAACATGTACGAGTATTTCAAAATAGACCAGAAAACTCGTTCTTCAAATATCGATCAATTTAAATGACCCAAATGTTAAAATACTGTAGATCTAAATGTTTTTCCAGAGTCAGACAATTAAAGTTTAAAGAAATTCATTTAGAGAAAAGATGTGTCCAAGAGACAACGGCGTTAGATTGGACACATCTACAAAAAGGAGCCATCACTGCAATCAGAAGGTTTCTAAAGGATGAAAGGTTGAAAAACCAAAATAAGCACAGAAGATCGGTGAGAGAAGCAGGATTGGAGAGTAACGGGATTATATTCCAGCACTAAACTAAAGATTTTAAATGTGTTTTGCTATATGGATCAGAATGTTGGAAGATCACAGAGAGTATCATCCATAAACTTGAAGTATTCCAAAACAAATGTTTGCGACGAATCTTCAAGATATTTTGGCCAAACACAATCTAAAATGAGGACATGAGAGCGAGAGCTGAAGTGGAGTCTCTAGAGAATCTCATTAAAAGGAGAAGGAAATGTTTGGGGCATATCTGTCGCAGACCTGATTAAACACTGATAAGGAAGGCTTTGCGATGGACACCACTAGGAAAGAGGAAGCGAGGCGGCCCAAGGTGACTTGGAGACGTACCGTAGAGAGTGACCTAAAGCAGAGAGGTCTGTCCCTCGAGATGGCCCCAACAATAGCTACTGACAGAACCAGGTGGAGATCCCTTGCATCGCCTCAAGTGCCAGCAGGCCCGGAGAGGATTGAGTGAGTGAGTGAGTGAATGAATATGATAAATTTTATATTTATTTGAGCTCGCACGAAAAGTGAATGCGTGTATATTAGGTTTTCAAAGTTTCAAAGTTTCAAAGTTTATTCAATCTTAGGCTTTCGCCAATAAATCAACAATTTGATGCCAACATACATGAAAGTGGAAAAAAAGAAAAAAAAAAAGGTAAATGGAACCAAAAAAATAAACTGATACACCACACAAAAATACAACAATCGTAATAACATCAATACGTTCAATAATAATAATAATAATAATAATAATAATAATAATAATAATAATAATAATAATAATAATGATAATAATAATAATAATAATAATAATAATAATAATAATGATAATAATAATAATAATAAATAATAATAATAATAATAATAATGATAATAATAATAATAATAATAATAATAATAATAATAGTAATGATAATAATAATAATAATGATAATAATAATAATAATAATAATAATAATAATAATAATAATAATAATAATAATAATAATAATAAGAAGAAGAAGAAGAAGAAGAAGAAGAAGAAGAAGAAGAAGAACAACAACAACAACAACAACAACAACAAGAATATCAATAATAATAACAATAATAATATTACCATCATCCCTACACCCCAATCATCACCGTTACCACCACCACCACCATTACCATTATCACTACCACTATCACCATCACTTTTACATTTCCAATCAGTTTTTCTCATTTAAAAAAAAAATAAAAAAAATTGATACCCATCACAACAGACCTCCTCACTACCACGAAAATTCCCGTAGTACTACGGCTAAATCCCGGGCTGGATATAATAAAGGTTTTTAATTATATGTCATTTCTTGAAAACGAAGTTCTGGTGCCAGAGCTATCACATAGAGTTAATATTTTTCCCCACGCATTATAAGGACAAACTGGTGGTTTTTAAGGGTAGTTAAAATGTCTACGATGTTATTTACCCTGAAAACTACTTATTACATTTTCCTATTTCAAGTAGGCAGGTCTGCTATGATAAGTATCAGTTCCATAGTCAAAATAAGACAAACAAAAATAACTTTTATTTTAATAAATAATCCATACAATTTGATGACAACAGGCATGAAAGTGAGAAAAAAGGGTACATGAAACCAAAGCATAAAATGATACCATAAATAACCATAAAAATACAACATTGTAATACCACCAATACTTACAATAATAGTATAATAATAATAATAATAATAATATAATAATAATAATAATAATAATAATAATAATAATAATAATAATAATAATAATAATAATATAATATAATAATAATAATAATAATAATAATAATAATAATAATAATAATAATAATAACAGAAGCGCCGCAGCAATAATATCTAGTATTGTATTTGTAAATGGGGACCACGCTTATATCCCATTCGTTGACAATTAAGAAGATAGGGATTATATCATGGTAATTCTGTTTTGGATAATAAAGTTATTGACTTTTAGTAATACTAGGTGCTCCAAAATGCTTTGGTCTGGGTGATCTTTATCTTCGGGGAAATTCCAACATAATAAATAGCCCACCACTTATTTAACACATTTCTATCGTTGATTAAAGTTCTAGAAGAATGGGATTTTGCGAACATTGCCTAGAAGTTACAGACATATTAGTTTAACGTATTGTTTGGTAGAATTACAGAATTAATTCCCAAAGATAAATAATTGACTCTTTTAGAATATCACAAACATTTAAGTAATTTTCCGTACTGATATAGTCTAGAGCGAAACAAGCTTGCGTACTTCAATTATTCCATGTCAAGGGTTGGTTTCTGTGTTTTTAAGAATTTTACGGCGTTTGTGACGCATTGAAAGAACAGAAAATGTATAGGGTAGTCTAAAAGTATACTTTTCTCAAAGGCACCTGAGGATAAATAAGGCAAAGGTAAATGGTGCGGATAGGGCACCAAGAGCACCCCTCGGTGTACTTAGATTGAAATCGCTTAGAAGTCAAAGATACAAGCAAAGGGTCCTAACAAGTGAAATACAACACTTCTTTTACAAATCACATCAAAACAGAAGAACCAAGAAAGGGAAAAAAAAATGTATATATATTTATATGGTTATATACACTGGTTATGATATCATTGCTGGTAATAACAACAACAACAGCAACAATAATAATAATAATAATAATATTAATAATAATAATAATAATAATAATAATAATAATAATAATAATAATAATAATAATAATAATAATAATAAGCCAATTGTGCAATCGCAACTAATCTTTATCATGGTAAACTATAATACAATATTTTAATATCAATGCCCAATTCCCCCCCCCCCCCCCCTTCCCACCCCACTTTCTCACACAAATACACACTCACACACGCACACACACATACTTATATATATATATATATATATATATATATATATATATATATATATATATATATATATATATATATAAACATGTCATATTTTGTATAATATACCACATCTTAGTATCAGAACTGCAGTTACTAAACAGACAAAAACAAATGAAAACAAACAAACAATCGCATTTTTCCCTCTATCATCAATTTTAATAAGTTTTCCTTGCCGTGGAAACCACAATTATACTTGTAAATATTTCTTGTGTTCGATCTGTACCTTAAAGCAAAGTCTACCTAAATCACCTTGCTGTCTACTGTCTCTGCATTTCAAAAATTTGATAAATTCAAACATACTTGGTCTATTTTTCAGTTTTTCCGGCAGGCAATTTCTTCTCTCATGCGTATACCTCGAACATTCAATTAGACAATGGTATTCGTCTTCTATTACGTCACAAGTAGGACATTTACGATCATTTCTATCTACTTTTCTTGTGCCCCATCTACCCCTTTCTATATAAAACAAATGAGAACTCAATCTGATTTTTGAGATGGCAACTCTGTAAGATTTATTACACAGTTTCATATATGGTTCTAACTCAAAGGTGTCTTTAATGTGTACAGCCGTCCAGACGTCGTCATCGATATGTCAGCGTGCCACTCTTGTAGAAACATGTCATCCAAGCGTTGTTTTAAAACCGCCAGAAAGTAATTTTCATTTTTCACATTTTGTTTAACCCAATAATGGCCCATTCCACTCCTATCCAGCAACTGCTTCACCAGGCTTACCCAAGTTGTTGTGTTTGGTTCATTAATATTCAATAGCACAAGTTCTTTGTATACTGCATGAGTGAATGAGCAATCATTATTTCCTGGGCGAATAAGTTTCAACCAATACTTAATAACTTTCATTTTTCTTTCAATATGCAAAGGATACACCCCCAATTCGCCATAAACAAAACAGTTTGGTGTGCTGTGCTTAACACATAGAATGGATTTAAGAAAACCGAGGTGAAATCTTTCAATTGGATCAGCTCTTCTTAAACCCCATATTTCTGCCCCATAATTCAGTATTGGTAAGATAGTACTATTGAACAGTTTCATTTGCATCTGTGGTAAAATTTCTGTGTTAGTGTTAAAATACTTTCTAAGTGAAAATAGTGCTCTTCTGGCTGAGTTTGTTACTTCTTGTGTACATTTTGTAAGAGATCCCGATGCGCTAAAATGACAGCCTAGATACTTGAATGACGAGATTACTTCAATACTTTTACCCTGATATGACCATTTGTCTTGTTGCCCCGTTTTCCCTCCCTTTTTAAATACTACGATTTTTGTTTTACTGATATTTACCTTTATTCCCCATTGCATGCAATATTCTTGTAAAGAGTCTAAACCGTTCTGCAAACCCTCTTTTGTTTCACTGATTATTGCCATATCGTCTGCAAACATGAGTAATTTAATTGTAATATCTTGTATTTGTAATCCTATGGAATCGTCACTTAATTTACTTTCAAGATCATTAACAAACAGCGAAAACAAAAGTGGCGAAGTGTTTTCACCCTGTAATAATCCGCTGTTTGATTTTAAAAAATTGTTGTTGACCTTTACCTCCTGTGGCCAGCTCAACCTTTGAATACATGTTTCTAAATAGCTTGACAAATTTTGAGCTCACACCGGATTTGATCAATTTTGTAAATAATGCGGATCTGTCAATAAGGTCATATGCTTTTTCATAGTCGATAAACGCACAATGTAGCTTCTTCCCTTTAGATAGCAATATCTCGATAATTCCATGTAGAATAAAATGGCAATCTGCTGTGCTCCTTCCCTTTCTAAATCCATATTGAACCTCGTTTAACACATTCTCTCCCTCCACCCATACATTTAGTCTTTCATTCATCACTCTTGTAAACAGTTTTCCTATACAACTCATTATTGTTATCCCTCTATAATTGTTCACATCTCTTTCATCTCCCTTTTTAAAAATCGGCACAATTCTACCCTGACTCCATATCAAGGGGAAATATTCCAATTCCAGTATCTTATTGAAAATCGATAAAATCAGTAATTTGATTTCTGAAGTTGCATTAATAATAAATTCATTTAACATATTATCCACTCCAGTAGCTTTGCCGCGTTTAAGAGCCTTAATTGCTTTGTGTAGTTCCCCCATCTCGATTGGCTTATCTAAAATGTCTATATCTATAATATTCCTTCCCACATCCTTTTCTACCTCTGCAATCTCCGCCCTACCCATCTCCCCAACCCCTGATTCTTTATTAGCTAAAGTTTTAGGTAGATACGATTTACACGCTATCTCAAGCACAGTGTTAAGATTGGTGGTGCTGATGCTGCATATTATGGAGAGCCCGCGAACCTGAACTGGTATTGTGTGGAGTCGTCTGATGACAGCGTTTCGTTTTCCCCCACGTCGTTGGTCGATCGCTGTAGGCGGGGAAAGTAATCGTTGTGCATGCGACTAACCCCAATTTGATCAACTCGACAATACGGGTGATTTTTCTTGAAATCAGACATTTCTTTGATCGATTGTCCGTATTCCTTCATGGAATGCCCAGGTGACGCTTTCCAACGATGGCGCTTGGAAATCAGTATACAAAATATTTTTTTTTGTACAAATACTGATTGCGACTGCATTAAATTTAAAATTCATAATTAATCAGGAAGTTTTATTTACATTCAAAATGATCAATTTCAAACACAAAACATCAAATAAATCAAATCACATCAAGTATGTTAATATACCACTTATCATTATTTATCATATATAATATAATAATGTAAAAAAGACAGAATGCATGGTCGTATCAAGGAGAGAAAGAAATCCAGCATGCAACTTAATAAGCAATGGAAAAACTATAAAACAAGTTCAGACATTTAAATATCTTGGATACATAATAACTTCAGATGGCACATGTAGCACAGAAATAAAACGAAGAATTGCAATAGCCAAAGATAGTTTTAATAAATTGAGTCTAATTTTTAAAAATCACAATATCTCAATGACAACAAAACATAGGGTTTTGAAGGCCTATGTATGGTCAGTATCATTATATGGCTGCGAAAGCTGGACAATTACAGAAGACATTAGAAAGAAACTGGAGGCAACAGAAATGTCGTTTCTTTGAAGGATGTTAAAAATCACATGGACAGAGAAGAAAACTAATGAAGAAGTATTAGAGCCAGCTGAAACAATTAATTCGTACAATAAGAAAAAGACAAATGCAATTTTTAGGGGACCTAAATCGACATAAATGTATTGAACATCTTGCTCTCACAGGAAAGATAGAAGGTAAAAAGAGTAAATGTAGACCAAGAAAAACATATTTGAATATTTTGAACAGCTGGGTGACAAAGAAAGAGAAGAGTAATATTAGTTTTCTGAAATTATCTGATCAGAGAGATGAATGGCGTACCATGATCACCGATGTCTGGCACAGACTTGGTACGTGAAGAAGAGAAGAAGATAATATAATCATACACATTTGGCGATGGAGCAGATTGTAACTTGTTTCATAAAGGTAACGACAGCGTTCTTTCGTACATGATGCATTATTTCTCCAAAATTGCAGCATCCAGTAGAAAAAAGTATGGGTGAGAACCGTCGGTAAAAACATAGACCATGTTAGTAACACGATCAATGTGTCGTTAAGTGCATGTGCTCCTTTATATAAAAGTAAAAGGGAACATCTTAAAGTATCAAACCGGAGACAGATGCTGATCGTAGTGCTAAAGACCAACCTAATAATACCGTAATATCAAACAGGATAGTAAGCCAGCACCGCTTAATATAAGAAAGAAATGGTAATCCTTCCTGGAAAAAAGAACTCTTCCATCTTTGTTGTACTGCTCTCTTAGTTTCCTCATCACATAACCCGCCACTATGATATGAAAGACATCCGGTATCATAAGACCAACGTCACGTGACCTCTTGAACTGTTGACCATGACCTAGAATGACATGTGCGATGAACTGGTCGAGGCCGGCTGCCACCATGTGGACGACGTTGATTACCAAAATTGTCACCAGTTTCCAAGGTTTTATCTGTCAAAATATTGATTTACTAAAAGTTAATACGGAGTAAATAAAGAATAAACACATGAGATATCCGAAGACAAAAATTCAAAATTATAGAAATGAACATTGAAATCACCGAGATGAAAAGGTATACTTTGTTGTTATCTTTGCTGACAGAAGTCAGAACATGGATTTATATGCCTTCATTATTATTATGGTCTTAGTATATCTAATCTTGAATTGGTTTTGAATAATTCCCGAGCTTTCTGGTTATTAACAACAACAAAAAAAAAAAACAACAACAACCCCAAAACAAATCCCCCAAAGATTAAATTTAAATAAAATATATAAAATAAAATAACATACAAATATAAAAAGAACAATGAACCAAATGCAACTGTCATGTAAGCAAAATTACAATTTAAAAAAGATGTCAATAGCTTCTCCTTCCGTTATCAATCGCAGGAAAAAAATAGATTTGAGTTCAATATTTAACGTAAGGTCAGGTTTTGAAATGTCTATATTAAAAATCGTTTGGTTAGAATGACATTGTACATAAATGATCGTTCATCAATTTAAAGTCTTAAAACATCAAACAGACTGACCTACAACATTTGTCAGCCTTTACATTTTAAAATAGATTCTTTAACGTTTAAACCAAAAGCCGTCCTTGAATTTTAATATCATATTAAGACACCGCAGTTCATTTAATAAAATCCATCACCAAAGGATTGCATCTAGGAGAATACAGTGAAGCTCAATGAGAGCAGCAAAACGCGATTCGAGCACCGTTAAATCCTATACTGATTCGAGCCGCCACCACTTAAAACAGACATTAACAAATTTCATAACGGTGACATTGCTATATCAGTGTGGTGGGTGATAAAAATTGTCTTCAGTGAAATAATGAATTTTATTTTGTGTGGTGTTTTCGGTTTAACAATAACGATTCTGTCCGTATGTTCGAATCGTTATCTGGAGACCGTAGTGGCAAGTCCCCAGAACGTTTATGGTGGTGGTGGTGGTGAAGAAGAAGGAGGAGAAGAAGAAGAAGAAGAGAGGAAGAAGAAGAAGAAGAAGAAGAAGAAGAGAAGAAGAAGAAGAAGAAGAAGAAGAAGAAGAAGAAGAAGAAGAAGAAGAAGAAAAAAAGAAGAAGAAGAAGAAGAAGAAGAAGAAGAAGAAGAAGAAGAAGAAGAAGAAGAAGAAGAAGGAGGAGGAGGAGGAGGAGGAGGAGGAGGAGGAGAACAAGGGGGAGGAGGACAAGAAGAAGAATGAGGAGGATGAGGAGGAGGAGGACAAGAAGAAGAAGGATGATGATGATGATGATAATAATAATAATAATACATAATAATGAGAAGAAGAATACGTGTATACCTCTTTGGCTGTGTCACACATACTGACAACTAAAGCAGTGGACACAATTTCTGTGGCAGCGAAAAACATATGGTGGTAGAAAATCCCGTAATATTCATCATTCCAGTAGCTGATCAGCGAGAAGAATATATTTTTTTTAAAAAGAGAGAGAGAGAGAGAGAGACAGCTGAGCACATTGAATTACAAAGTGATACTAAGCTGCTAGAAGCTGTGGATTGTCAAAAATAATAAAGAAAAATGTATTCAAAAAAGAACAAAATACCAAACATGGAACGTTTCCCCCCCCCCCCCAAAACAAAAAAAAAAAAAAAAAAAAAAAAACAAAACAAAACAAAACAAAAAAAAAACAACAAAAAAAAGAAACAAAAAAAACAAAAAAACAAAACAAAACAAAACAAAACAAAAACAACAAAACAATAAAAGCATAAATGCATTAACATAAAACCAGATTGACAACAGTGAAATATTCGGTACGCCCTCTCTGTAGAAAAAGGGCGTACCTGATATTTATCTTCGATCTTTGAGCGCATTAATGGTCATGGCACTATATATATATATAATATATATATATATATATATATATATATATATATATATATATATATTATATATATATATATACATTTGAACAAAGCTAGCGTTTATTAAAAAGAGGTTATCTCATTTGACACTTTTGCGCAAAATAAATTGATTTGATGACTCTCATCTGTTGTGAGTCTTAAAACCTCAATATATTAAGACTACTAAATCAAAAGAAGTAATCTATATATATCTTATCAGTTATTGGACATTGCCTGATTATGGTATCTAATTTTCTTTTCTTTAAAAGAAAGTTTGAATCGTTATTGTACCCATCCCTCTCTCTCTTTCTCTCTCTCTCTCTCTCTCTCTCTCTCTCTCTCTCTCTCTCTCTCTCTATATATATATATATATATATATATATATATATATATATATATATATATAATCATGTGTTAATGTTTGCCAACACGATTAGATAGGTTCTTCCTTTTTACTGGCGCTGATATAACCTAAATGTGTTGCAAGCACCGTAAAACCCTTAAAAACAAACAAAACAAAGATATAGCACTCAGTCACGCATGAAATTGACCCAATTTCAAATACGGTGCAGTTTGTTTTGCCTTTTGTTTTTTTTTCTTTCTTTCTTTCCTTCTTTTTTTTTTTTTTTTTTTTTTTTTAAAGCCAAAGCCCTTTTAAGTCAAAATATTAAAAAAGTGTGGAGTTCTTGTAGAGGAATGACATCCTACCCAATTGTTGTAAGCAAGTTACTGTTTGTTGACATCACACACACACACACACACACACACTCACACACACACACATACACACACACAAAAACACAAACACAAAATAAAAAAGAAAAACAATAAATGAAACAAGCACACTCAAAAACAACAACAACAAAAAACAATAATTTTTTTTTACCTATGGAAAATACAAGACAAAAAAATATGTAAAAAAAAACCAAACAAACAAAAAAAAGAAACAACAAACAAACAAACACACCGACCGAATGGGCCTTACTTCAAGCCGAATTGTTGGTCTACCGGATTGCATTTTATCATTCTATTTCGACACAATGTCTAGAATTATTGTACAACAACATGCATTCATGAATTGTACTTAATCAATAAATCCCTCACATTAATCAGAAGCTGGAGGGTTGGCAAGCATGTTTGGAAATGCTACGATAACCTTTCCTTATAGCTATGAAAAACTGCAATTTGTTGTCATCTAAATACATTAAGACATTATTGATCCAAAGAAGAAAAAAATACATAATGATATCGTCCTCCATACACTGAAAACGATTAATAATACTAATTAAAAACATTTTTTAAAACACTTTTTTTTCATTTCAGCCAGTACTTTTTAAAACATATATTGTTTCAAATAATAATGAACATCTCCAACTTGTCGAAATTTCTAAAACCACAGAATTCAAAGAAGAATTTTCAGTAAGAAAAGGCTCATTTTAATTCGTCAAAAATATGTGAAGTATAAAAAATTCTGGCCAAAATGAAATAAAGGTGTTTTGTCAGTGAATGACAAATTAAACATAGTTTTAATCGATGACTATTGTTTGTGAAAACAATAGTTTACACAGTAGCGTTCGGGTTGTTGTCTCCTGGTGAGAACAAAATAGTTGATACATTTTTTATTATAGTGATGGGAAAAAGAGTAGAGGCTGGAGTCGATCTATTGACATACCTAACCATTAAGCTCTTAAAATTCATCGAGAGCATCGGAGCATTGCAAGGTCAAAAATACTGCAACATACACACACATACATCGGCCTCTATAGAGATGACGGACTCGCTATAACCAACAAACGACCAAGAGCGAACGAAAACATCAAAAAACAAATCTGTAAAATATTCCAAAACAACAATTTGAAAATCACGATAGAAGCAAACAAAACAAACAGTTGACTTCCTCGACATCACATTCGACATAAAATCAAATTCATTCCAACCGTTCAGAGAACCAAACAACACCATTAGCTACATTAATAATAACAGCAACCACCCCCGTTACGTCATTGAAAACATACTAAAGAGCATAGCACTGAGGGTGAGCAAACTTTCGGAAAACAGAGAGATATTCAACGTCGCAGCCACCCCCTACAAAGAAGCACTCACAAAAAGCGGATACAACACACCATTTGAATACACAGACGCCCCCCTCTCATGTAAACCCCAACACACAAGTGAAGAACGCAAAACAAGAAAACGACATATTATTTGGTTCAACCCACCTTTCGACAAAAACGTCAGCACAAACATTTGACAGCAGTTCCTGAAGTTAATTGATACACACTTTCCAAAAAACCACAAGCTACACAAAATTATCAAAAGGAATACCATAAAAATAAGCTACTCGTGTATGCGCAACATAGAACAAATAATTTCAAGCCACAACAACAAAAATATTTATAAACCACCGACATGAGCAAAACCCACCCACCAGAAAATGCAACTGCAGAAATAAGGAACATTGCCCGCTAAACAAACAATGTTTATAATCAAGTTTAATTTACCAAGCCACAGTCACCGAAATTAAAACAAACAAGCAAGAAAAATAAGTAGGACTAACGGAAAATAATTTCAAAATAAGATACAACCTCCACACCTCAACATTTAGAAACACTAACAAAAAAAAAACATCCACAAAACTCAGCGAACATATTTGGAAATTAAAAGACAACAAACTAGACCACAACATTTCATGGAAAATTTTATCTAAAGCAACAGGATACACACCAACATCAAAACAATGTAGCTTATGCCTGGAAGAGAAATATACTATAATCAAACACCCTCATGAAGCCACACTCAACACGAAAAATGAGATGTACAATACGGGTCCACATCGCCGGAAGTTCTTGTTAATCCGGAACCGGAACCACTTCAACAAACAACAACAGTCAACTCATGTAACACACAGTCCTGACGATGGCTAATTGGGCCTCAAACATTGTGGTAAATATTAAAATAATAATTCGCATCCATTGCTACATGTCGAGCACTTTTCGTACCATACTTGTATCCAACACGATTCAATAGATAGATAGATAGATAGATAGATAGATAGATAGATAGATAGATAGATAGATAGGTAGGTAGGTAGGTAGGTAGGTAGATAGATAGATAGATAGATAGATAGATAGATAGATAGATAGATAGATAGATAGATAGATAGATAGATAGATAGATAGATAGATAGATAGATAGATAGATAGATAGAGGGGACAACAAGTTTGTATTCAGGATACAAAATAAGACAATGTATATTTCTCACCTAAAGAAACTCCACCATGAATAGTAATGAGGATAAACGTTGACGAGGTAAAGAGCCAGCCAATGAAGACTCATCTTTGACGTACTGTAAACGTTTATCAGGTATTTCACACTTTCATAGAAAAGCACAATGAAAACCACGGTCATCCCCCATATTTTGAATGTGTTGAATGTGGCATTGAAGTAGATGTGTTTGTATCCCACATTATTTCCTGGATTTTCATATGAACCTGGAGAAAATGAAAGGGCACTTGTGTGAATTATTAAGAAATTGCGGTAAATTCTGGGTTATTTTTATTTTATTTTATTTATTGAGCATTTCCAAGATAGATAAGTAGTCATTTGGAGCCATTAGGCTCATAGAGCCGGAGTTTATCCCGCTTTCCAACTGCGTGAAACGGACAATAGCAATTGCTTGCCATTCTTTGGAAAGGACTTTCCGCCAGATCTAACCGACCCAGCTACCCAATGACTGCTGGGTAGACAGAGGGGTCCAAAAAAATATCACTCACCCGGAATCAATCTCAGTCCCTTCAGTGTGTTAAGCGAGCGCTCTACCAACAGAGCTATCAAGAGCATTTCCAAGAATCCATCAAAACCAAAGAAAACAAACTAAATTTTTTTTTTGAAAACTAACTAAATCAAACAAACCAAAACAAAAAAGCAAGCAAAACAAGATATCATATACCCAAAGAGGACCTAACATCAAGCTCTGAAAGATACCCTTGTAGGATGTTTGTTTTTTGTTTATTTGTTTTTGTTTATTTATTTGTTTGTTGTTGTTTTTTGTTTATTTGAAGGATTAAGAAACAGAACTATATATTATATTCAGTAAAGATTTTATCTTGTGAAACTCGCTCAGCTTGCAATCCAATTTCTATCTAACCCAACATAAGTATTACTGTTGAGATGGTTTATCATACAGAAGCACTCAAATTGAAAGAATATAAGCCAGTCTCCATCTAACATGTACAATGGCGCTTTACAAGACATTGTTGGCCTAAGAATGTTAGAATATTACATGTTACAATTTGAAGAAAATTAAATGTTACAGTTGTAGATGATCTATTAAGTTATAGTGATACCAACGGATTATGAAGAATGTGACTGAGAAGTTTAAAATATTATCAAACCGATCCAATTAAAACAAACAAACAAACAAACCTTTGAATATAGTATCGAAACAGGAACAGGTGCAATCATCTTTGTTGATGGCTGGTTTGGTGGGCACCCAAATCCGAAGATTCACAATACCTTGGTGAGGGGGAAAGGGGGGGGGGGTGTAATGAAAAATACAAGGTTAATCGTAAATTTCAATTCAACATAAAGATTTTCACTCGCTCGAAAACAAACTCACGACGTGATTGTTATTTTGTTTATTCAGTTTTAGTCTTTAACTATTTAAAAACCTATTGTTTCTTTTTTTTTGTTTTTAAATTTTGCCCTAGATTTTCGTGTTTTGCTTTGTTTTAATTTGTTTTGTTTTTCATTTTTATTTTCTGATTCGTGAAAGCCTCTTCATTTTATTACTTTTGCCCTCTCTTGGTTAAGGTAGCCTCATGCCACTATGAACTTCACCACGTCAATTACAAATAAATTGACATCTCATAAAAGCTACTAGCCACTGCCAGGGCTTGTTCGAATGAATCTTTTATTTCTATATCTATAGATTTGTATATTTTGACATTTTAAACTTTTATAAAAGCTGCACATTACCACGAGGCGCACACTTTTGCAGATCTGATTACTGAACACAATTATGGGATGTTTTGACACTGTTGTAATACACAAGATTTTGAGTTGACCGGATTACGTTTATTTCCATTACAACGATTAGCCCATAGCATTTTGAGTTATCATACATTAAAATAATTTCACGTCGTCTATACATAGTCTAGTTATATATTCGTTACTGATTTAAAGTCTTCGCCCTTCTTATTATGAAAAAAAAGAAGATAAGATTAATAATATAGCAACAAAAAAGATATTGGAAACCAACGATATTGGAAAACTTCCGATTTCTTTGTTGGAAACTGTCGGGAAAACCGGAAGTAAAATATTGACCAATGATCTCAAAATGGCACAGTACTCGTTGAATTCTAGCACCCCAAACTACAGTACGCTCTGCATGCAGTACGGCATGCTGGAGCTGGGTGACTAGAGTTTGCTAGAATCCTCGGGGTAAGCATTATGTTGGGTGAACGAAATGCTGAAAGTTGAATCCACAATCAAAACTATAAAACTCTGGCAGGGGCGTAGCTATATTGGTTGATTTGGTGCCTGGCACCGCTTCTAACTTTTAAAAATGGACTACAGCATTTTAAAAACAAATAAAACTGATAAATGGTATATACCGCCTCTTACTAATTTGAGTAAGTCTTTTCTTTAAATATTTTTCTTTCTTTTGTATTTACAAATATAGCATGCTTTAAGTCATTTTCTTCTGATTCTGGCACCACTTTATATTGTAAGCATGCCACGCCACTGAACTCTTGTAAGATTTATTATATTTATCGAGGAAGATGAATAAAGCTTTTTAATACAAATATTAAAATTGATTTCCTTTTTTTGTTGTTGTAATTTTAACTTTAAATTAGATCTAAATATTTTTGGACATTATTTTATGTTCACCCCAACAAAATACAATAACCTTCGAGATGATTGGTCACAATTCATTTATTTTAAAATGAGTGTTCTTTTTTTTTTTGTGTCGATGGCTTACTAATATCAGTATGGTGCTAG
>NC_088369.1:33222688-33307688 GCF_034508935.2 Berghia stephanieae | reverse complement strand
GAGATAATTAGATGAGAACCAATCACGAAAATGGCTGTCCAAAAGTAAAAACAAAAAGCTGAGTGACGTCAATTTCGTTCTCTCTATACAAATCGGTTTAATAATGCTCGGAATGACAGAAAATTAGAAGCAAAGAGAGATATTAACTCAAACTGGAGTGATACAAGTGTTCATTATAACTGTGTTATCTGCCTTATATTGCATTATATCAAAGGGAAGCAAATCATAAATTGGGCTATATATTCTCTCCTGTGTCACGCTAGGATAGAAATAGTGTACCCCTAAAGAATATTCGAGTTTGTCAGTGGTTTCTTACTCAACGTATGAAACTTTGCTTGCGGGTTCAAATCCAGATATGGGTAGTAAGTATTAATTGAGCATTTATATTGGGCAATATCCATTAACCATGCTCAAAGCTCGTTACAACGAGTCCCGAGTCAACAGCAACAGTCAATATGTAGGACGAGACATGATGCTTGTCAGATATAACAATTTTTTTTCCAACAGAGACAAGTTGTTAACGGCCAGGTGCCCATTTAACATCAAAGTACGGTGAGAGAATGTGAGTAAAGAGCCTTTTCCTAAGCCGGACCCGTTTCCATGAACGCGGACTAGCGCTTAGTCTTTGACATTAGTTAAGGTCTTTGCCTAGAAGTAGGCGTTGTAAGGACGGTAACTAATTCGGCTATTTGTGCTGGTAACATCACTCTCTCTAGTACACGATGGCAAGTAAGATACCAGCCTTCATTCTTTCAACGCAAAAGAATTCCAAAGAGGAAATTAGCAGCACATCCGGTATAGATACTATTTCGTTCCGTTTCATATTTGAATTTACTTTTGCCATGATGAATCAAATCACTCGATATTGACTGTCGACTGATAGACTACTACAATGATGTCTATGGTCGATATTAGGTCAATGAAACAAATTGAACCAAAAAAAAAAGTTTAAAAACAAACGAAAAACAAAACAAAACAAAACCAAAAACAAAAACAAAAAAAAAAAAAAAACAACAGAAAGTGTGTTCTGATGAGTCACATCATTTCAGTCAGTCTCCGTGCCGTTCACTCGCAACTTGCGAGCCGATAAGATTCAGTCGATTTTTTATTTTTTTTTTACTCACGAAAATGTATACTTTTGACGATCTGCACTTATCTTGTCGTTTTTAAAAAAAATAAGCCAATGTCAATAGCAACAGGAAACTTTTTGCCTCTGTCATTACGAATGTGTAACGCTTTAGTAGAGCACTTTGTGGACTCTGCGCACTGTATAAATTCATGATTACATTACATTAACTTCTCATGATGGAAATGTGTAAAATTAATATGTAGAAGTGGACAGGTGGTCTCATTTTACGTCTGAGTACGGCTAGAGAAGGTGAGTAAAGAGCATTTTTCCAAGGACTCAAATATGCACTGCTCAAAGCGAGACTAGAATCTGGGACCTTCTAATCAGATGGTGAAAGTCAAACCACGAGACTACATAGCCGCACAATTATCCACAGCAAAATCATGCAGTAATTTATTTACATTATAGTTGTGACTCGTGATGTCATGTCGGAGTGAAACTGACACTCAAAATTGAAATTTTAGGTTTAAATCATTAAATTAGAATTGAAATTAGATGCTTCACTGAGGAGAGTGAACTTTCTTTCTTGAAATTTGAGAACTTGAATTTCCGACTTATAAAATTTTTTGACTTAATCTAGTGCGACTATGTGTGGTCTTATGGTAAGACATTCAACTTCGGACCAGAAGGTTCAGTGTTCGATTCCTGCTCTGAGAGTCGCATAGTTGAGACATTAGAAAAGGCACTCTACTCACATTCTCTCATCATACTTAGATGTGAAATGAGTACCTTGCCATAAACAGCGTTGTCTCTGTCGGGAAAAAATGGTATTATCGTCTATCAGGCATCATGTCTCATCCTACATGTTAAGTGTTGCTGTTGGCTAGGGATCCCTTGCAAAGCGCTTTGGGCACGTTAAGTGGATATTGCTCTACATAAATGCTCAGTAAGTATTGCTACTCAGTACTAGACTGAATGAATGAATCACAATTACGATTTATTGTTAGCATCTGGTTTACACAGACATAATACTGGATTCAGGTGATGATCAAAATTATTATTGAGAGAACAAATTGAAATTAATATATATAAAGCTCGTTGGTGGAGCACTCAATTCACACGGAAAGGACCGAGATCAATCGGGATTTTTTTTTCTGACCTCATTGTCCATACAGCAGCCGGGGCTGTTAGATCTGGTGTAAAGAACTCTGCGATAGACTAGCGTCCCATCTAAACGATAGCAAGAAATTACTATTGTCGGTTTCATGCTACAGAAACCAAAATTAACTCCGGCTCCATGGGCCTAATGGCTCTGAAGGACATTTTTAAACATCTATGTATAATGAATGAACGCTGCTATTTTTTGAAAATTAATATTTATTTAGAATACTGTAAAATTGGCAATGACATGGAAAAAATAGTAATACTAAACATTATAACAATGACATATAAGCACATAAAAGTAAGACAGAGGTAGATTTCTAAAACGAAAAAAAAAAATTGATTCTAAGAACAATCTAACAGACCGTCAAGCTTAAGACATTTCAGCCCTATCAAGAAACTTGAACAGGATCACATCTAGAGAATGTACATGGTGACAGAAAACATACACACCTAGATATCAGTGATTACAAAAAGGCCCCCCCCCCCCCCCTGATTGCCATTCTCTTGGCAAAAGACCCCAAGCACTGTCTGGAAAACACACCAAATACTCTCATTATATGAAAAGAACGAAGAGCCTCATAGAAAGGACAAGTGATATTTTAATTTTGTTTTACGATTTTAAGGGTATTACAGCGCTTGCGACACGCTGTCAGTACCAGTAAGAAGGAAGAAAATGGGAGGACAAAAAAAAAAAAAGAATTATAATTAAAGCACCTAAGAGAAAGTAAGACAATCGGGGGAACCGCTGTGGATTCCAAAAGCATATTGGCTTGAGATCACCTATAAGTCTTATCCAGACACCAGAACAGGAGCCCACTGAGAGGAATACATTCAAATCTTTACAAGATATGTTCAAAACAATGTAACTATCAATACATAACAGAAAGATAATTTAAAAGGAAAAAAAAACATCACCTTCCATAACTAACGCTGTAAATTTGACTATTTCCCTCTCAGCCAAGAACTCCGACAAGGGCCAGGACAAAATCAAGTAATCCCAGTTCAAGACAAAGACAGAGAGCAACTCAGAAACCAGATATAGAGGTGTAAAAAAATCAGTAAGCGCGATCTTTTGCCCCCCCCCCCCCCCCCCCATGGGAGGTCAAAAGACCCCACCCAGGGACATCAAAGGTGGCCAGTTTAGGTCATCCACCACTCACCTCTCAGGGGGGGGGGGGGAAACGTTACCCCATCCAATAAAAGTAATTCCAGCCACCACAAATTTAGATTTTTTGGTATATAAAACCCATCTAATGAAAACCACATTTTGAACACTCATTTAGCCCCATTGATATCATAGCCAAATTTCTGTGTAATTCAATGCACACACTCATAGATTTGGCTTATTCTTTGAATAGTGTTGAAATAGAGATTTATACCAAAAAAAACCCAACTCTTCTTATGAAACTATAACTCACTTGTATGTGATTGTAAATGTTCGACTTATCTAACACATATATTTTCATAAAGATAAAATGCAAGTTTAACAATAATGCTTTAAATTCTGAGTTGTATTGAAATAGTTGAAATAGTTGTATTGTATAAATAAATATATCAATATATAAATATGAGTATTGCAGAAGACTAGTTTTCTTCTTGAGAGTTTAATATCGTCACAATATCAATAGAATACAGTTATCACAGCAACAGTATGAGATTCATTTATTATACATTTTGAAATTCAGACAACAGGGAAATAAATGAGACACTACCAGTAATGCCCAGCCATCAAAAGTCAATAGTGTTGTGAAGTTGTTATCAATATCAAGTCTTTAGGAATAAAAGTTTATAAGGGAATAACATTTTTTCTGTTTACTTATGGGATTTTAAATATACACGGGATGATGAAAATAAATTGGACACATTTCTATGTTCCACGAGGAAGATGGAATAACACTGTGGTTAACAGTTTTTCGGGGTTTTTTTTTCAATTCATAATTGTTCTATTACAAAAATCTTTTCTTGAGCTTTGTTAAAATGTGTAAACTGACCTCCTTTGGGTAAGAATATGACAACTGTTAGGAAAAAAATATGAATTGATCAATAAATAATTTATTGTAAATTGGGTTTAATCTACAAATAATGAATATTAAAAAATAAATAAACAAAAAACAACAATAACAAATGTTTATAACATAAACACAACATGAACATAACATTAAATCTAATTTGGCAGTATTATAAGAAAGCCTAAAGCATGACTTCTGCAAGATATAGATATATCGAGAGCATCCGACTTTAACCAAGCAAGCGCCACATAGGGTAAAATTATTTTTAAAAGCTTTTATTAAAGTCAAACCTCTTC
The DNA here is from genome assembly GCF_034508935.2 of Berghia stephanieae. Taxonomy (NCBI): domain Eukaryota; kingdom Metazoa; phylum Mollusca; class Gastropoda; order Nudibranchia; family Aeolidiidae; genus Berghia; species Berghia stephanieae. The sequence continues at coordinate 33,303,150 of NC_088369.1, read as the reverse complement.
CTTATACCTTTGATCTGTAGAGACTAGCAAAAGTCCCGTTATTTGGCGGGAATAGTCATGTGATCCAAACACAAATGTTGTTATTGATGCAGAAGTGCTACTGTTTTTAAAAATTATTTTTCTAGAAATCATCCCGCTAGCACTTACATGGTTTGATTTATATATAAACATACAATATTGAAGTGATGTAAATTGTTACACTAAAGTGTGCTTTAAATTATGCAATTGAAATTGGCACATAGCTTTGATAATCCATAATACATCGGAATATCATATAAATATAACAAACTTCTTAAGACATACATATTTGTGTCAATTTACTGATTAGACAAGAGATTCTCAAAAACGGATGGACATGTTTTAATATCACATCATATTGAGCAAATAGTTGTTTTTAAAAAAATATATCAGTACATGTATGAGGGAGTCCAAAAAGAGACCTGAAAATGGCCATAACTTTTGAACCAAAAACATTTTTTCAATCTGTAAACAGAGAAACATAGGAAATTCATTTTTTTCCCTTGCTGTAAAGTTTCAGCATCACTAAAGTATGCAATATTAAGTGCTGTTGTCTTTAAGATGGTGACTTCAATCACAAAATGGTCAAAGATGGAGGACAGAAACTATTGTTCGTTTTTGTTTGTTTGTTTGTTTACAAAATGAAGAGAAAACCCTCTGAAATTCAAAATGAAATAACCAAAACAAATGGTGAAAATGTCCCCAGTTTATAAATGGTATTCTTGATTTAAAGACAGTTGTACAACTCTAGAAAATGAACCTAGGTCTAACCGGCCAAAAACATCAAAATGTTATTTGGGTCAATGAGATCATCAAATGTGAGATGAGAGTAAAGATTCGTGTGAATCCTTTGAAACTTGAAATTCCAAAAAGCACTATTCACAAAATTGTCAATGAAATAATGGGGTAGTGGAAAGTCTGTGCCAGATGGGTTCAAAATATGTTTACAGAACCAACGCAAGCTTCAGAGTTCCTGAAACTTTGTGGATCTGTGTCAACAAGAAAGTGTAACCAAGCCAACTCATTGTAGGGCCTGATGGGGACTTCTAAGCAAAAAATGATCTTCTGGACATTTGATTACCGGTGACAAAACTTGGATCTTCATTAGTTCTCCAGAGACTAAGCAGAACTCAATGACTTTGAAGCACCTGTCTCTTCCTGTTACTAAAAAAAATAAAGTGCAGATTTCGGCATCCAAAGTAATGGCAATTGTCTTTTAAGAATTGTCAGATTTTGTATATGTTACAAGTAGGGTCCCACAGGGATGGGTTCAGGATCCCCTTCTATTATATATATATATATATATATATATATATATATATATAAACAATTTGCCTGATGGTATAAAATCCAAATATAAGATATTTGCCGACGACACACAGTTATATGGTTCATCTACAAAATGATTTATATACTGTAATTGATTGATCACGTCTCTGGCAAATGGAGTTCAATGTTTCTAAATGCAAGAAGTTGTATGTGGGGAAGTTTAACCCCTCAAACATGTAACTTGTAGACAGGGTTGCAGACATTGCTTTAACTATGACAGAATATGAAAAAGATCTGTGAGTTTATTTAGATCAGAATCTTAATTTTGATTATAATATCAATACTACTATTAATAAGACAAATAGGCTTCTTGGCATAATTTACAGAAGTTTCAAAAATTTAGACAAGTAAACATTTGTCACCTTATATAAAGCTGTTGTTCGTACAGGTCTTGAGTATGCAAATTGCATATGGCACCCTATATTTGAAAGACAGTAGGTCACTTATGAAAGTGTACAAAGGTGTGCTCCCAAGTTGATTCCTTGCTTATCACATTATTCCGATGAAGAATGATTAAAAACACTAAAACTACCTTCATTCATAAATAAAAGTTTAAGAGGAGATCTCATTGATTTATTCTAATTGATACTTAAGAAATATAATATTGATCATAGTGATTTTGTCCAAACTCACATATATAATCAACAAGAGGATCTCAATATAAATTTTTTATTAAAGGCTGTAATAAAATAATAAAATTAGAAGTAATTCATTTATATTTCGAACTGCCAGGTATTGGAATTTCACATGGGTCCAGCCATAACATTCTAACCAACTGCCTTGGGATGTGGAAAATTTAGCAAAACCGGAACCACATGTCTTAACAGATGATTTAACCCTCTCCTTACCAACCATAGGAAATCATCACATTTGTTATGATGCAACTGACAATTTTCTCATTCTGATGTCTCTTGTACATCACAAAATGTAAATAAATGCTTTGATTACAGGTATAAAAATACTAAACACTGTGTTGTAGACATCATTTTGCTGAACAGCATTCTGTATAGAATGCACTTGTTACTTTTTTGTTTGCTTAGGAAAAGTCGGGTGGGTGTGAATTTTCGGGGGAAATTCTAAAAATGGCTGGTAACATAAGAACATACATTTGCCAAGAATTAATTCATGAAAGTGAGAGAGATGCATTATTTGTGGAAAAGATTATTGCTGGTGATGAGTCATAGTTCTACAGTTATGAGCCAGAGATTGCGCAACAATTGGCTCATTGGTCGTGTCCAAATTAATCTCATACTCAACATCTAAAGCAAGAAAAGAGTAGGGTGAAAGGAATTGTTCATAACGATTTTGTACCACCAGGTCAGATCATTGACCAGTACTTTTTAACTGAGTTTTTGAAATGCTTGCATGAAATTGTGAGAAGAAAGCGACCTGAACTTTGGGTGTCTGAAAAGTAGTACCTTCTTCGTGTCAATGTCAGGCCACTTAAATCATTACATGACCAAATAGATCAAAACTGGTTAAACAAAGAGAAAAAATGACAACATTTGATTTCTTTTCGGTTTAGCAATCTTTTCGGTTTATCCGGTTTTTACTGTAATCACATTCCTTAACTTAAACAGAAAGCCACAATAAATGGTACAACAGATCTAGTTCATACTGGGCTAAACAATGCCAAAAGAATGCTCCGACTCATGCACCAATCTTTTTCTATATAGCTAATCACAATCGCTTCAAACTTGAGGACTCCAAAAGCCCTTGCTTAGTGTTGTAAATTACGTAAAATTATGAATTGTTGATCCTACTTTCGTCTGGAACCTCCCTATCTATTCAAAGGGGAAATGGCAGAAGGAAGGAGATTGAAGAGACAACAAAAGCAGACTTATTTAAAAGACTTCTCCTTTACACATGTTAAAACCAAACCATTGTAAAAGTGGCAGTGTAATTTAAAAAGTATAATAATTCTAAAAAGAGGTAAATAATAATTTTTTAAAAGATTGTATATATATAAATATTTATATCAAAATATAATCATCATATCGAAATCATGCAACTAAAAATTTGATTCCAATCAATTTAAAACTTTTGATTCAAATTCATTGCTCACAAAATATTGTGTTAGTATTTTATTACCAGCTCTCCAGTACAGTTTCATCTAACTGTTAATCTTATGCATTTTTTTTTGTGGTCTAAGGGAGGTTTTTAGTATAAATCATTCACTTGTATATATTTCATCCTTCAATAAAGGAAGCTTTCATTATTTTTTTTCCAGATCTTTTACATATAATAAATTCTTCTTCCCCTACATATAAACAGACTGACTAGTTTATATTGATAATTATTGTCCATGTAGCATATCCAAACTCCTTAAAGATCTCATTATTGTTCAAAAGTTTAATACTAGCAGATAGGTTATTTCAGTTTCATAAGCTGTTTTTGTTTTTGTTTTTAAGGGTTTTACGGCGCTTGCAACACATTTAGGTTATATCAGCGCCAGTAAAAAGGAAGAAAATGGGATAGTAAAAAGTTCTAGAATTACAATTGAAGCATCCAAGAGAAAGTAAGACATAGGGGAACTGGGAACAAATAGGGATCAGATGAAGATTCCAAGAGCATATCACCAATGTACTTAGTTTGAGATCACCTATAAGTCTCATCCGGACACAAGAACAAAATCCAACAAAGAGGAACACACTCAAATGCTTACATTATATATTAAAAAATAACAAATATAATAATACATAACAGAGAGATGATTTACAAGGAAAAAAATATCATCTCCCAAAACAATAAATATACATTTGACTGTTTCCCTCCCAACCAGGACTCCGACCAGGGCCAGGAAAAAAAACAAGTAATCTCATTCCAAGACAAAGACAGAAAGCATGCTGAAAAACAGATATAAGGGGATAGAAGACACAGTGTGTACCTCCCTGCCCGCTATGGGAGGTCAGGATCCCCACCCAGAGTTTCATAAGCAGAATATAGGTGGGTATAGAGAGTGAAGAATGATTGACACCAGTAGTTGGAGAAATAATAAAAGCTTGATACCCCTATTGCCCAAATTGTATTTTATTTGACTTCATTTGATATTAATCTATTGTTATCTCTATAGTATCATTTAATAATTTATTCAAATTGGTGATTTCATTCCTAGCCAATACTTCATGGTCAGCTAACCATCCTGTATCATTATAAACGTCTAGTATACCACAGGTGGATTATTTCATTCTTCTAGTACATCATTTAGTATGTTCACAAAATAAATTGTCTGTGTTTTCTTCAATTAGCATTCTATTTTATTATCAAAAGGGCCATAACATTGGTGCTAAATATTTTTTTAAAAAGTAGACCGAAAAGATATTTCACACACAAAAAAGCGTCCCCCTATTTACTATCTCATGTGAAATACGTGGAAAACAATGTTTAAATCGCCATAGCTTCACATGAATCTTTTTCACATTGAATTATATCATTAAACAATTATTCTAATCATAAAACAGCAATCATTGGCAAATCGATGGAAATGTAATACAACATATCACAGTTTCTTTTTAAATGAAAAAAAAAACCTACCAATTCATTATGGGAGGAAATAGAAAATCATTGTTACAATCACATTATAAAAGGGTACCCATAGAGACAATGTTGTCCAGGTAATTAAAGTTAAAAAATAGAGGAAAAATAAAGTAACTGGGGAAAAAATATGAACTGTTTGTGATAAAAATTTGTTGCAAGTTTATGGTTGATGTTAGTACAAAGTTATTTTTATTCACTAAATTTCCTAAAGAAAATTAATTTTACATGAACTGATTGATACAAAATAACAAAGATATAATTTAGTAATGCTTACATTCAAATTGTTTCTAATCCTTACAAGGTGCCACTTTTCCCATTGCTACCTCAAAATTTGTGACGCATTGCCTCAACCAGCTCTTTTGTTGGAGTGGACTAGATGATTAAAACTGAATTTGAATTTACCACCTAAACTTTGAAATAAATGAATATGAATTCATTAATTATTATGAGAATAATCTATTGACTGCAAGTCAGCCATATTTCATTATTTTGATCATGTTGACATTAAAATCAATTATGGCTGGCTCCACCAGAAACAAAGCACCAAATTTAGACAATGATTCGCATTTTAAGAAACTGTCTGACCTCACTTTCGTCACTAGGTTCGTATATTGTGAGTCAAATAATGAAAGCCGATTAAAACAAGTTATTATTAATTTGGAACTTATAATTGATCTTGTTCAAAATATTGATCTTTTCTTCCATACGTAAAGTATTTGATATATTTGATATTTGATGTAATCAAAAGCCAAGTTGGTCCAAAACAACTCAATAACAACAAACAAAAATTTTTTTAAATCACAACCTTGATATAACGTGACCTAAAAATAGCAATAAAAATCATCTAAACAGTAAATTACAACAGGTGGGAAAGACTGACAAGAACAACCATGACAACAACCAGAAACATCAGATCTTGTTTTCTTCTATTGGCACAGACCTTTGATAAAACAGACATACCCACTTGAATTTCCTTATTCTTATTACAATTATTACTCACATCATTATAAGATATCAACCTGATGTACCAATACCCCGCTACAAAAAGGTGTAGAAGATCTGGAATCATTAGACCGAAATCCCTGGAGTTTTGGAATGCTTCTCCCTTGAAGAGTATGATGTTGGTTATGAACTGGTCCAAACTCGACACAAAAATGTGAGCAAAACTGATAGCTATGATGACTAAAATCTTCCATGAGTGGGTCTGTGGAAGAGAAAAAAGAAACCACAGATTTACAAATTGCACGATTATATGACAACATAAATTTAAATCATGGAAGCTTCATACACATGTAACTGGCTCCCTTTAATTAATTTATTGTTATCAATTCCAATTTTTTGCTTTCCCATTTGGTCACAGTCAGGTCAATGATAAGGAGGAATTTTTAAACTACTCTGCAGATGTCTGCGGTGCTAATATACAAGAGAAGCAAACAATTCCACATACCCAAATAAAATAAAGTCAATCAGAACTATAGGGTCTATGAAACTTGAGTTTATTCAGTTCCTATGGCCTTAAGTGGACAGTAACAATTTGTTGCTACCCTTAGGCTAGGATGCTAGTCTAATGCAAAGTACTTTATACGGATAGAACCAGCTACTCAATCACTGCTGAATGGACAGATAATGATGGTGATGATGATAATACAGTCCACTCCGGATAGTCACAACTTTTGGTTAATCACAACATTTCCCAAGAAACGGAATTAATTCTATATAAAAGTCACTGGTTAATTGCAACAAACTTCGGTTAATCGCAACAAATTTTCACCCTAAAAAAAAGTGGTAAATTCAATAAATCGATCAAACAAAATATCATGATTAAATTTCATCATGGAAGAAATCGGGACAGGTTGAATAATCGTGAGTGGGCAGGATTTAATGCTACAGTTGTGTGTCACCATTCTATTTGAGACAAAAGAGGGTGGGGCTTTGCAGTATGGGTTTGTGAGATGTCAGATGCCATCTGTGGCCATTAAATAGGAGGCAAGGGGGCTGGGCATAGTTTTTACAACAGGTAGACAATGACACTTGTAAAGAGAGCCTGAGCGAAAGTTAGTCCAATTTGAATAAAATGTCGACTTGCACCAAAGCTTCTTTTGCTTGTCAAAATCTATACAGGGATGCCATATGGTTTTTGTTTCAATCAAGTTGCTATGTCTGTGGTTGACTAAGAACTTTGTTTACAACTACTAGCTTGAGTTTAGCATATATATATATATATATATATATATATATATATATATATATATATATATATATATATATATATATATATATACGAGGGCTCTTTCATAATTAACCGAAAAATGCCTGTAAAATCCGCGTTTTTTATGCTATCAACAAAATTCTTGCACGTGTTCATACCTTGACTCGTCCATTTCTCTACGTAACAGCCAAGTCTGTTGACACACTTCTGCCAACGCCGCACCATGGAATAGATACCCTCTCGGAAGAAATTTCCGTCAAGGTTTTGTAGCCATTTCCGCACATGGTCAACAAGCTCTTCATCGACATCAAAGCGCTTTCCTGCCAGCTCACGTTTCAGTGGCCCAAAGAGGTGATAATCAGATGGTGCGAGGTCTGGACTGTGTGGTGGGTGTGGCAAAATCTCCCATTCACATTTCTCTAGCCAACCTTGCGTCATTCGTGCTGTGTGGGGTGTAGCGTTGTCGTGTTGCAAAATGACCCCGTTGGTCAACTGCCCTGGGCGCTTTCTGCGAATGGCCTCCCTAAGCTTGTCAAGAGTTTGGCAGTACCTTGCAGCATTGATTGTTTCTCCAGGTTGTAAGGTTTCGAACAGAATAACACCACGACTGTCCCAGAAAACAGTTCCCATTATTTTCTTTGCTGACCGCATGACTTTGAATTTCTTCGCGACAGGTGAGGATGGATGTTTCCATGTCATCGAATCTTGCTTTGTTTCTGGGTGCAATGGTGCAACCAAGTCTCATCACCGGTGACTATGCTGTCAAGAAAAGTCACATCGTACCCTTGAAAGTCTCCGCCGGCGTTGGCAGTATGCCCGTGAACCCTGCGTGAGCTCTTGCTTCTTCTCAAAAGTTCCCTGCAGATGTCCAATCTTTCTTCTTAATGATTGTCTGTCAATTGCTTAGGAACCATCTTGCGCTGACTTTTCTGCAGCTGAGTTCATCAAATACAATTCTATGGGCAGAAGTTTCCAAAATTTCAAGACTGCTTGCGATTTCATGAAGTTTCAACCTCCTGTCTTGACGAATAAGCTCATCAACTCGCTTCACATTGTCTTCTGACGTCGCAGTTATCGAACGCCCTCTCCCTTCCCTGTCTGTCAGGTCGGAATGGCCGGCTTCAAACAAATTACACCAGTGATAGACTTGTGTACGGCTTATAACATGCTCACCATATACACTCTGAAGTTCTTTATGAATTTCGGTAGGATTCAGACTTTTGGCGTTTAAAAAACATATGACAGCTCTGATTTCCTCCTTTGACCAAGTTTCAAGGTGTGCCGCCATCTTTAAAATCGTCTAGAAATTCATTGTGCAAAATGATGCACTTCATAATTTCTGGAAATATCCGTAAGGAAATAAGGAATATCATGTCGTTTACAGAATTAAAAAATCTCCACTGGTTGCTGAGCAATGGGCATTTTTCGGTTATTTCTGAAAGAGCCCTCGTATATGTGTAAAATGTTGCAATCGCGGACAGGAAACTCAACTTCGGTTAATCGCAACATTTTCGCTGATCCCAAAGTGTTGCGATTATCCAGAGTGGACTATAATAATAATATTTAAAATAATAATAATAATAATAATAATAATAATAATAATAATAATAATAATAATAATAATAATAATAATAATAATAATAATAATAATAATAATGTTTAGTTGAAAAATTGATTAAAAATTTTTGCTTTTGTTGTTTGTTTTTTTATAGTGATTTTAAAATGAGTATTTCACTAAAATGGAAGAAAAAATATACTTTTTTCCTTTAAATTGAATTTAATCATACCTCTGACTGTTTATTACAGAGATTTAATACCAAGGCTGTTACTACAACTTCTGTAACACAAAAGTAAATCTGGTGTGAAAGATACTTGTAGAATTCATCGTTGAAATACCTGGTGAAGAGATATAGGGGACTTTTTGAAGAACTTTCAAACCTTTTTCTTTTGATCACAAAAATCCACAACACCGCATACAGAAGAATATGTTAAGTATTGATCACCTGTTATTTGTTAACCTGTTATTTTAACAAAAGTATAACTATCTTTTCAGGTGAGTATTCAATATAGATTTTTTAATTCATTTTTAAAAAAAACACAATAAATGATAACAATACAAGAATGAAGATTTGATATCTATATTTAAAGTGTAAAATTATAGATTAATCAAATGACCATTACCAAAAACAAATCAAGCACACGAAAATAAAAATCTAAAAAAATCAAGTGCCCAAGTATTTTTGTTGTTGCTTTTTTGTTTGTTTGTGTTTGCTTGTTTGTTAAGGGGCGGTTTGGGTCTAATTATTAGGAAAATCCTTCAAAAAAATTGATTTTGAGATTTTGGTGAAAAAAGATATTCAATTATCTTAGAAATAATATTATTGAAGTCCAAATTCTTTAATTAGACTATAAAGGCACGAAAAATACAGTCGAAAAGGGTACAGGTAGTAAGAAAAGTGTGAAAAACGGAAATCTATTTTGCCATTTTCTCAATATGTCATTTTTCTAAGGGAATGTTGTTTTTTAACCAATAATGATGATACATAATTATTAAGGCCCATCAAAATAGGTAATTAATTTTTTTTTTTAATAAAGACCCAAAACCGCCCCTTAAAGGATCTAAAATGACAAATAAAAAATTGTTTATAGAGACAAAAATAATTCCCGAAAAACTCACCCAAACATCATCCACCATGAGTAATAATTAGGATAGATATTAACCAAGTACAGACACAGCCAGCTCAAGTGGAGCTGCTTGATTTGGTAGAGACCAATAAGATATTTGATACTCTCATAAAACATCATCATAAACACAACAGTCACACTCCATATCTTGAAGGTATTCTGTGTAGCATTGAAGTAAATGTGTTTGTAGCGGGTCCTCCCCGGTGACTCGTAGGAACCTTGATGAAATAAAGATTACCTGTGAGTAAATACGAACAATTCACTAAATATCTCATCACATATATGAAATTATTTTAATACTGTGATTGCCAAAGTCTTCTTTCTTCTAAGATTCATTAATCTTTCATTTTCATCTTGTTTCAGAGGAGTTTTTATCTTTCTTTTGCATTCTTTTTCTTTTTGAAGGGTTAAATCTATATCGAATACTTTCCAATCTTACCAATTCCTAAAAAAAAAAATTATAAGAACATTAAGAAGATCTTGTTAAGGATGTATTTATCTCCATTTGTGGTACAATTGAATGATGAGCGTCCTAGAAAAAATAATAAATATAAACTATATGGGAATTATAAATTCCAGCAATAAAGTGATGTTGTCTAATGCAAAACTATCTCAATAATTGTCAAATGTTTGGTTACACTCAAATATTCGACAGAAAAACCGATAGATGACCTAAAAAACAAAAACATACAAACAAAAAAAAAAACAAATATATATGCACATCCAGCGCCCAGATAAAAAATGAGCTGTTCACTCAAGGACAAGGTTTAGAAGACGAAAAGAAGAATAAGAGAAAACCCTTCAGAGCAACATGAATTTCTTTTTCTTGTAGGATTTAAAATCATTTTGTGCATTAGAGTTTTGACCAGATCAAATAGTCAATCATTGTCTTGAACTTGAAGGAGAAATTTTGAAAAAGAATACATAAGCAAGAAATGTGTAGTGCTCTGAAATTCCCTGTCAACTAAGCACTTTAGCTTGGATCCATCCATCTAACTTTTAAACTCAATAATGTCAGAACAAAAAAAGATTAACATATTAATGATGTAAAGGTGGGGAGAAAGATATTTTTTTTAATAAAGGAAAACAATGCATGAATTATGAACATACCTTTAAAAACTGTGTCAAAGCAAGAACATGTGCAATCCTTTTTGTTGACAGGCTGCTTGTCTGGTACCCATAGTTTCAAATAAAATACACCTGGAATTGAGATAGTTTTAAATAATATAGAATAATCTATATATTTAATAAGACCTAAGATCATATGACAACAAAACAAACCACGCTCAAAGGATATTGTACAGGACATGGAAAAATTCCCAGTTTTGAAATATTTACGTATGTTTTAAAATGTGTGTGGGCATATTTTGCACTGTTGAAATTGCATTTTAGATCATAGATTTTCGTTGACAAATATTTTTCCAACAAAGTATAGAAAAGACACATTCTTTGTTTTGATGACAACAAAGTAAAAGGTAAAACCTGAACACAAGCAAAACACCCTTTTATTAGATGCAGTATTCGCCAGTGTGTACAGAGTAGTACTCCAACCAAAATGTAATGAAGCCATTGCTTGCATTATTGTTATTATTATTATTATTATTATTATTATTATTATTATTATTATTATTATTATTATTATTATTATTATAACTATAACAACAACAATAATAATTATATAATGATAACAACAATTCACATTATAAAAGGAAACATAATCATTTGTTGACAAAAACTTAGATTGAGATTTTATCACTCTCCAGCCATCTGCACCAATCTAAGTTAACTAATTTTACATTTGGAATATTAATTATATGACAACCATTATACCACTGAAAATGACTACTTAATAGTCGCAGCTTATCCTATTCATCCTTACCTATGTGTAAATAAGGAGTGATAATGAGAATAAACAAAGCCACGCTGACAGCCCAATAATTTTTAATCTTCAACGGAATTGGAACTCCATGTATTAAAGTCCTTTTGCTGATGGGTAATATGCAAGCCATGTCAGGCAACAGTTGTTACATCTCACATTCTTTTCAAATGGGAATATTATATAGTGAAGGGCATCTGAAAAAAAAAAAAAAAAGCCAATTTAAAATTTTTTTATTTTTCATCCTCTACTGCCACAGCTTCCACCAGACTTTACAAGACTCTAAATGTGAGGGGGCGGGGGTGTGCATGTTTAAGGGAGTCAGCTGCAGCTATTTGGACTCAAGTCTCAATAATAGTCTCCCGTGGTTATTCGGACTCAAATTCCATTGCGCATGTGTGTAATCAACAGATTATTTAGACTCAGTCTGAATAGTCTCCCATGGCAGTATCGTTTTTGTTTATATTTTTAATGCATTATAATTATTGATAATTACTTAAAATTGATGGAAATGAAAATAACGATAATCGTATTGTAATTATCAACAGGCAGTCTAAAACTGTTTTTATTTAAAGATAAGTAACAATCCATCTACAGACCGAAGTAGGGGTTTGAGCTGAGTCAATGTGCGATGGGCAAAACAGAATTTCTTCTGAACTGTTCTGAGATTTCTATATATCAGTTCTACTCTCCACACTCCCCCCCCCCCCCCCCCCCTCCCTTTGTTTGCGCATGCGTATTGGAGTTTGACAGAATATATACAGGAGACTATTCAAACTCGAAGTCTGATTTGCCACTTCAAAAGGAGTAACCTTTCAAGAAACGGTATCTCTCTACCCCCCTCCTCCCACCCCCGTCACTCTCTTTCTCACTCACACACACACACACACCCCAACAAGCACACATGCACATTATGCATAATGAAATCAAATAATTAAAAAGTCATTTTAAAATATTAAAAAATTAACTTCTGTCAAAATTCAGGTTGATTTGAACTCTACATTTCTTTCTTACTTATATGTGTGTGTGTGTGTGCCCGTGTGGTCGTGGTGGTGGTTGGGGGGAGGGGTATACCTAGGCCAACCTAACTGGGACTGCAGAGCTCAGTCTGTATAATTCCTCACACAAGCCTTTTCTTCATTTCTGAAAGGATTTGTCCATGTAAATAGACGGCTTCTTTAACAGCAGAGATATTAATCTGATAATCTAATCATCATGTTCATATTGACATTGGGGAAGGACTTCCATAGTTTCACAACATGCCTAATGAGGGGATTTAAACAAAAAAAATGAAATCCCATCCTTATAAATATGAAACTATAATAATAATAATAATAATAATAATAATAATAATAATAATAATAATAATAATAATAATAATAATAATAATAATAATAATAATAATAATAATAATAATATAGAAAGATCGCCGCACCATGCTGCCTGGCCCGAGTGACCATCAAACAATAAATCAAAATTATACAAATACTAAATAAAAAATTAGGTATGGTCTATTGAAAGATAGGCCACTCCTCAAGGCCGCAGCCATGGTCGGATCATGCTCCAACATCTCACCGCACCATGCTGCCTGGCCCGAGTAGCCATCAAACAATAAATCAAAATCATACGAAATACTAAATAAAAAATTAGGTATGGTCTATTGAAAGATAGGCCACTCCTCAAGGCCGCAGCCATGGTCGGATCATGCTCCAACATCTCACCGCACCATGCTGCCTGGCCCGAGTAGCCATCAAACAGTAAATCAAAATTATATAAATACTAAATAAAAAATTAGGTATGGTCTATTGAAAGATAGGCCACTCCTCAAGGCCGCAGCCATGGTCGGATCATGCTCCAACATCTCACCGCACCATGCTGTCTGGCCCGAGTGACCATCAAACAATAAATCAAAATTATACAAATACTAAAATAAAAAATTAGGTATGGTCTATTGAAAGATAGGCCACTCCTCAAGGCCGCAGCCATGGTCGGATCATGCTACAACATCTCACCGCACCATGCTGCCTGGCCCGAGTGACCATCAAACAATAAATCAAAATTATACAAATACTAAAATAAAAAATCAGGTATGGTCTATTGAAAGATAGGCCACTCCTCAAGGCCGCAGCCATGGTCGGATCATGCTCCAACATCTCACCGCACCATGCTGCCGGGCCCGAGTAGCCATCAAACAATAAATCAAAATTATACAAATACTAAATAAAAAATTAGGTATGGTCTATTGAAAGATAGGCCACTCCTCAAGGCCGCAGCCATGGTCGGATCATGCTCCAACATCTCACCGCACCATGCTGCCTGGCCCGAGTAGCCATCAAACAATAAATCAATAAATCAGTACGGTCTGTTAAAAGATAGACCACTCCCCAAGGCCGCAGCCATGGTCGGATTATGCTCCAACATCTCACCGCACCATGCTGCCGGGCCCGAGTGATCATCAAACAACAAATCAAGAAAAAAAAACAGACTTAAAAAATAATAAAAATGAACCACACAAATCACTAAGGGACCCTCTCAGGAGAGGAAGGTGTGTGAAAGAAAAAGAATAACTGAAGATATATAATAAAATCAATAGAAAGAGTAACCACAATCACAATGTAGCACTGGACAAGCAAAATCAATTCAAGGACAGATCAGATCACAAGAACTCAACTAATCACAGTCATAAGCAGTAAACAAAGTCAAGTCAAGGACAAAGCAAATCACAACAATTCACAATAAATTACCAAAGATATAAACTAATCACTAATCACAGCTATAGGCAACAACAAAACAAAAAAAATATTTCCAGTAAAAAGAATAAAAAAGAAATCAAATGTAAAAAAATTTTTTTTAAAAAATCAAAAAAAAAAATCATGAAACATGACACCATCCACAAGGTCACCAGACAGGTGTGACCTTGGAGTCAAGGACAAGGACGACCTTGACACGATCAAACAAAATTCACGAACTGAAATTCCCTACAGCTGAAAGAAAAGGAAAGGGGGCGTGGTCATACATATCACCAATATCACAGCACAGAATTCATTCAAGATTGAATATAAGAATTATAGTGTAGAAAATACATGATGAAAAATAACGAAGTATTCACAGGGTAAAAATCAACGAAATTCGAACTCCCATTCAACGAAATACGACGGTAGGAAATAATAAAATGGATAAGTAAAAAGTAGAAAAAAGTTTTCGCTCGTGACGCCATTGTAGTAACTACCGTGATTGCCAGAACTCGGTATTCTGGCTGTAGGACTCCATGGCTAGGATGGGTCCAGATGGCCGGTGAATCACGGAATTACTGAGTTAAAACTAGATATAAAATAGATAATGTTAAAGTATAAAAATATAGCTTACCCTGAATCTAGTCGTAATGGTAGATAGGTCAAGAGAAGGTCTGTAAAGGAGTAGGTGTAGAGAATGAAATGTCCAGAAGTAAATGTCGTCCAAGAGTGTGGAATCTGGTGAGTGTAGCGCTTGAAGTAAGGAGTTAGTGTACAGTAGCTAAGTCTGGAAGTCAGTGTAGTTGGTAAGCGTCGTAAGTAAGTGTGTAGGTAAGTCTGTAGTCAGTGTGTATCGAGAGGTCCACTCGGCTTTATATGAGCCGGGTCAGCTCGGGACGAGGCAGAGCGGAAGTAGGAATGACCATTGCCAAGGTCACTAGCCGTACGATTGTTTACGGCTAGAGATCCCTACAAGGATAAGTCTTGACATCCTTTGTCCGTTTTTCCGATTTTAAAGTGATATGGATCAATCCCATTCACAGATTCAATTTATTTTTATTTTGTAGCTTTTTTTTTCGATACAGGGTCTATTGTGTTGAATGCGTTGGTCGCCATTTTGAAGAAATCTGTTCGTTAATCAAGGGACTGAATCGTGTAAAATGTCAAAAAGTAACTCAATAGTCTTTACCGCAAATTCTCTATAGATTGCTATTGGTCTTTGGGTGTCAAATGCATATATGGGTAGCATAAGCTGAAAAGAGTGTTGGTCAATTTTGCTGCCACAAACTCGTGCCACGAAGCTCGATGTCAATGATCGATAACACCACGAAACGGAAAACCTAATCTTAGTTATTGACAACCAACCCAAGCCCAAACTCAAACCAAACGCCAACGTTACCTTTACATAATTTATTGTTTTGTCATCCTTGGGGTCAGTATTGTTGTTAAAAATTACCATATTTGTTCTCGTATCATATTTTGATCAGTGATTTTAAAAACAGTCAATCTAGATCTACGACATTTCAGTGTTTTTAAATTTTAATTCAAACCCTAGATAATATTAAATCGACAGACTGTCGACTGCTAATGATGGGCATTTATTGGTATTTGGTATTGGTATTGCGAACTGTTAATAACTCGAGGAATTCTGGTACCAAATGGTGAAAAGTCGGTAAAGGTGACATTTGGTTAACCCGCCCTGTCGTGCTCATCAGTTTATAATCCACATCAATAACTCGTATTTTGTACCATACTGATACTATAGATAGTATGCGCTTGGCTAAGAAGCTCATAAGATTGCCATCCGGAAGTATAACGGACCCACACACAAAACTGTGTGTATCCATGAACGTTTATAGTCGGGTTAAAACAGTTCAGTGAGCATTACTCATAAACGCGGATGGCAAAAAACAATAACAAAGACCCGAGTGACGTCATCTTCGAACTATCTATACTGATTCCATTTTAAATAAGAATGTCTCTCCCGAGCTACAATCCGTTTTTCGAGGACATTATGTTTCGGCGGCTTCACGGGATATGTTGTTTCGAACTTCGTGTTATGGACATGATCACTAAATTTATTTTAAAAATTTTCGATGTTCTCGAATTGTCTTGCTTCCTTTGCATATTGGAAAAATAATGTCTTATTTATAGTAATGTTTTAAAGGTATGGATTCTTTTTTTCGAAAATGTTGCAGAGTTTCTAAGGTTAGAGGTTTTTATTGTTGTCATGCTTTCGGCCAAAAAGAATTGTTTAACAACACATCGTGCGGATCTATTTTGTACAATGTTGATCACCGACAAGGCTTTTTTTCATTTTCGTTGCTATTTTTATAGAGAACCAATATCACCCACACCAAAATAGGCTGCACAATGGTCTTGTATGCGTCTGTTTGCATTTTTGTTGGACGACCTTCGAGGTTTCGAGAAAGAATCACTTATAAATTTGATTGCTTATAATGTGATTTGGGGAAAAGGGTGTCATGAGAGGGGTAATACCTCACGGAGAAAGGCAGTAACGCTTCTCGATATACAGAAGAGTGGCTAAGTGACTTATCTGTCCCCATCCTGACATCTAGCTCACATATGACTCTCTGTAACTGTTGTGCATGCAATGGCCACATCCCTGGCAACGGTTTAAACTGACCGGTTAAACTGTGAGTGAAAAAAAACCTCTTCTCGTAAGTGGGATCGCCTTTTCCTTCAATGAACAAAGACTGAGACGGCAGAGAGTGCATAGACATTGACTCGAAGGCGACACAGCAAAGTGTTCAGCACACCAAAAAATGGAGAGAAGGATAAAGCGAGTAAATGTGACACACAACGCTAAACGCCGAAGCCTCAAAGCGCTTTACAATATATTTATTAAACGACAAACACACTCATACCGAGCCAAACAGACACACACAACAGTAGCAAACACTAACTATGCAAGTTTTACTACATGAAATTGACATTCAACAAAATGGAATTTAAAAAATAAAACGAATAATTTTCTCATGAAGGAGAAAATGCCTAGGATAAAAATTTCTGGAAAAAGACGAGTTTTCAGATTTTTCTTAAGATGTTCTACGCTACCAATGAGCCTTACTGACAAAGGAAGCGAGTTCCAAATGGTAGGCCCTGCTTTAGAGAAAGATCTATCGCCGAAATTAGTAAGCCGTGTTTTTTGGTACTTTTAGTAGCTAGATCTCCGATAACCTAAGCTGGCGAATTGGGAAGTAGGGGACCTCAAGTTCATGAATGTAGCTCCGAGATAGGAAGTTTGGTGCGTTGAAAGAAAAATGGACAATTTTGTATTAGATTTTGGCTCGAACGGGCAGCCAGTGTGGTGTTCTGGGCATAATTTTTACATTTGTTTTCAAGTGTCAACTAATGTCCAGAACCATTCTGGCCGCGCTGTTCTGTACCTTTTGGAGTCAGGAAGACCCACCAAAAGCGAATTACAATAGTCGAGGCCCAAAAGAATGAAAGCACAGACAACTGCTTTAAGCTGGTTGGATGGGAGAAACCGTTTCATTCTTTGCAATCTGTTAAATTCAAAATTCATGGTCCTCATCATTTGGTTAATCTGGTGTTCCAAACTTAAGGCAAGGAGTCGTCAAGTACAAAACCAAGATTTTTTGCTCTATCGGTCAGAGTGACGTGGTTGTTTAAAATAGACATAACGTCTATACCAGTATTCCTGTCAATAAAGAGTGTACCACATAATAAAGTTTTAGTTTTTTCTTCATTAAGTTTTAGTCTATATATATATATATATATATATATATATATATATATGTGTGTGTGTGTGTGTGTGTGTGTGTGTGTGTGTGTGTTTAGAAAATATTCTACGTACAATTATGATCAACTTCTAGAATATTGTTTCGATAATTCGCTCTCATCAGGAAGTGAAAGTAGATTGTTGTGTTTATCGTACTTTATCGGCTTCGCGATTCGTAAGTACATAAAAGGTGTTTGTTTCTATGACTGCATCAAGATGTTAGTGTGAAGATGCTCTAGCTCAAGATATTCAAATTTTCTGAAAGCGCTTTCAAATGATACCAAATATGATGATATTCATCAATATTGAAATTAGCCAAATTTGATCTGAACAAGTAAATTCTGAATCCGCCATATGTGAGTTGATTTCACCGGTAGAGCTATGTCTGAAATACGTTTCTAAAGGGAGGTATCGCGAGTATTCGGTTTGCTTTCACAACACAAAATAAAGCAATAAGATCTAGATGTCTCATTTTCTGTGTGCATGCGAGTTAGTACATCGAACCAATTTGCAAACCTCTACGTGGTCTTGTGATATGACACTTGCTTTCGAATTGGAAGGTCCGAGGTTTGAGCCTCGACTTTTGCATAGTTGAGTATTAGGAAAAGTCTCTTTACTCACATTCTCTCACCATACTCAGGTGTAAAATGAGCACCTGTTCGTTAACAGCGTTGTCTCTTCCTGAAAAAAGTAACATCATCTAACAGGCGCCATATCTCGTTCTACATGCTACGTTGGTCAGAGAGCCTTTGTATAGAACCATGACCACGTTTAATAGATATTGCGCTATATAAAAACTTAATTTTTTTTTTTGCCAATCAGAAAAAGGAAAAAAAGCAATCTGTAGTTAAGAAAAGAAAACAAAAAACAAAAAAGCAAAACAAATAAATAAAAAACAAACTAAAACCCAAAGAACCGTAAAACTCAAATACACTGCGTCATCAGCCATCCCATCGTTTCGATCGATCATCTTCCCCATGTTCCGTCGCTTACATATTAAAGCGCCTCTTATAATCATGTCATCTTTTACTCCCATTTCATTGTAAAACAAAAGCTTTCTGCTCTAGGCTATTCACTTCACAACCAAAATATCGGATAATGGGTGTCTAATAAAACGATGCATGGATGTCGTTAAATCAAAAAGTCATCAAAAAGCAAAAAAGGCTTTGAGCTTGAGATTTTTTTTGTTCATATCGCGCAATATCCACTTTATGTGCTCAAAGCGCTTTACAGGGTATACACCAAACGGCACATTGTCATAAATTGGTGTCCGTTGAGCATTGCACATTGTAAGAGTGGCTTGTATAACAAGTACTTGTTTAAAACTTCAGAAACAAGATAATAGAGAAAATGCTTAATCTTTGCTGTGTTGACCAAAACGGGAAATGTCAAAGTGATCAAAAGGGTGATAGAGTTGGGTCAAGGGAATAAAGGCAAAGTAAGACAAGATCGAAATTTGTCAGTATAGAATATAATTCGATACTCCCCCAGCATAGTCTTAAGTCTAATCGATACTGCACATTATCATTTAGTGCAAACAGATGAATACTCCACTATAATAATCTTCTTTTATATAAGAGCTCCACTCTTCTCGTCTGATGACTGATGACCTCCTTTTATGTATCGTACTCGTCAATTTTATAAATTAATGGATATATGTTGTGATGCATCAATCATCAAAGTAAAGGATAGCTATTGGCATTCAGATGCAAAAATATTCTCATAAAATGATAAAGAAAAAATAAATTGTATCCAGTTCTGACCAATTGTATATATTCTAGCAACACCTTACTAACTGGAAACATCGATACTATTATTATTACTCGACTACAACGAAGTCCGAAGATTAGGAAGATGGAGGGATAAACACAAATCTATTTGAGATAGAGATAAGTTTAGCTTTAAAGAAAGTAAGAAAATGTCTTGTTTAGGGAAAGATAAAGACGATTTTACATGCCCAATATGCATGTATATCATGATTCATCCTGTTACAATGCCATGCAAGCACTCCCTCTGCTTGTTGTGTTACAAACAATGTGTCGAGAAAACAAACCTCGCTTGCCCAATCTGTAGACTGAGGATTGCAGTGTGGGCAAGAAAAAATGCGAAAGGAAATACCCTCATTGACAGAGTAATGTGGGAAACAATACAGAGAAATTTTCCTGTAGAGGTTAGAAATCGGATTGAAGGAAGAGACGATAGTACAGATGATGGCTGGGATTGTCCGAGTGCAATTGAAACGAGTGAGTTTGTATTGTTGTTGTGATGTGGGTTTTAGTTTTGATTTGTTTATTAATAATAAGGGCAAGGGGTTAACTCAACAGTGTCTGCTGTGCTTTAACTTTCAACTCTTATAAGAGTTCATAGTCATGTCGGGAGTCATAGTCATGTTCTAGTTGGGGGGATACTAACCCCCCCCCTCCCAATATACAAAAAAGTTCCCCCCCTCCCAAGCCCTCTACTAGAACACGAATACTGGGGATGTAGGAGCTTTCGGAAGGCCTCCCGTCATGTCTCTTTAATTTATGATGAGGCTTGGAATTCTTCAAAGAACTGGGTGGTGTTCTTGACCGCTCATATTATTTATATGTGTACAGAAATTGTAATTACTCGTCATAAGACGCAACTCATGATACATCTACCAATACCAAACTTGCCTTTCTGGATATGATTATAAGAAGACTCTCTCTCTCTCTCTCTCTCTCTCTCTCTCTCTCTCTCTTTTGTTTTCCTTTCTCGTTATTATCATAATAAATGTACTGTTTTCATTTTTGCTCTCTGCCTTTGTTTTGGAATGAGATTACTTGGTTTTGTCCTGGCCATGGCCAGAGTCCTTGGCTGGGAAAGAAACAGTCAAATGTATAATTACGAAGTGCTTTTTGCAGTAGTACTGTAGATAGTGAGTTCATGGCGAATTCCTATTCGCAGTAGTAGAAGCACTCTCCTGTCTCTAAAAATTAGTCTTTGTCCCCTCACTGAACTGTATTTTCTCTTCATAATGGCATGTCATCGAATGGCTTGAAGTTGAATGAGAGTGTGTTAGTTTGAGAAGGAAAGAAAAGGAGGGATGATTGAAACATTTTGAGTAACCTAGAATTGAGAGTTTGAACGTTTCAACTTTTCTTTCAAGTCTGAAACGGATCTTATTTTGTTTTGTTTTTGTTACCCTAATCCAATCCATGACTACTACTACCACAGCAACCACCACATCATTATCAAAACTATAGCAACCATCACCGCCTTTACTAGACCTGTAAATTCTCAGTCAATTAACTGAAATCAGTCAATTCGTCAAATTCAAATATTTTTAAAAAGGGAAGAAAGAAATGAATAAAGAAAGAATTCATGAATCGTAGTCGATTGACTGTAAAGTTAACTAGGAATGTTCCACAGCCCCACGCATAGCTCATGGGCCGTTTATATTAATGATGGATATATATATTGCCAAGGCTAAGCGACGCTTTTTGGAATTGCCGTGTCTGAACACACCCCAGTGTATTATGACACAGCCTTCGTGAAATTATTTTTTCACTTTCGAAACCTGTCGTAGCCAATTTTAACTGAGCCGCCGAGCGATAAATTTCACTGTTTCGTCTTAGCCAAAATTGACCACATTTACTTGAAGGACAGGAAAAGTATGAGAAAGTAAAATTCGAAACACCGGAAGTTCGTTATGTAGACACCTTCAAATCGAAAGTTAAATGATTGCTACAAGCATATCTCGATTACCTCATGTTGTAAACAAACTGGTTGACCGTTTCTAAGTTTCTTCACTGATTGGGTACCTAATTACAAGGAACAATGGTAAGTAACCTAATTAATTCCCTCGAAATTTAGTTTTCTGCCGTTGCTTTGCTCAAGTGAGCTTGCTGTTTACCTTTCATTTTGATTCTTTGGATTTTACCGCTACGACGAATTACGAAGAGTTTCAGTTTCAGTCAATTTTTATAGAGCTCATTTACAGGTCTACTTTACATAATCATCCTCCTCCTCGTCATCATCACTACCACCGTCATGACTACTACTACCACAGCAACCTCCACATCATTATCAAAACTATAGCAACTATCACCACCTTTACATAATCATCCTCCTCCTCGTCATAATTGCTACCACCGCCACTACTCCGGCCTGTAAATCTTCCGTCTATTGTCGGATTTCCGACAGCACGATTTTGCTCTTAAGTGCTAATATTAAAAAAAAAAAATTGTAAAAATAAAATTCGTAACGTCAAAGAACAGAACCAATAAAAAAGAAAATAAAAGACTTTTATTTCGTTCCTCGAAAAAAATAGATTTTATTCCGTTTCAATGCCGACTTAAAAAAAAAAAAAAAATTTCATTTGTCGCATCAAAGACATAACAAAACTTGCCGTCTATCTGTTAGCTATAATATTATCGTGCCACCTACACGCTCCGCTTCACGTGGATGTATTCACTGCCTGGTGTGCCACAGCCAGAGAGAGAGATGTCGCGAAGTTCGCGCGAGTCGTCTTCACACACACTTCTTCTTCTTCTTCTTCTTCTTCTTCTTCTTCTTCTTCTTCTTCTTCTTCTTCTTCTTCTTCTTCTTCTTCTTCTTCTTCTTCTTCTTCTTCTTCTTCTTCTTCTTCTTCTTCTTCTTCTTTTCTTCTTCTTCTTCTTCTTCTATAAGAATTAATCCAAATAAACGAAAGAATCAGCTTAAACATTTAACACAAACAGGAGCGAAGATACGCAGCTTCCTGTGTCATCAAGCATGAGATACGCATCATTCAAAAGGGTAGGAATTGTTCTCTTCCTTTCATTTTACTAACTCAGACCTGGGCCCTCAAATAATTGGGATTTTTTTTTTGGTACCATAAAATAAGGACCTCATTATAAATAAGTAGGGGAAAGTGACATGATTTGACTAGTCAATTGACGTGTCATGTCTGTGTTGTGTCCATATTTTTGTCCTGTTGTGTCTATTTTCGCGTGTTCAAAAAGTTCCGACATTTTTTTCACCAACCATTTACAGGCCTGACTACTACAACCACAACCATCACATCATCATCATTACTAACACTACCACAGCTACCACATCGTTTTCAAAGTTACAGCAACTGCCACCACCATTACATCATCATCAAATTCAATATATTTATATTTCTTTTTTGTTTTGTTTTTACATTCACAGAATTGAGAAAACTTAAAGAATTGTCAGAACCAGGAGCAATCAGACAAGAATATGAAGCTGCTCTTGCCAAGGTAACTTAAATAACCTCAGAATTATAGTATCATTATGACTATAGACCTATTACATCTTCTATGTAAATCACTGACACCCACACCCTTTCACTCTCCTTTCTCCCTGCTCCTCTCTCTACCTGTAGCATTTGCTTAAAAGTATTTCTTTAAATGATAGTAATAAATAGACAGAACAAAGCAAAATAAACTGAATGACAACAAAAAATGATGGCAAAGAGAAATCACATTATAAAAATTTGCTCACTAAAATTCAACAGAGTGAAAAATGTGCATCTCTGACTTCCTAGTTTGCGGTTTATAATAGTGTTGTACATCTTAGGTATCAAGGAAAATTGATTTTTAAAATGGCCATTGTAATACTGATCTAAATAGCAAAAATCACAATATCTTACATGAGGCGGATAGAAATTTTAACAAACTGGTTAATTTCCATAAGGGAACATAGTCTGGTTTTTCCTGTAGATGACACACATACTCACATACAATATGATGTTTTATTGATATAGATTATTGATTACTCAGTCTAACAGTGATATTCATTTCAGTGATGCAGCTGTGTGGTCTTGTGGTGTGGCACTCGCTTTCGGATCGGAAAGTCCTGAGTTCGAGCCTCACTCGAAGTATAGTTGAGTCCTTGGAAAAGGCTCTTTACTCACATTCTGTCACTGTACTTGGGTGTAAAATGAGTACCTGGCTGTAAACAGCGTTGTCTTTGTCAGAAAAAATTGTAATATCGCCTAACAGGCATCATTTCATGGGACCCTTTGTAAAGCGCTTTGAGCATATTTAGTGGATATTGCGCTCGATTAAAGCTCAAGTTCATATGATGAATATCTTCTGTGGACTCAATTTTTTATTTTGAAGTCCATCTGCTGATATTGCTGTAAGAAAATATTTCCCTCTAATAAAGCCAAGTCTAGTTTGCAGAAAATTCAGTCATCATGTCTTGAGTCACGCATTTATGCCTGTACTCAACGTATGACTTCTGGTGACATGGAAAAAAGTAATAGACAGTGATGGTATTGGATGAGTTTACAGGATAAGGCTAGGCTATTGGGCCTCAGTGATCTTCTAGTTGTGTGTGTGTGCATGTGTGTTTGTAGCATTATAAAGTGATTGGCGATTTTGGCATACTGCTTGGGTTTTGTTTTTCTCTGGATTTACGATTCTCGTAATAATTAATAATAAACAATTAGTGGGGAAAGTTTAAGATTTTGCTGTCCTGTTATGATGTTGTAGGAATTTGAGGCAGATCCTGATTCAGGAACAGCATTCAAGACTCTCCTCATTTGCAAAATAAATGATAAAGTTCACAACACTTGGCATTGAATGCAAACAATTTGGATACCAGTTCACAAACATTTTATGAGAGAACCGAATTAACTTGATATAGACTGTCCAGCATCTTGTATCTATTACTATTATGTTTTGTCTCTTATTTATACCCCTTTTTCATTATGTATGAAATGTGTATTCACCTTTATGATTATGTTCCAGTGCTGCAAAGTGTAAAGAATTCTAATGAAGGGATTAATCTTGATTTTTCCGACATGAGTCATCATTGTGCTCCACTTATATATTTTTTTTCGCTTTTAGCTTGAGCGACAGCGAGAAGAGGAAGCCAAAAAAGAAGCGGAAGCAAGTGCTGCTCTTATCAGGGCCTTGCAAGAGGAAGAAGAGGAAGAACTGGCCAAGTTGGCAAAGCAGAGAGAGGAAAATGAAAGACTTGGACGCTTAGCTGCTGAGCAATTTCAAGTAAGAAGGAGTTTATAGCTTTATGTTGAATCAGTCTGTAGGTACCACAATAGACGCCATTTTTGCAGAGAAAATTTTTTTTTTTTGCTTCATGAGTAGAAAAAATGACTTTTTAAACTGGATCATTCAACCATTAATACAGCGTCATACAAAAACAGTAGAGATAAATTTATCTTCTTAAAGAGGAAGGTTTCAGCTTTATTCCTTTACCACCTCAAAATGGGCATTAAAAGTACAAAAACGCCATTTTAAAACTTTACATCAGCGAAAAAACCTTATTTATTATTGATATAAAATTTTTGCCGCGTATGTCTAAAAGACAAACATCCTATCTCTATTTGTACCAATTTGTTGTAATGAGGGTTGTTTGATGGCCGAGGTATTGCATTTTTAAAAAGCCTACCAAATCCTTGTTTCAGCTTTGAGTGTGATCAGATTTTTTACACCTCATTGTATTATGTAACAGTACACAAATTGCCATGAGAATGAGATCTCAAATTATTGACAAGAAGAAGAAAGCTCACGAAAGCCACATGAATATTTTATTAAATTACCATCATAAATTATGTTTTAGATTGTTTAAAACAAGAATAAAGATGATATATATTATTTCAATTGATAACTCGGGTCGGTAAGTGGGTATGTTATAATGATGGAACTGCCTCAGAAAACCCCTAATTTTTTTGTTTTTCATTTTTTGGATGACTTTCTAGCCTTGGTTTTTATTAAACGGAGTGTTGCATTTATAATTTATCCATGTAATTTATTTCATATCTGGTTTGTCTCTTGATGTCTATTTATTGCTTAACAAATAACAAGTGACAAATTTATACACACACTTTACACTCATGACGTCTATGTTGTTGCTATGACAAAATGATTTTTTTTTTTTGGCCTAATAAGCATAATATTAGTCATTCAAAAAAAATGGAAATTCGTTTACAGACATGGCATGCATGAAAATATATAAACACAAAGTTGAGAATCTATGGCGACAATGTTTACATATATATATGCAAATGCACAAAAATGTAAAAATATACAACCAAGAACCAATAGCAACCCTTTATATATTAATTTGATAAATTGAGATAGGCCTAGTTATAACTATAGTAGTCTCAGTGTCATTAAAAGGACATGTAGTATTTGTGATAATTGTGATGCTGCTTTACTTATGTAAGATTTTATATGAAATATGCCAAAATAGATTATTATTCAAGTCTTTACTATGAATTATTATAAGATAATTACTCATTTAAGTGAGTATTTAACAAATTATGTTAAATTTAGCCCTTTTAGTGCCTATCTTTGAAACAGCGAAAATCCATTTTACCCCACAGAAGCAGGTCTTGAAGAAAGTTTCCAGGAAATGGTGGGCCCCTGTATTAAAGGTGCCCATTTTCAAATCTACGAATATACGGAGTGATTAAAGTGTACTCGAACGATTCAAGGCTACTAAGTCACATGACCACAAAAATTAGTTTTGTTAATGCTTGTTTTTCTCAGAATCTGATTTGTATGACTTAGTACGTTTTGATCCTTCCCCCTCATATATTTTAGATATGTTTTATTCATTGTTTTGGTGAGAACAATTTTACTCTTTTCCCTTAATTTTTCCTTTTATCCCTGTTTGGGATGGAAAATCCCTGTTTTTGCCATCCCTGGTTGACATAATTGCATGTTGCAGGTTTGAGAAATGGACATGTTGCAGGTCTGAGAAATGGACATCATGATAATCTTCTAAGGTTTTCTTAATAAACATAAAATTAAGTAGTATATTATCCAAAATGACATGTAGCAGTATTTAGAAGCGTGAAATTTGAAAATATTTTGAAATCATTCATATCAAGATCTCTATCAAGATTTTCTTTTTTTTGTAACAATTTTACTTTCACTTTTTCTTCCCACAAAGGAAACTCATGCTGACACTGACAGGAGACTGAGAGATGCGGTTCGAAAAAAAAAAGATTCAAAGAAAAGATGTGAAAGTGCGTCCATGAGATTGGAGAGTTTCTATAATAGTTATCGTAAATCTTCAAACAGTGCTCCTCCTCATTCAGAATTTGCAACCACTCTTTCTAATAAGCAAGGAAAGTGCAACACTGGATGGGTTTCAAAAACTGATTACAGCCCTTATCCTTATCATTGTATATCACCCAGTGAAAAGCAGAAAGCAACAACAACCCCACCATCCGAAGAAATGATTAATGAAGAAGACGAAATAACACCCTATTTACAGGAGCATTCATATACTACAGCTTCAGCTGAAAGAATTGATCTAACCTTGCAAGATGGAAGCTCTGATTGGACATCAATATTGAGGGAAGATGTTCAGCAGTATATCAAAGTTGAACCTCCAGATATTAATGAAGATGAAGATCCTTTATGCGGGATAAGTAATGATAGTGCCAGCCACATTTTCCAACCAATCTGTAGCAGTTTGCAAACTCCACCGAAGAAACTTCCATCTGGAGAGTTAGTGGATCCTGTCCTTATTCGATCAATACCCCGGAGTCTGAATTTCTGTTTTGGTGAAGGTAAAAGCGGTGCATCTCCATCAGTTAGTAGTTGTTCAAGTGAGATTGTTCCAGACCAAAGCTCTGATTTCAGGGAATTAGGCAGCGGTCTCATCAGTCATAAAGAACAAGAATTGTCTCTTTCAGAATCTCTATGTAATGGACAGTCCAACCATGGGGAAAGTAACAATGAATTTGTTGACAAGATGAATTTGACTCGTAAAATAGTCTATGGCACTTCGAAATTTAAGAAATCTCGACCTGTCTCATCAACAAGTATATCGTCTTCATCTTCTAATACACAGTCGTCATTGTTTTCAGCAGATCCAGTGACTTCATCGCCTCCACCATTGTTTAAAACCAGTCTTTGTGTTAATAACTCATCATCCATGGCATTTTTAAAACCTGTATCAGTTAACGATTCATGGAATGCTGATAATGATAATAAAACTGTTGACAAACATAAACACCAAAATGATGAGCCTGACTATTTTATAAGTCATGATACAGAACTAATAATACCTTTAGAATCAGAGGTAGAGTCAAATTTTTCTCTAAAATGTGATAATGAACAGAATACTTCTCATAAGACGACATTGAAAAAGACACCTTCAAACAAATTGTTACAAAAGAAAGTGTCGAAAAGTGTGGATCCACCTCGGACAAATTCTATTAGAGATTGGTGCTTAAAAGGGAAACACAAGGCAAACTCTGACATGTCAAATGTTACACATAATGACATTAATAGTTCGGTAAGTCAGAATCATACGCCAGAAGATGCAGATTACCAGTTGGCTTTAGAGCTTCAAAAGTTATACGATCAACAAGACAGGTATAAGATTTCTGTGGATAGATTTCAGGGTTCAAGTAATGAATACTCATTCAGAAAAAAGAGGAGACTGTGTTAGCCGACTACAAAGAAAAAGTCTTGATTGCAAATTGATTAGACCCTATTACAAAATTAGATTGCCTCACTGTTGTTGGAGTTATGTAGATTATTAATGATCCTGACATAATCACTGTTGCAATCTCATTACAGATTTTGACAATTTGATATCACCCGGTGGATATTTCATACCTGCCTACTATAACAAAAAATTCATAGAATTAAGTAATTTTGGCTCTAATTTCAGAACTTCGTGAACATCTCTGTCATTTAAACTTATTGAAAATGAAAGTTGAAGCCAGACTACATAATTTTATGGATTTTGACTTGTTGTTAAATCCTTGTGAGGGAAAATTATTGATTTTTAAAGTTAACTATAGCAGGTACAATTTTTAGCTCCTAAAAATTACAAGTTTTTAAATGTTCAAATAGGCAGGTCTGATACTTTGATTTGCTTTTTTTTATCTTATATTTTCATGTACATTCTTGTGCAAATTTATCCCCTTATACTTATAGAGAATTATCCCCATGGTCATATAGCATATGTCAATAATTCTGATTGTTGGCAAATTGTAGTAACTTTAGTAATTGAAATTCTCTCCGTGGTTCTAGAACACTTGCTTAATTCCCTCTGGCACGGAATTTACAAGCTTTGAGTTTTGAGCTGTTTTCTTCTATTGTTGGGGTCATTATACCAAAGTTTAAATACAACCTATGGTTCTTTGCAAAGCTGGTGCAGTTATTTTTCTGAGGCACTGCTTGGTAAAGTTTTGATTGGGATACCAAAGTGTCCAAATAGGTGTCTCTAAGAAATTTTTCCACTTGTTTGGGTGTATTTCATCTTGTTAGAACACACCTGAATTGCCTGGGTTATCATGTTAGGGACAACTATACCACACAGTATTTTTATGTATCTTTCTGAATTCAGCTAGTCTTTGAACAGGGTATCTGAACACTGGGAGCTGGACAATTGTGGTACTCTGGAAAAAAAATAAAATAACGGAAGTTTTCAAAAGATTGCACCTGGTGATTTGACCACTGATGACTCACTGGCGATATTTACAGTTACTTTGTGTATTGTGTGTGTCTATCTCCACTGCATGTGTGTATGATACACACATAGACGCCTACAGCCAATCACACACTCCATCGCCGTTTCGCATAAAAGACACCTCTCTACTTTTTCTTATCACTTGGCCATTAGTGCTCATGGTTGGCTAAGGCGGTAAATGAATTTTTGGGATACATTCCGACACAAACACAAACCCTTGTAACATACCAATAAAGTAAATTCCCTTTATTCCTGGGGAAGTTTGTCGTAGGGTTTATTCAAAGAGAAGACTGGAATAATCCAGATCAGCCGCAGCACAGTGATGCAAATTGAAGAAGTGGCTTGCTGACGGCCACATAACATGCCGGACATTCGAACTAGACGTCTTTCGGGTACATAGCAAAGACCATACTATTGCCCCCCCCCCCATCAAACAGCATGGCAATGTACGGTTTCCTCGAACATTTTTGCATGTCCCGAGGAGTTCGAGGAGACCATGCTGGAGTGCTTGGGTGCCAGTTTTCTGGTTCATGGCGGAATTCCGGTTTCGCAATATCTTGAAGTCATATACCTCCTGTTTCAGTGTTTTGAGTAAAATAACCTAAAAGCAAATGTTGATGGAGTACCTCTGGTACTCTCTGTCTCTCTCTGTTCTTTGGCTCCCCAAGAGAGAGACAACTGCACTGTGAGTATTTCACTATGTATTATAAGTTGGTTTTAAAATCAAATTAATTTCCTCATTGTGTCAATATTTTTGCTGTGTAATCATTTAATAATGGTATAAAAAATGGTGATGAAATAAGAGTAAATTTAGGCCGCATTTTCAGGTTTGGCAAAATGTCGAGATTATAGTTTCAGGTTTCAGCACTTCTTCCTGCTGGAGTGAAGTAATGTTGGTAAAAATATGCTGAATGCAGAGATCAGAAAGGTAAAAAATGATAACAGTGGAATCGTTGAAGATCATTAAATATTGTCTCCTCCTAAATGAGAATCTCAGTAGCCAGACAGATGATTGTCATAGGGATTGCAGGATTTTCCTACCCTCTACTAGCTTGATAAGTCTCTATAAATTCAGTGTACGGTATGTTAAATTTTGAAATTTTGGATGGTTGAACATTTTGAAAATATGATTTTCTTTTTTTTTAATATGAGAAAATTTGCAGAAATATTGGTAAAAAATTGATTAATCATTTCAAATGGTTAAGGTTGGTTGGCACGTCGGCTAGACATTTTTCGATCTTTCACACTTAAGCATCAAGCATCAAGTTTTCTTGTTACATCCACATTTTCCCATACCTTTGAATTGTTTAACGTTGACAAGAGTTGACATTGAGAATTCAAAGGCAGCCGCAATGGCCATATAACTCATAAATGTGTTGTTTCGTTGTGCTAATAGTAGCTCTCATTTCTGAGGTGTGATATTCATCATGAAATAAATGTATCAAGCAAAATGAATTGGTGGTAGTGGTTGGTTGTTTAAATGGAATATTTGATATCGACATTCTCCATTAAAAGCAACATGGTGATAGGCCCAACATTTTAAAATGTACTCATGAAAACTTACCATAGTCACGTTGTATTGCTATTTTTACCCGGAAATCACACTTTATGGATTAATTTGCACAGGGGTGTAGATTATAGAACCTTTTTGTGGATATAGGGTATATCATGAATCTTTGGAGGAATGGTGGACCTAGCTCCTCTTGCTACCCCTCTTTAATTTTTCGTTCTATCTGATAAATTATATTTCTTTTCTGAATGCATGCAAATCTGATTGATTAGGATCCCATGTCATTTA
Source organism: Berghia stephanieae (assembly GCF_034508935.2). NCBI lineage: Eukaryota > Metazoa > Mollusca > Gastropoda > Nudibranchia > Aeolidiidae > Berghia > Berghia stephanieae. Next base: position 33,271,764 of record NC_088369.1, on the reverse strand, counting down.
TGGATGGCACTGACCTCAGACTGTGTTCTCTGGTAAATTGCTGTTAGGTTCTACTTAATTCCTATTTTGAAGTTGTCCTGTTTGTCATCCAAAAACGTTGCAAACCCGAAATTATCTAATTGTCCTATGGGCGATGTACCTTTTCCCTTTTTTGTCTATGGCACTCATATGACACTACTAAAAACTTTTCCAATTCCCTCTTCATTTAGCTTTCTGTCCTTATTTAGTAACAAGATTACATAGTTTTTGTCTAAGCCATGGCTGGGGTGCTAAGCTGAGGAGAGAGTCAAGTGCATGCTTCCTTTTTCTTTGGAAATTAATATATTTTTTCTTTGTAAGTAATCGGGTCATTATATATTTTATTATTTTATGCACTGTGTGTCCCTCCTGGTGGGGATCCTTTGTATTTGTAGTACATGTGCCTTGGTAGGACACATGATGAAAATGCTCTTGGAATCTGTTTCTTTGTCTTATGATTTCTTTAGTGCTGAAAAGTGCAAATTCAATTTGCCTTGATATTTTTTCTCAAATTACAATTCTCAACCGGAAAAGAAGAACTTTGATCTGTTTTCTGAATTACTGGTAAACTGTTACTATTATTATAATATATTTTACTCTTTTATGTACTGTGTATCCCTCCTGGTGGGATCTTTTGTAGTACAAAGTAATTTTAACAGAAGTATTTAATTTTATTATACCCCTCACAATATCATAATCATCATTACTGTATTGTAGGTGTAGTGCTTTTTAAATAGACTATGCACAAAGTGCCATTAACATTTGTTATTGTGGTATTTATGTGCGTTACTAACTTTTTTACCAAACTCACTCATGCTTTTGTTATTTGATTTCAATTTATGAAATTTATAAATTCGTTTACATATATCTACTTAATATTACTCAAAAATTCAGAAGTAAATGATCAAAGGGGGATAATTTTTAGGGAAGCAAATTTTTTTTTAAATTCTAATTTAGTTTTTAAAACTTTGATTGAATTTAATTTTGTTTATTATTATTATTATTATTATTATTATTATTATTATTATTATTATTAATTATTATTATTATTATTATTATTATTATTATTATATTTTTTTTTTTTTGGCGTTGTTTTATTTATTTATTTTAGTGAAAAGCCATATTCTTTCACCAATATATCTTGCAACTTTGTAATGTTGATGGTTTAAACATAACTTAGTTGATGAACTTCTCAGTGCAGTTTTCATACAGAATGGTATATTTGTGCCTCTTGAGAATAGTAAATATATCCAACTGAGACAATGATGTGTGTAAACCTTTAAAAACCATTATAAAATTTCTTCAATTTCATCTTTTGTTCACAGTAGGAAGAACATTTACTATGAAATGTTTGAAATCTTGGTGAGAATGATTTGTTTTGAGTTTAAAGACTGCTATACAATTTTGTAAGGTGACAAAATAATGTAATGGTGCATAAACTTAGACCATAATTGAGACCAACATTTTTCAAGAGATGTAAAATACAGGGGTCATGCCTGACGAAATAACTGAATAGCACTTTTTTTGTTCCATGTTGAGATAGAAATAATGATAATGTATGGGTTACTCAACACATGCTATTCGACAATCCAAAAATGGCAAAGAACCAGGACCAGATAATATCCCACCGGGGGCACTAGAAGAAGATCCTTTAGTAACAGCAAAAATGCTCTTTAAACATATCTAATCAATTTGGGGAAATGTATAGTTATAGTTTTGGGAAATGTTTTTTTTTTCTTCCTTGTAGATCATCTCTGTTATGCACTAGTACTATTATATTTTTGTTTTGAATATCATAATTTATAGATATTTGAGTGATTTCCTTTAGTGGGGACCTGTGATTGTGTCTGAATGAGACTTATGTGATCTTATGTTACACCACCTCCTTCCTTTTTACTGGCGCTGAAGAGACATATGTTACAAGCACTACAAATCCCTTAGAAACCAACCAATAAATGGCTCTTTGATAGTCATTGTGGTGGTTTGCAGATTTGTTATGTTCCCTCGTCAATCAAGAACTGCTGGTTTGAATGTTCTATACAATTGTCTGATACTGATATGATCATTTCAAAGTTATTAGAATGATAATAAAAAGAAATGATGTTTGAATTTTCCAGTTTCACAAAATATTGTGTTATTTTTATTTGTTGCTTAAGATAGTTATAGTAATTAGTGGTTGATCGAGACTCCATGCAAAGTATCCCTATACTATCAGCCAATTATTCTTCATTTGCGCTCACTGATTAAAACCGATGGGTAGGTAAGTCGAATTTCCATAAGGGTGGGGGAACTCTGAACTCCTGGACTGATGGAGTATTCCTTTTCCACATGTGTGCTATCTGTTCTGTGACTCTTAAATCAATCGTCCTTATCATGTGGCTTTTGTCCATGTTTCGAGATGTGACCATATGCCTTGAATTTTTCTTAAAAGGAAATGGATTTATCTTTTTTGGGATATGTTTTTGTTTTAAAACATCTCTCCATTATAAATTAAATATATCAATGCTTGTTTTTAAAAATATGGTGCTTATTTTGTAACCATCTGTGTCCCTTTGTCAGGGAGGTACTTGCTGTGTCTTCTATCCCCCTATATCTATTTTCCAATTGCTTTCTGTCTTTGTCTTGGAATGAGTTTACTTAGTTTGTCCCGGCTGGGAGGGAAACAGTCAAATGTAAAGTTACAGTTTTGGGAGATGATATTTTTTTCTTTGTAAATCATCTCTCTGTTATGTACTGTTGTTTTTTTTTATATTTTTAACATATGATTTGTAAACATTTGAGTATATTCCTCTTAGTGGGATCTTGTACTGGTTTATCTCAAACTTAGTACACTGATAGTGTGCTCTTGGAATCTACATCTGTTCCCTATTTGAACTATTCCCCTTAGTCTTACTTTTTCCTCAAGTCCTTTTAATTGTACATCTAGAGTGTTTTTACTATCCAATTTTCTTCCTTTTTACCGGCCCTGATATGACCTAAATGGCGTTGCAAGTGCAGCAAAACCCTTAAAAACAAAACAAGAGATCCCGTCTGGGTAGGGTCTTTTGACCTCCCATGGTGAGCAGGAGGTCACTTGCTCTGTCTTCTATTTCTATCCCCTTATATCTGTTTTCCTAAGTTGCTTTCTGTCTTTGTCTTGGAATGGGATTACTTGTTTTTTTCCTGGCTCTTACCAGTCTTTGTCTGAGAGGGTAACGGTCTAATAGCCTGTCATCTGCATTTTTTGCCAAATTGGTACCTAAAATTTGCCAAAAGTTGCCAAAAACCCCCCCAAAATTTGCCAAAAAGACCAATATTTGCAGAGGAGAACTAAGCGTTTCAGTAAAAATTAACACGCGATACAGAAAAAAATATATATAAAAGACAATTTATTACATTTAAGGAGGCTACATTTATTAATTTACACAATAGCGTTGTTACAAAGATTTTAAAGGATCATTATCCGTAGAGAACAACAAGATATGAAGTGAATAGAAAAGTGCCAGAAGACAATAGAGAATAAAAATTTTTTGCGGCGGTGGTGGGGTTTGAACCTGCGACCTTATTGGTACGACAACTCCGCCTGGCAGGTGAGAGCGTGGCTCTACCGTGTGAGCTATCCACGAACACAAAATATTCGTTTCAAACTCAAAGTCATTACTAGACCCCTCTCTCACCCACTTCTTGAGACCGCCGATTCGTTCGTACACCACCATCGCGAATAATTTTGACCAGCAGTTAAGCTTAATAGCCAATATTCTCAACACAAACATCTAACATAGAAACGATTGAGACATTGAGTATGCTCCGGTGTATGGGGTGAATTTTTAATTCAGAAAAGTGAGTGGAGCAGGCACTTATGTTGGTAACAACAAGATATGAAGTGAATAGAAAAGTGCCAGAAGACACGCTCTCACCTGCCAGGCGGAGTTGTCGTACCAATAAGGTCGCAGGTTCAAACCCCACCACCGCCGCGAAAAATTTTTATTCTCTATTGTCTTCTGGCACTTTTCTATTCACTTCATATCTTGTTGTTATTATAAGTCATTCCAAAACCAACGACTCATATTGAGAATGCAATCCCTAGAGAAATCGCCTATGCAGATGATGTCGACTTTATTGGATCAACACCAGCAAATATAGACATCATACAAAATACCCTCAATACAATATCGAGGAACAAAGAGGAATGGAAAAGAACAAAGAAAGTCGGCTCACTAATTGGAGACACAGAGGATGTACAAAGAAGAAAACAGCTATCAAACGCCGCACTCAGTAAACTCACCAATGTATGGATTAGAGGTGACAAAATAAAGAGAAAAACCAAACAAACTGTACCGTGCTCTTGTAAAACCGGTACTTCTGTATAACTGCGGCACTTGGGCATTGACAAAATTCGAAGAAGAACATCTGGATGCCTTCCATCGCACACAGCTAAGAAGGGTACTGGACATCAAATACCCAAAAAGATCTCAAATGAATCACTCTATAAGATCACAAAAGAAAGACCAATCTCCCTTGACATTTTACAACAACGATGGCAACTTTTCGGTCACATAATACGCAGGACAAAAACATACCAGCTAACCAAGCCATGTCGGGATACTTCCAAAAACACGGGAACCTTTTCAGAGGAAGACCGATCACAACACTCCCTGTGATCCTAAACAAAAACCTCACAACACTTGGACAAAGCATTAGTCTCATAACGGCAGGGGACCTTGAAAATCTGAGAACCCTAGCAGAGGACCGGCAATATTGGAGACACCTCACACAGGAAATACTGGAAACAGCCAAGGCGACCCGATCTTTCGGTCGAGACGCGAAAGGCATCTAAGTAAAGTAAGTAAGTAATCCTTAAGAGCCAGATGCTATTCCATTTTCTGTAGCATCAAATAGACGATAACAACTCCATATTGCCATTTGGATGATATTCAAGCCTACAGCAAACTACACATACTTTCTTACATAGCCAAATACCCAACAAATACTGAATGGACAGAGGAAACTATAAATTGCATAAGATTGATAAAACTATTGTGGTATCCAATTGACAACTTCTTAGACTTAATTAGGCTATACTATAGTGAGTCCAAGACAGTACTTTAAGACAAGGACATGCTGTGTGTTTTGTACCATTGGACTCCAAATGACCAACAGTGTCGTAATCGTAGACACCTGTACATCTTTCCAGTTAAAATAAAAAACTACAGATACCAGTTCAATCCGAAAAGAAATTTATTTTTCATGTTTTCTTGCCATACATCATGCATGAATCAATAATCTAAGACATGTCATACACGTAACAACAGAAGGAATTTCATGTTAATAAATCAGTTTAAAATGCCTTAAAATATCACAAATTAAACGTGTCAGTAAAAACTGAAAGTAAAATAAAATTTTGATTATTATGCAAATAATATATCGTTACAATAACCTCAAAAAGTTAAAGTAAAAGAGTAAAATTACCGCTATGGTTTATTATTATGTATGAATGTGACACGATTATAAGAATCTTAACTTTGTGAATAAAAATAGTTTAAAATACTGTCCTGAGACAGAAGACAAATAAAAAGATCTAAAACGAAATAATTATTTTTTTAAAATCAGTTGATTCAATATTTGTAACATCGATGGTGCACTCATACTCATATTAATAATTTTAAAAAGGAATACATGATTCATCTCAAAATGGTATTATGTCAGGATGAACCTGATTCTGAAAATTGTCTTTGAGTTCTGAGATTTTATTTGAATTCATTTGCCCCATTAGAAGATTAAATGTTGCTCCAAGTATCATATTGTACCATTCTAACCATTTCTATTTAAATTCAAGTTTCAGAATTTGTTATTCCGACATAATACCAAAACGAAGTAGAGGATCACATATGTCGTGTTTATTTCTGTTCTTATTTGTCTATTTGATAATTCTTTCTGCCTGCTATCACTATCATGTTGTTACAAATACAATTTTAGAGGAAGAGTGTGCTTTTCACCTATAAAACGCACCCGATGATAAACATAATAACACCCCAAACATTCAAAATCATGGACTGCTGTGTTGAAATAAGGTTTGCCATTTTTACAACCTACTTTTTATATGAATTTTGAGCAGAGTGTAAATATTCCAGTTCTAGGATGCTGAATAAGATGTGACCAATTCAGTGGTAATCTTTTCTATTCCATTTATATGAACTGTATGTTTATGAGACAGATGACCAATGAATGACCAATGAAATCTGAATGACCTGCATTTTATTTCTGAGACAGATTAAAACACAATAAAATTGTAATAGCATCACAAAATAAAAATTGAAGTAATAAAGGTATACTTAATACAATGCTATACAAAATCTATAATATAATATGAATGGACGGATGGGTACAAAAATAGTCTAAATCAAAAATCAAAAACTTATGTGCGAATTATTTATTTCAAATCATTAATCAATCCATCCAATAAAAAATAAATGATTTTGTTGTATTACGAATTTCCTTTTTTGAAAATTAGTTCCAAAGATAGGAAATAAACTTCTATCTTTGGTTACCCAGTCTGAAAATTTTACAGTATCAAATTAATCAATGTAAATGTCAGTCTTCGGTCTGTGTAAATCAGGTACTAGAACCATAACTACTGGAAATCATTCATTGAAAAAGTTATGAATCTGAGTTAAGAAAAAGTAATGTCTGAAGGAAAACTGTTTACAAAAATGGATAAGTTGCTTCCGTAAAAAAAAAAAAAAAATAATACAAAGATAATATCGGGTTCCAGGACTTCTTGATCCACAAATAAATCAAATCAAATGATAGTAATTCATAAAAAAAGTTTTCAAATCTTATATTACTATTACAGGTTGGATTATTTTCATTGTTTGCCTCCAAGTGTCATTGTTTCATATTTTGTTCTTTAACAAAGCATTATATTAATTTTTGAATGTAGCTACTTACTTTATGCAAAGAAAAAGAAAGTTATGTGAATAAGTAAAGCATGTAATGCTGGGTGTAATTGAATAAAATTAATAAATGAAGACCAGACAGAAAAATATCACAGAAAGTTACATCCAAACATTCATACTGATTATCATAATAATGCTGAAAATAAAATGTGCTTGATGAAAAAAAGACAAAAAAAAAAACAACAACAACAAAAAAAATGTGCATAAATTAACTGAAGTTAAATTGTGTCATGAGAGTTCGAGAAAAAGAATTAAATGTAACATTATAACAAATGAAATGAGCAAAGTTGTAAAAAGTGATAAATTGGTTGATTGCCGTAGCGTGAGACAGGGTGAGCAGGGAGACAATAAATATCTTGAATTACTTTAATGAACAGCGAATAAAGGATATGTTGATGAGCAATTTCAAACAAAACAAAACAAAAAAAAACTGACCAGTTTAATGAAAATAAAGTTCAATGACATTTGTGCAAACAAAAACAATGACAATAGTAACAAACCTATATTATATACTAAATGTTGAAGCGCCAGATTTACGTTAATATTTTAACAACAAAAAAATGTAATCATTTGATACTATCGTCTCGTGAAGATATTTCATTCTGAAAGGCACAAGTTTATCACAATACAAACTTCAATTCAGGAAACTTTAATTTCAATTACAATCTAATTTGGATATTTTAAAAATATGATAAATGTTTATTTTAAGCTGTATACGTTTAGAATTGTACATTTTTCAACTAATACATTAAATCTTATTTATTTAATTGTCATTAAATAATATAAAAATATCACTATCATTCCGTAAAGGTCACTACATATTGTGCCAAAGAAGAAAATAAAAACATCGAAAAGCAAACCATGTGTAATCCTTCCAATGCAAATTTCCAAATAAATATATAGATGCGCTAAAATATGGTTTTATCAGTGTGATTTTACAAACAAATATTCAATTCTAAATTTTTTAAAGGTCATTATGAACGTAAACAACAGTCAGATTCTACTATGAGACCTGGCTTTGGCATCTGGAAATGAAAAGGCTTCACAGTATCACAAACTTTGTCATAAACTTATCAACCGTTGAATTGGTCAAAAAGTCAACCAATACTCAAACACAACATTAACAAATATTGCAGAATCCATAATTCAATTAATGTCTTACTCCAATTCTGTCATTTGTAATGAAATGAACGCATTTGAGTGGAATGTGTCATGAGAGTGAAATTGTTCTAGTATGTAACAAGACAACAAACATTAACAGTTATAATTAAGCATGTGATTCATCTTTCTGTTCATCGTCTTCAACAGGGACTTCCTTTGTGTTTTGCTGTTCTTCCTTCTCTTTCTGTTCAGCCTCCTCTTTCCTCTTTCTCTCCTCCTCTTCTTCCTTCTTCTTACGTTCCTCTTCTTCCTCCTTCTTCTTCCTCTCCTCTTCCTCTTTCTTCTTCCTTTCCTCCTCCTCTTTCTTCTTCCTCTCCTCTTCTTTCCTTCTTGCCTCCTTAGCGTCAGCCTCTTGCTTCTTCTTTCTTTCATCTTCTAATCTTTCCTCTTCTGCCTTTTTCTCATCTTCTTCAGCTGTTGTTTGGTCTTCAGTTGTAGTCGTAGGGTCCTCTGTGCTTTCCTCTGCTTTATTTGTTTGCCTTGGTGTCTCTTTCTTAGCTCTGCTATCCTCTTTTTCCTGAAAAAAAAAATGGAAATAATTTAAAATGATATATAATAAAATGGTCCAAATCAAATTAAAGCTGCACTGTATATTCTTTCTTTCTTGCAACCATAGCTTCCTTCTGGTACCATGATCCGGTTTCCTTTATCAAAACAAATAGATGGATTGAAATATCATTTCTTTTTCATTCTCGTTTATTAATTTACTTCAACAGTTTTTCCATTATGATTGCATAATGAAAAAAAAATGTAGAGGTGAGAACACAACACTGCATAGTTTCCTATTTTTACCAGTGTGAAAAGTGTTTAAAAAAAACCCATCACACCTGTGAAAGGTGATAATAAAATAATGTTTTGTATTGTTTAGCAATTATTCTAAGTAATCATAGCGAAATTCAAACAGACCATTTTGACCTTGAGTGTATTTTAAAGATAAGCAGTCCTTAATTAATATTTACGTCTTTGTGCTCTATCTTATACTTATTCGAGAGGTCATGCTTTAAAATTTACGTTGCCTTATTAGAATTTAGAATAGAGTTAATCGCATTGTTATAACGAAAACATATGCTACATAATAAATAAAACATTGTATGTGAACCATGTGAACAAAATGTTTCAACCATACAATATTCCCTGCCCCCCCCCCCCCCCCCCCCTTTCCTAAATTCCTCTTGCTGCTTGACTTAATAAAGAATTGTATCCTTAACACCGCAAAGGCCTGCAATGAGTTCCAGTCTTAACCTCATCAAACATTTATGGAACAATTCAGGGGAGGCAGCTTTGATGCAATATATAATAATTTACAAAGCCCGCATCATCTATTTAATCCTGGGCTTGTGAGAATTTTTAAAAAACAAAACATTTGGAGGTAGACTGTCCTGAAGGAGAAGGGTGCTATTAGTTGATGAAATAGTATCAGGGATAAACCACAACCGTAAATAAGCAGGAATGGAGACTGCAAATAGAGGCCATGTATACCATATGACATGTGGTAGATATAAAACATCAACAAAAAAAAAGAGTCACCAAGCTAATTAATGCTTTAATTTAATATAATTTTGTCATAGCCTATCAATTTTGAATCCTCTTCCTGAAACTAAATTTTATAGTGATTTAATGACTTTATTTTTCGTGCTATCGGCTTGATACTCATTTCATGACTCTTAAATTTGTATGTTTAGCATTCTTGCATATCATATTAATAATAGCTATCTTAAAGCTGTAAAATATAGTCGACTGACATTTATCACTAAATTACTTATCAATCTTTATGCCTTGCTTTTATGATTAAAAACCCTAAAAGGTGTTCACAATCTGAGGCAAAAACTTTTCACGAAAAACTTAGATCAAGATTGTAAATTATGTTTCAAAAAGATATCCAATCTTCATCGCATGATATCAAGGTCAATCTTTAAAATTATTGTTAAAAGGCTGTGCAAAACATTTTGTAAATAAAATTGCATTTTTAGTTGTGTGTCCAGCATTAGCAGCAATGAGGGCGGATATTGATTTTTGTTAACGATTGTCTGGAATAAAATAAAATTTAATATATACAAGATAAAAATCCTAATGTCTTCAAAATTGGTGATTGATCAAGTTGATGAAAAAAATAATAATGAAATTTACATCTGCTTTTTTTCTTGACATATTAGGCTGACTCAAATTACAAATTGTATTTTTTCATTTGTAACTAGTATTATATTGTTTATTGAGATTCAAAATGAAATGCTGAGGGGTCTAAAACTTTTTTTTTAACGTCGTAAATATCTTTTTTGAAAGAAAACACGGAAAAAGTCTTAAAAATCAAATAAACCAAACCAAATGAACACCAACTTACGATGATCTGTTTTCTATAAGTTTGGAGATGGGCGTGAGGAGAGGGTGGTGTTGCCCTTGTAGAATTAGAAAATATAGAAAGAGATGCATTGCTTTTTATCTCTCAAAACATATAGTTAAAACTATGAAATGAAGAATTTGATCCCGAAAATTTCATGGTTGTATATCAAATTCATGTTTAGGTCAATCCCACTTCACTCAAAAGCTCCAAATATTCTTGTGTTTAGTGAGGCTTGCTATATCATCGATTTTAAAAAATAGAGAACAGTTTTAAGATATGAAACAAAGATGATATTTTTAAGGGTCAAAGAAAATTTAAAACAAAGAATATGTACAAGTTTTGGTATGAATAATTACGGATGAAACTCTGGTGTTCCATTTACCAAAATATGAACTATTTTACAACTAGTAATAGTAAGATGATTCCGGGACAGTATGGAGAAAAAAATATTTTGATTTGTTATAATCAGTTGACAAGGATAATTAAGTCTGGTATTTAAAAAATAAAGGAAAAGAGTCGGGTGTGAAAGTATAAAATAGTGAAATTCTCATCCATGTTTTATCATAACGATGCTTATTATTTTTTCTTGCTTTCGTTTTCATTTCTATCACAGCTTCACAGGGATACTTACAGCAATCCACCATTCTTGTGGATATGATGAAATATTGTCCATGAATTTCTGGTTTTCCTCCCATTCCTCTTGCCACTTCTTGTGAGAATAATCTGCCTTTCTTGTGTTGATGCGATATAGAATGGCCTGGTTTTCTTTGGTAACCCGCAGTAACTCACGTTGACGTTTTTCTCTATTCAAACTGCAGGACAAGAAAATAAAATCATTGTTTCCTGAAAACATTAAGTCAATGAGAGTAAGAATAATTAGAGGCAAATAGCGTAACAAGATAAGTTATGAGATCAAAGTCACACAGATAAACATTACACTTCAATTGTTGTACCCCTCTTGTGAAATCTGTTTTGGAATATGCATGCAATATGTGGGACCCAATTACTATGCAAAATGTAAAAAAAAAAGTGTTTAAATGTCCAAATAAAAGCATCACAAATAGTGGTCGAACTTTAATACAAGAAACAATGCAATATCCATGCATGAACATTGGCAAGGAAAATCCCTGCAGCAGCACAGAGAACAAGTTAAAGCCACATCTTTTTTTTTCAAAATTGTGACCTACTGCTTCAATGCAGTATTATATTGGGTGGAACCAAATGACAAGTGTTTTTTCAGTTAAAATGTTACGAGATATGATATTTTACCTTTTTGCACCTAAATAATCGGTATTCTTCTTCATAACAACATAAAACGTTGGCACAAGTTTCTTATTTCTATCTATAAATTCGATTTTCACCATCTAAACTGCCCCGACATAGTACCTTTTTGGGGCGATTGGTCATGAATACCAGAACTGCTCAAAAACAAATGAATTATAGAACAAGGAGTCATCCTATAAAGTTCCAAATGCTAAACTCAAAATTGAAGCACCACTAACAATCCCTTTTTCCTTCTTTGGATACCAAAAATTAAGGTTACCAACAGATTAAAAAAATTTCAAGAAAACTGAGGTGCAAATAGTCTTTAGCTTATATTACTTGCTAAAATATGAAAGAGGTGATAAGTAAGAAGAATGAAGAAGAAGAAGAGGAAGAGCTGAAGGAAGCAGTGACTAGAGAATTATTTTAAGAATGATACAAATGATATGAAGTCAAGGTCAAGCAGAAGCTGAAAATTGAGTTTAATTAATCTTTTTTATAAGCGCAATGACAGCAATGTGACTCGGGCTTTCATTGAAACATGAACGCCATCCCTGTTATTATTGCAGTATTGCTCTATAAGTGAAAATTATGTCTGCAGTTAAAGGGAGGTATTATGATTCTAAAAAACGAGTCTTGCCCTTTAAAAAAAAAAAAAAGAAAAGAAAAGAGAGGCAGTTACTCAAATCACAAAAATTAAAACAAACAAACAAACAAAAAAAAACAAAACAAACCAAACAGCTCTTATAATTACGTACAGTAAAATTACTTTAAACCGAAAGAAGCTAAACCGAAAAATACCTTAAACCGCAAAGAATTTAATAAATTGTACGAGTTTCTTCATTATCTTTGTATTAATAATTACGATGAACCGAAATACTTCTAAGCAGGACTTTCTTTAAACCGAAACAACCTGAGAGCACCTTCCCTTTTTCTCTCTCTATTTGTCTTCAAAAATTCGGGAAGGTGGCCACACGTAATAATGCCCGGCGATATTAAACAGAGCGTAAGTATAAGATGAGGTGATGGGTGGTTGGGGGGGGGGGGGGGGGGGGGGAGGCAAACACTTCAATCACTGCACTTGGGCTTGGCCAACACCCAGGGCATTCACACCACAATCGCACAAAGGAAGACAGCGGTTGACTGGCAGGCAAAAAATGAGGTAAGAGGGGGAGTTGGGGTGTAGAATCACGCAAGCGAGATGTTCTCGCTCGTGTGTTGATGCTTTGGAACTGACTGGATTTTCAACACGACGATAAGGAGGGGGGGGGGGGGGTGGTAGACAACTTACCATTGACATGCCATTTTATTTCCACTTTGTTTAAATGGGTGTGTGAGGGGGGGGGGGAGGTTCTATGTAATTAGGCCTTTGAACCTAATGGCTTTTCAACAAAAGAGAGATGTGTAGTAGACAGCTTAGCATTGACACACCTTTTCGTTTCCATTTCACTTCACCTCTAAGTAGCTGCACATCATTCATTATCAATTATCGCACAAGAACTTTCGATCTTATTTAAGCTTTGCATTTTAATAAAAGATGTCTAAAAGAAAGCACTGTGCTTACACATTTGAGTTTAAAATCAAAATACTATGTGAAGTCTATGAAAAAAAAGTTGATCAAGACGGAGATATGTAAAATACACGACATCCCGAACTCAACTCTTTCAACAATTTTGAATTGAAAACGAAAACCCCCAAAAATATTTTTAAAACACACACAAAAAAAAAAAAAAAAAAAAATTATGGTTACGAAGACAGCATTTATTCAACAACTCCATTTAACGGGAAACCCATGATACGATTAAATGAACAAATTCCTTAAATAGTTACTACCCTTGAAAAACAGTGCAAAACGGGAACTTGCTTTAAACCGAAATGGCTTAGAAGGTCCCCAAAATTTCGGTTTAAAGTAATTCTACTGTAATTCTAATAATCCCAATTTTGTCATCCGATTCATCCGTGTACTTGTAAAAAAAATATATATATATATTAAAAAATCATAGTAACATTAAGAAAATAAATAGTTCAAATAACAGCTATTTGATGAAGTATAAAACCTGTACAATACTATGAAGAGGAGGAATAGAGAGAAAAAAGTCATATAGGGATTAAAATAATAAAAAAATATATAAATATATGCATTTTGGAATGCACAGCAGTCTTTTCAGGGCATTGATATCTAAAATATACTATACCTCTTGTATTCATAGTTATTTCTGTTGTCAACCCTCCCCCTTGTCCTCATAATGTAAGACATTTTCTCCAACAGAATTCGATTGTCCCTTTCTATAGTTGCAAGCCTCTCCTCCTCAAGCTGAAGACATATGATTAAATGAAAATGTAACAGTTATGAATGATGTAACAAAAACATCATAAACATCATTAATGTATGCCTCAGTGCCATTGTATCATCCAAACTGTCTGTTTTATAAAATGCAAAGAACATAAGCCCAAGTGTTTTTTACTTTGTTTTCAGTTTTACAATATTAAATGGCCCTCACATAACTTTGATACTACACTGGCTCTCACCAATATTGCACACCATTATCATTTTTAATATATTATCATATTACAAACTAGTTTAGAGTGAATGACGTGTGGGGTACAAGAAAGATATCAATTTCAATTCATTATTATTATTACACTGAGACAAAGTTGGTAATTGGAATAGTAAAGCTGCGTAATTCGGGGAGTTTAATAGAAACCTGTTGAAATCATAACATATGTAACCTCCCGTGTCAACCTGGTATTGTGTCAGAATGAACTGGATGAAGCAAATTCAGTTGGAAGTGTAAAATGATCAAAATTAGATACTCAACGCGTATTGAAGGTTGAACCCCCCCCCCCCCCCCACTCCCACACACACACACTCAAAAAAGAAAAAAAAGATTTTTGTGATGATAAGTCACATATAATATGATTCACATAATGCTTGTTATTCAAATATGGAATAAACCTTTGGTCATATTAGCAGATTCAAATGGCATTAAAAAATGGTTGAGTTTTAAAATTGTATAAAACTTTTGGCATTTGGCATTGTCTTTCCCTTTGTCACCAGTCACATGTATTGATTGACACCTTACGCATCAACAACTCTGTATTAGACAAGTTTGATCCATCATGTTATGTGGATGTGAAAGTTTGACAATGAATGTATGGAAAAACATCAGTGTGTTAGGAATGAGATGCATTTGTAGAACACCCATGAGACTAATGAAGATTTACTGAAACAAACTGCACACAACACACACACACAGAGAAAGATAGAGAGAGAGAGAGAGAGAGAGAGAGAGAGAGAGAGAGAGAGAGAGAGAGAGAGAGAGAGAGAGAGAGAGAGAGAGAGAGAGAGAGAGAGAGAGAGAGAGAGAGAGAGAGAGAGAGAGAGAGAGAGAGAGAGAGAGAGAGGGAGAGAGATAGAGAGAGAGAGGTGAATGAATTATGAGTTAATGCCGTGAGAAATTATCCAGAAAGCAAAAAAAAAAAATGATTAAAGTAGTCTTTTAATGTCTTAAAGTCCCTGGAGCAAAACATTATCTTATTTTCAGAAAAGCTACCACCAGATAGTCGTCATTGTTTGCTACTCATTGGACGGGTCGCTCATCTAATCCAATTCCAAAGTAATTTCCACAAGATCTGACAGACTCAGTGACCGAATCAATGCTGGTTGGACAAGGGATACCCCCCTCCCCCGGGCCCAAAAACAAAAACAAACAAAATAATTTTTAAAAAAAAATTAAACATTGATTGCACTATGATCGACATCAATCCTTTTGCCTGATAACAAAGAATAATACGTTTTAAAAAATAATTTTTGGTCTTGAAATCTATGAATTTGAGTAAAACATAACCTTTCTATTGAGTGCGTTTGATTTTAATTATTCACCTGAAGTTTTTTCAGCTTGAGATGCAAATGCATATATGTGTTTGGTGCTTTTGTGTCAACCATAGGAACAGCATCTCGAACCTGTAATAAAGAAAGATTTCATTTTTAAAACAATCAAAAGTACTTATAGTACTATTAATATCAGTTCTAGTCGTCGTCGTCGTCGTAGTAGTAGTAGTAGTTAGTTGGCAAGAAAAACAAAAACAAAACACTCTAAATCTAAAGTAACCAATCGAACCTACTTTGATCACTTTATAGAAATAGAGTAATAATCCTAGGCCTGGATATGTATGAGAGATGTATTGTGGGAACTTACTTATTGTTGTGTTTCAATTTGTTCCAGTTTGTTGTTGTTTGGATATTAAGTTGTTGTGGATTGTTTTCATGTTGGATAATCTGTTGGGTATCCCTGTGAGTTCCATTCACTGTTGTGTTAGTTCTGCCTGTGAGTTTGTGACGTCACGGATCTCCCATTCTCTTTCGAAGCTCTTCTTACTACGATATTTATAATGGATTGTTAATTGATTAATGTGTCAAGTGTTGACTTTATTTTTATTGTTTTTAATATCGGACTATTCGCGTGATGCCTGGATTCGTGGTATTTTTAACCGCCCATATATGTATGCCCTCTGCCTCTACGTTTACGGAGAACGCCCACTTCGGTGGAATCTTTTTCTTTACTTTTTCCTATATTATACCTATCGTGAACCAAATGGAGAAATCCGTTCACGACAGTATGGTCCAGTATGGTCGCTAACGAAATAGAAGCAATAGAAGATCAGAGACGTCTGTCTACATGTTCGATTCTTCCTGAAGAAAGTCTTGTTGACGTCAGTGTCTCCCTTTGATTTATTAATTACTGGCATACAGTTCAGAGGCATTTGAGTATCCATACATTCTCCAACTTCAACAATGAAAAATTAACCAGTCAAGAACTTAGATAGACCCTAGACGATAATAGATAACAATGAATCAATTGAATGACAGTGAATTCAGTGAACAAACTAAACTAAACAACGCGCAAATTTAAAAAGCTTACCTTCCTTCTGTGTTCGTTATAATATGTGTTGTCCCATCTTTTCTGTAATAATTTGTTGTGTGTCGGGAGGATAGACTGATATGACCGATGCATAATGATATTAGTGAATTACAAGTCCGAAAAAAAAAGAACAAAAACTGTTAGATAGTTTACAAGCTGAATTGTTTTTCGTCGGCAGGTTGCTGTCACGTGACCAATCTATTTGCTTGGCGACAAATAGGAAGTCCATGTTTTTAAAATGTTTGTGGAAATGCGAAACAAATATAATATATTTCACAAAACAAACTACTACTACTACTACTACTACTACTACTACTACTACTACTACTACTACTACTACTACTACTACTTCTACTACTACTACTACTACAACTACTACTACTACTACTACTACTAGTGATAATAATAATAATAATAATAATAATAATAATAATAATAATAATAATAATAATAATAATAATAATAATAATAATAATAATAATAATAATAATAATAATAATAATAAGGGGGTGTAATTCGACACCCGAAATTCGGGTCTAGTATTTTGTCACCAGATAATTTGACACCCGGAACTTGGGTGTCTAATATTATTATCACCAGACAATTCGGCACACTGAAAAGTTGAGTCTAAAATTTGGTTTGATGATTTTGTTGTTGTTTCCTATGAATTTTGTCTATTCCAAAATTTAAAAAAAAAAAACTTTAAAAAAAACAAAACAAAAAAAAAAAAACCTCGTAATTTCTATCACTCTCGGTTTTTCTCCCAGCACACGAACAACTCCCCCCCCCCCTCTCTCTCTCTCTCTCTCTCTCTCTCTCTCTCTCTCTCTCTCTCTCTCTCTCTCTCTCTGTGGAATTAAAAAAAAAAAAAACATTGTTGTCAGGGGCAATATTTTGCTTTGGATTTAAAACACGAGATGTTTCTCCATTGCAAAAATGAGCTCATATCATGAGACCTACAAATCGGCAGGTATATTAGTGTTACCTGCTAGATAGGTCATATTAGGTGTCGCTCAGAAAATTTCCCTTTGATTGTAATGACTTTCTTAAGTTTACTATTGTGACAACAATAATATTGTTTATTTGGTAGATAATAATAATAATAATAATAATAATAATAATAATAATAATAATAACAATAATAATAATAATAATAATAATAATAATAATAATAATAATAATATATAATAATAATAATAATAATAATAATAATAATAATGATTATTATTATTATTATTATCATCATCATCATCATCATCATCATCATCATCATCACCATTATCATCATCATCATCATTATTATCATTATTATTATTGTTATTATTATTATTATTATTATTATTATTATTATTATTATTATTATTATTATTATTATTATTATTATTATTATTATTATTATTATTATCATTATTATTATAAAACATGGTAAAAATATACTGATGTAAATGATAATGACAAATTAATGAAAGAAAGAAAAATTAAGAAAATGAAAGAATGATAATAATAAAAAGAACAATAATATATAAACAAATCAATTTTTAAAAAAAAATGTTTAAAAAAATAAAGGAAATAAGGAGGGGGAAAAGAGAGAGAGAGAGAGAGAGAGAGAGAGAGAGAGAGAGAGAGAGAGAGAGAGAGAGAGAGAGAGAGAGAGAGAGAGAGAGAGAGAGAGAAAATGTCCCCGTTGGGCTTTGAACCCAGGAACTTCCAATCAAGAGTCAAGCAGCTTAACCACTACGCTCCTCTCGGCGCACTAGGCTTTCGTGTCATTCAGACGACTTCATCCAACAAGAAGCGCACACTACATTCTGTTTATACGTTTGGACAATTTCTATACGGGCGAAAGGTTTACATTCGAATTGTTCATCGTTTGCATCATTTCATCCCTTAGCATTCTAATTAGTCCCTGCCTTCAGACAACCATTCAGACATGCCCTTGCATCAACATAGCATTGCGCATGCGTCTCTCTTATCAACTGAGGAAATCTATGTTAATGTTATTATAATAATATACATACTTTTATAAAATAAAACATAACCACTAAACTTATTTTGACGAAAAGTTCACAGTGTTGCACCAATTAAATCGTTTCTCAGTGATCTTTTTGTCTGTGTTACCGAACCGTTAAGTCAGTGATTTAATCTTGGACTTGGGTGCATTCCTTATTATTTTTCATTCTTTGCAACACATCACTGTGAACTTTTCATCAAAAAAAAAAAAGTTTTTTGGTTATATTTTTATTTTATTAAAGTATTATATTATAACATTTTGAAAAGTTTTTTTTCTCAATAAGTATAATTAGTGATATCTCACTAAACGATAGATATTTCCTCAGTTGATAATTGAGACGCATGTGGAATGCTATGTTGACATTCTCTCTGTAAGGGCAAGTGGTGTCGAATAACCTGGTGACGAGATACACCCGAGTTTCCGGTGTTGAATAACACTCCGTAATAATGATAACAACAACAACAACAACAACAACATTTCCCCTGATTAGCCATGCGAAATGCGCTTCACAATGTTTTTTAAAAATTCCCCCCATACACCCTATTTCCATTTCATGCAGTACAATTCGACTTTTAGACGCCCTTTTTGTATTAATACTTTTACAACATTTGTCACTGTCGGTAGCCAGGTACTCATATCCGTCACTGCCTATAGCCGGATACTCATTCACATTTAAGTCGAGTCGGGTAATGTATTTAACATGCCTAACCCAAGGACACAATGTGGGGACCAAAATTTTCTGCGATCACTGCCACCAATCCAGTCACTGATCATGCTTAAAATTGCTTGACATTTACTGTGAGAATACGAGACACTGTACTACTGAGTCATAGCCATAGAGCCATGAAACATTCCTCCATGGTCAGAGCCAGACCAAAAGGGGACGAGATTATGAGATAGGGGTCGACTCGGAAGAATTCCGTTAAAAATGGATGTTGGTGGAAGGGGAAAAGTCTGGTATTTCGGAGGTTACTTTTGGAGTCCCACAAGGTACCATCATGGGACGATTACTCTTTTTGCTTTACATGAACGACTTACCAGAAGTAGTCTCATCAAGAGCTCGACTTTTTGCAGATGATTAGCCTACTATATCGAAAAATAAAGTCCAATGAAGACAGGAAGCTACTACAACAAGACCATGACAATCTTCAAATATGGGCAGACACATGACAAATGAGCTTCAACCGAGATAAATGTGAAGTGCTACGCGTGAAAACAAAAAGAAGCTACTTTACACCAAGTATACGATGCATGATACCGAATTCTCTTCTGTAAAGACTGCAAAATACCTTGGTCTAAACATCAACACTAACTACTAACCTATCTTGGAATGGCCATATATAGACACAATCACGAAGAAAGCAAATTCCATAACATAAGCAGCTGCTCCAGTTACACCAAGGCCATTACAATTTTTACAACGCTAATAAGAACAGACGTTGAATACGCAAGCACTATCTGGGACCCTATTGTCACGAAAAGAAATAAAGATAAACTTCAGATGGTACAAAGGAGAGCAACGCGTTTTGCATTAGGCAATTTCAAAACCACTGACGGGGTGACACAGATGGTTCGATCTTTACAGTGGACAATTTTGGAACAACGAAGGAAGCAATCCAAACTGACAATGCTCTATCGCGTAATTCACAACCTTAGTCCAGCAACAACGAGATCAAGAACAAGTAACAAGGGGACACGATCTAAGATTCCCACTGCCGCGCTTCCGAATACAAAACCATGGACAGTCGTTCTTCCCCTCTTCTATACATATGTGGAACAATCTACCATCTATCGTAAATTCAATCACCACGGAACAGTTTAGAGACAGGCTAATTCACTACTATAACACTTAAATACATCCTGAATTGTAAAACATCAAGACGCCAACATTTACACAACAAGGTGGTTTGCAAATTAAGACAAGAAAGAAAGAGAAAGGATTCATCTCCTCTAAGTTGGGAGAGAAGCTTCCCGGAATCTGTATCACAGTAAAGGGAGACATTAAGTGGCAGCCTATGGACCAGGGTCCAGGACCTGTCTCACGGCAGAGCGGTTTCCCCCCCCCCCCCCACTTGCACTCGTCGTGAGAAAAATCCATACTGCAGAGTATAGCATAGGTAACACAGGACGTTAGTCTGTGGAGCATAGTGCATGTAACGCAGCTGCCAGGCGGGAAAGTTTTCGAAGATTGGTCGATTATCAGAACTTTTAATGTAAACCGACGTGCACCTTATTTGCAGGTCTGATAATCAAATTCCTCACGGGCTCATGTTGTAATGGAAGTCTCAAAAAAAATTACGCAAAATATTGTCCATTTGTTAAACTAGGCCCATAAGTGGGTTCGGATGTCAGACCTGCCTGCATATATACGTAAGGTCGATCTAAACCATTAGAAGCTGCTTATTGTGTTTCCAAACATTCACGGGTGTATCTTATTTACTCAACGAACCATTTCTTTATGACGGAATGATATTTGAATCAATCAATTTATCCACATTCTGAAAGACAAGTAGCTAGTCAAAAACTTCCTCACAGTTTGATCTGTGGATTTGTTTACACGCACGCACACACACACACACACACACACACACACAAACACACAATACACCACACACACCACATCCATACACTCACGCACTCGCACACACAGAAACTGTTTACATTGTGGGAGGAAAATCGAGTTTTTGACAGCTGATTGTATCGAGACGAGAAGTCATATTATTATTGTATTTTTTGTTTTTGTAGTTGTTGTTTTTTATTTGTTTTTTTTTTTTGAATCAACGAAGTCGTAGTTTTCATATTTCTTGATCAATTACTGAGGAAGGTCAGTAGGATTTTAAGATAAAACCCCTTCATCTTCTGGATGAAGTTCGATTGGTAGGATTTGGCATTCTAGATAAAAGCCATCTGGCAAGTTTAATTTGGACACGCCCACTTCTCCACTTTTGACAACAATTCGAATAACACACCTGACCACTGACCTCGACCTACTCAACCCACAATAATAATATTATTGTTGATGGTGGACACCAATTCGAGTGATTCTTCTACCTATATTTTGATGTGTTATCAATTTATTTCCATTACTAATGGTCTGTTAGCTAAAAAAAAATAAAATAATAATAGTCAGGGACGTTCGGCCAGTTCAAGGAAATGGATCCCTCTACACAACAGGAGGTAACACCGAAGTAATTCCATTCCAATTTTGGATAAAAGTAACAGCTGGTCGTGAGGCCAATATTTAGCAGACTCCAAACTTGTCGGCCTAACCATGATTCTGCTTTTTATTATTATTGTTATTGTTTTATATAAAGTAAAAAGCAGAGGAGAGCTTAGACCATCCATGCTTAGACCTTCAAAGTCCAAAGCCATCTGTATAAAAATAATGTCAACAAGAAAGCAAACGCGTTTGGCGTTTAACTTTATACTGTTACAGTTGCAGTACAGTTACTAACAATCCCATCAGTCCATCATTATTTAGTTTCTTGCTGTTTGATCATGAAACTGACTCAGCTCAACTGAGTTGGTAGGTAGTGTTATCAATACCTATGTGCTATACTATGTCCTCATTTCATTTGCCTACACATTGAAAAATCCATGTGAATGGACTGATTGGGATCGATTCTGCAAAGTAGACACTATTTTTTTAGATGAATGTACAAGATTTTATGACTCAAAAGACTTGCATTGTCTGTCAACATCATATTTCGGTTGTGATTTAATTTTAAGTTGTGATAATAAAGATGCACATCTTTTAGTGTTCTGAGATGTAAGTACGTATAAGAGTTTCAATGTGGCCCAGTGGCTCATTTGACCATTTTTCTCTAAAATTGACTCTGGCAGTTTTCTGAATCATATCAGAATGCCACTGTGAGACAGAGAATCTCATAGTCACACACACACACACACACACACACACTCACACACATACATACACACTCGCACATGCATACATACACACTCGTACACATATATACAAACATATGTATATCATATTATAAGACAAAACAACCGGGGTGTTGCTATGATTTTTTAAAACACAGTTCAGTGGTAATGTTTCATTTTATTATAGTGGTAATGTTTCATTTTAAATAGGATTGTTGACCATGGGCTTGGTACTAAGCCTAGGCTTGATGTCCTATGTTGTTCTGCACCAAAATCAAAAGATAATGAACATTATAATTGACAGCATGATCACAGTATGAAAATGTATGATTTCATTATCTTTGAATTCAGTATATTATATATTATTGTTTAACTCTGTCATTACCGGCCATTTTAAGGAAATTTTCCTAAACTATCGCAAAAAATAGATTTCCTTTTCACTTAAACACGTCAAGTTCATGCTATTCATTATTTGGTTTCGGAAAAAACGAGCTCTTTTATAATTATAATAAACATTTTTCCTCAAATGTTGTGATGTACAAAAGAAATCAGAGTGAGGAAAATGTTGGTTGTATCGTAACGAATGTGACGATTTTCCTATGGTTGGTAAGGAGAGGGTTAAGGCACAATTATATATTTTGTCTGTCTCTCTCTCACTCTCTCTTCTCTCTCCTCATCATATCTCTCTCATCCTCCTCCGTCTCTATGAAAATGTATTGATTTCATTATCTTTAATTTCGTTATAATGCATATTATGTGTAAGGCACAATTAAATATTTTGTTACCAGGTTCTCTCTCACTCTCTCTCTCTCTCTCTCTCTCTCTCTCTCTCTCTCTCTCTCTCTCTCTCTCTCTCTCTCTCTCTCTCTCTCTCCTTCCTTCTTTCATCAACAAACAACCTACTCTTATTTTCTCATCATCTTTTTTGAATTCTTGGTAATAGTCCTTTGTATTTGTCTTGGTGAAAGCCGTGAAATATACTTTTTTCTCCATTATGCCCTGATTAAATGAAACTGACAGAAATCAGAAGATTGGAATGCTTAATGCAGATCATCAGTTTCGACTGTTTCAAGAATTTTTTTGTAAATGTAAGCAAACTGAGAAATTATTTTTGATATTTTGAAGTGACCCCCTTGTAGATGTAAGTATCTCAAGTTTTCCACTCCTCTTTGCATCTGAAAAGTTCGCGTCATTATGAATTATGCTAGCAAATATTTTAAAAAGTCACTGTCAAGTTATTATTGAAAGCCGATATATATTATAGCCATATACTCTTAAAAGCAAGCAAGTTCAAAGTCCTGGCTCGACTTCAGCAAGATACAATAGAAATTCCCAATCATGATTATCAATATAGATTTAAAAGATACAGATCATCTTAGCAAAGAAAATTTTAGAGAAGACAAGAAAGAAAACTAAAAATGTCTAAAATCTATCTCTTGGGGTCTCATTCCTTCACACAGTCACATGTTTCAAGCTCAAAACAAACTAAAAAAGGGAGAGTCATAACAGGATTTGTAAGCAACACAATGGTAACAAACCCTGTAAGTTGGTTGCTATGCAGACTCTATCAAAAGCTTCATTGAGCTAGAGTTTACTTGCTTTGATAGTAGTACGAGGAATCTTAATATCATTGTCTTCTCTGAATAAATGAAGCAACTTGTATGTTTTAGATGCTGACACCAATTATCCATTTCTGTTGTTTGTTTTTTTACATTTTGATTTTAAGTGAACGCAGCTGCTCATCACACACACACTGCTTAATGCTACCCTCCACACCAATAGAGAGGTTATTCCATTACATTTGTAACATGGATATTATTCTTTTATTCATATTTTACCTTTTATTTTGAGATTCGGCACAATAAATTTCCATCATTGATTAATCTCATTTCGCTTGAACAACCAAACATGTTCTTTCTAGAATTTGCATTTGCACATTGTAGAAATGAATGACTAGAATTTTTCTTTCAGTTCTTTACTTTGTAATAATAATCATAATTTAATACATGATTTATTTTTAAATGATAAATATAACCTTGACTTTGGACTTCCGATTTGTAGCATATTAGACCTTTGTTTGAAAGTTATCATCATTGCAGATCTGCAGATCAAGTATAGTAATATTTCAATCACATAACACGCTATGAAAATAATTTATAAAACTTAATATGGTTTGATTAAGTTAAGTTATCCAATTTTACTGTGAAACACTATTAATTGCTCAGTTTTGATCATTCCTTCATGTGTCTTTCAATCAGTCTTTGATAAGGGTCGCAACTTATGTTTTGCTTAACAACCTCTCTTAACTGTTGAGGACTTGTGGACTGTTGTTCAGAGACTTTGTTCTTCAGAATTTCCCACAAATTCTTAAATCAAGGTTAAGACTGTTTTCCGACCATTTGAGAACATTTTTGATTTTCTAGTTTGTCTTTTAAGAAACATTGGACCATTATCAATCTGTGGCAAGGAACCTTATTCTGCATGGATAGTTTGGAATTTTCTGTTGTCCATTTAGTATTTAGAGCAATAAGCTACTGTTCCTCATTAATGCTGGTTCTAAAAGACAAGTTTTGGAGCTTTCTCTTTTTCCGACTGGTCTTTGCACATGGCGCTGCTTCATAGAGAACTGGTCTATTACAATTTCATCAGAGATCATAACCTTAGCCCACTGATGAACAATCTGTGACTTATGCTTTTCAGCAAAAGCAAGGCGCTTAAATTTGATGACTTTTGTTCAGGTTGGTTCTCAGGATTTAAAAACGTCCAATTTCTATATGGAGTAGATGTTTTGTTGTGCTGAGGGAAACATTTGTTCCCGAAGAATAATGGAGCTTTGATTTTGCGAACTCATTTTATTTATGATAGCAACATGCATTATGATGTCATATCTGGAGCTTCTTTTATGAGGTCTCCAAAGCCAGGGTCTGTTGTTATAATTACCATTCTTCTAAAATTTAGAAATAGCATTATGCATAGCTATTTTACTAAAATCAAGTTTTTCACATTTTTTTTACTTCTTTCAATATTTTTCATAGTTTAGAACAACTATTTTAGTCTCTGTTGGACTTAGTGACTATTTTAAAAAAATATCGCGTACGTCACATAACTCCATTAGATTAAGAAAGTTTAATTGAGTATGTGAAAGTTTAATTGAGTATGTGTAAATGCCAACTTTTATCAAAATGAACGTTATGTAGTTTTTATTCAATATTGCTTGCATAACTGTGCAAAGAACTTAAATTTTTCATTTTAAAAGAAGATGGTCTTAATCTTCCTGCAATGAATTTATGTACAAAATATGATTTGAATGTTAGTACTGTGGAAAAAAAATTACTATTACAAGTCTCTTTTTATTGATAGACCAAAAGTAAATTGTTGATAAAATCAAAATGTTGCCTGGGCTCTTTTTCTTCATTGTGCTAGCTGACTGCTGACTTGATGTACTCGTAGTGCTCGTCCAAATTAAAAAAACAAAAAAAAAAAGATATAGGTAAACAAATTTTAGACAGACATTTGTAGATTTGTTCTCGTCTTTTGCTTTAGTTTTTCTCTTTTCATTTCTGTTCATTGTTCTTTATGTTGGTATTTATTTTGTATACAAAGACAGAAATTATATAATAACATATCTTTATTATCACTTAATATTAAGAAAACTGTTGATGTTTTCTTTTAATTTAAGATAATTTATAGTATCCCTTTTTTTGTCGGCTGATCAAACAGCTACAAAAAGTTCAAAATAATGCAGCAAGAATTTCTTCCATACTACCAAAAGCTGTTAACCACATCAAACCTGCTTTAAAAATGAAAATGGTGCAGTGGGCACAGCAATAAGATCTTTTCTTTGTATCGAAAGGGAATTTTTAAAAAATGATAATAATGATAATAATAATAATAATAATAATAATAATAATAATAATAATAATAATAATAATAATAATAATATATATAATAATAATAATAATAATAATAATAATAATAATAATAATAATAATAATAATAATAATAATAATAATAATAATAATAATAATAATAATTTTGTTATTTTTATCATATCATCTTTACAGTTGAAGATGGCTCGTTACCACGTTATGACAGTTGGGGATGTTTCCACGGGAAGGACTTCTCTGAATCTCTCCTATAGCCAAGATAAATACTGCAAAGAAGCTCCCTCACACATCCCAGAAAAGATCTTCAAATCTATTGTCCTTGAGGGATACGTGCATGAATGCTGTGCTTATGAGGATCATTTGAACGTAATCTCCAAAATTTTGCAAAATCTTGAATGTTATAAAGTTGGATGTTTCTTAATATTTAGACATTCAAATGTCAAAATTTACTATCCATATGTTGAAATGTACAGTAATATTATGTAATGTAATGTAAGGGGAGTGGGGGGGGGGGGGCATTTATCTTGCGCAAACATTCATTTATAATGACCAGTGGTGCTTTATAATAGCGATAAAGAACCCAAACAATAGTAATATAAATTTTGAATACAAATGATTGCAAAAAATGCAAAGGTACATGCAGATTGCAATAACTAAGTTTTGAGGGACTTTTTAAAGGTATTAAAAACTGACAATTCCATGTATGTGTATGTAGGTAATGAGCTCTACACGACTGAAGTGGAAATGGTAAAGGATCTCTCTAAAAATATATTTTTAGGAATTTTTCTCTTAAGGTACAATCTTAACATAACAAAAAATAATAACATTCCCTTTATTCATCCCCGTGGGGATATTTGTCTTTAGGGTCTATTCCATGGGAAGACTGGAATAACCCAGGCGTTAGCCGCAGAGCAGCGCCGCAAAGTGAGCTAGGGCGAGGTGACTTGCTCAAGGCCACACAGTGCAGCGGCAGGTGATCGAACTCGTTACCTTTTGGGTATGAAGCAAAGACCGTACTGTTGGGCCACGTTGCCCTTTAGACCGAGCTATCTTGCGTTCATTGTTAATGTCAGTAAGTTCGAATTCACAAACTTTTCACGTTTTTTTCTCCTTTTTTGCCATATATATATATATATATATATATATATATATATATATATATATATATATATATATATATATATATATATATATATTATATATATGTATATATATATATATATATATATTATATATATATATATATATATATATATATATATAATATGACTTGCCCTCTCAATTCGGTATTATGTCAGAAAAAACGAAATAAATTTATTCTTATAAGATGTAGATAATTTTTAAAAAAATTTCACCTAGGTAGTTTTCATATAAGATAGAGCATTTAACTAGAGATTTTATATAGTGCAATATCCACAAAACATGCTCAAAGTGCTTTACAAGCAGTCCCCAGTCAACAGCAACACTTAACAAGACTTGGTACCCGTTAAGCGACATTACAATTTTTTTTCGGACAGAGACAACACTACCAACTGCTAGGTACTCATTTTACACTTAAGTACCAGTGAGAGAATGTGAGTAAAGAGCCTTTTCCAAGGACTCAACTATGTGCTGCTCAGAGCTGGTTCAAAACCTGGACCTTCTGATCTGAAGGTGAGAGTCTTTGATCACATAGCTGCATAATATAGTTTGAAAGCAGTTTCTTAAACTGCATGAAACTTAAATTTTGTACTCTGATCCTTTTGACATAAATTGTCATGGCCAGCCTGACATGGTGGATTACACATATCCAGACTCTTAGTAATCATACATTCTTTTTTCTATTTTTCTCTCTGAAACAATTATAACTCTAATTCCCAATTATTATATATATTTCGAAAATTGACATAAGTTTAAAGTTTAGAATTTTTATTTTTCCAATGAGAGGTGACCAAATGTGATATATCATATCAAGCTGGAATCAGATGTCGAAAAGTGAATTTATACTTTATATAATCAAAAATAGAAAAAAAAAATGATTAGAAATATGAAATTTTATGTTATTGCACTTCAAGAAACCATAGTCATTCTCCTCATAAAAAATTAAGGATTTATCCCAAGTGCCATGTTGTTGACTGTATATGCAACTTTTTGACATTGAATTCAATGGACATAATACATGTATGATACAAGTGAGCAATGGAATTAAACATAATCATTATAAAAAGAATAATAATTAATTCGATAAAGATGAGGAAGTATGACCTGCTTCTGCAATCGGATATTAATAATAATAATAATAATAATAATAATGAAATTTATTTATTTTGCGCCCAATCCTCTATACAATAAAGCTCTTGGCGCATAACATTAACTTCAATCCATTCTTATTATGCTGAGGCAAAGCAGGTTTGATAAACGAAAGCAATTATGGGCTTCTTTTAACATTGTTGTAATAGACAATATTTTGTGTCAGTTTGGGAGTATTTCCATTACAATAGTGATCCCACTACAATTTCTGGTATCACAGCTGCAAATAAGTACATGTATGTCAGAGGCTATTGAATTAAAAAAATAAAGTTATATCTAAAATTTATATACTTTTTTTTTACACTTTTTTTTTTTTCTTTTTTTTTTTTTTTTTAGCAAATTAGAAGAAACACATTTTTTAAAACTGCAAAGTTCCCAAGTTTCAAAGCTTTGGTTATATTGGCTTAAAATTTAATATTCATGTCTGGTGTAGGCCAATATGGTAATAAATACCAGATTGAGGTGATTTTGTAACTGCTACTTTTTTATGGTTCATTCTCTTAGCCCGAGTCTGAGGATATAGATGAAGAGAGGAGGTTTAGCTATCCATCCACGGAGGCATTTATAGCTTTGTTTGATGTGACGTCAAGGGAGAGTTTTCAAAATGTAGAAAAGCGATGGATCCCAGAGTTGAGAAAATACTGTCCAGAGGTACCAATTGTGATTGTGGCCAATAAGATAGGTAAGTTTGAGTAACATATTATTTCTGAAAATAATGGGAGATTGATGGTGTGCTCTTTGAATCTACATCTGTTCCCAATTTAAACCCTTCCCCGTTATCTTACTTTTTGTTGTGTGCTTTTAATTGTAAATCTATAAATTTTTAAACTATCCAATTTTCTTCCTTTTTACTGGCGCTGAAATGACCTTACTGTGTCGCAAGCACCATAAAACCCTTAAAAACAAAAAAAAAAGCAAAAAAAAAATATCATCATCATCATCATCATCATCATCATCATCATCATCATCATCATCATCATCATCATCATCATCATCATCATCATCATCATCATCACTGCCACTACTTCCACCACCACTACCATATTATGCCATCCATTTTAATCAATCACATCAATTCATCTTCACTACCATATTATCATCATCATCATCACTATTATCATGACATCATCATCACCACCATTATATCATCATCGCCATATCACACTTTACCACATGATCACCACACTACCCACCACTATCACCATCTATCAATATATCTATCTATTTATCTTATTTATCTATAAATCTATCTAGTTATCTATCTATTTATCTCTTTCTCTATCTATCTATCTATCTATCTATCTATCTATCTATCTATCTATCTATCTATCTATCTATCTATCTATCTATCTATCTATCTATCTATCTATCTATCTATCTATCTATCTATCTATCTATCTATTTATTTCTATTTTTTTAGACAGGCGGGATAAATGCACTTGGAAGGCTGTCTCTACCGCTGAGGGAATGGAGATGGCAAAAAATATGGGAACAAGTTATTTTGAAGTCAGCTGTCTTCAGATGAAGGGAGTTGAGGATCTGTTCAAACATGCGGTGTGTTATTTATTTTCAAAATGCATTAAATACTTTAATTAATAAAATTAACTCTCCTAGTCACTGTTGACTTCATTAAAAGGGAATCCGGGAATCCGGGGGGCATTATAATTATCTGCTATTTGTAATGGACCCAAAAAGGTTTTTTATATTTCAGTTTGAATTGATGAAAATATAAAAGACAGTTTTGCTTTTTACTTGCCAGATTCGTTTCTTGTTTTGAGATGTTTCATTCCCCTCTTCTTTAAGAACACACGTTGATAGATTTATGTATAGAACCCTACATCAGTGGATACTTTCCACCTGTCCCACATGTACGTGTTGTGGCAAAGAACCTGAAAATACAAAGCATTTGGTTGAGTGGTGTATTATGATGAGGCTACTGGGTGGGTTTGTGCCGGTACACTCTTTTTTGTCCATAACCTCATCTTATATGTTAAATGTTGCTGTTGGCTTGGGAACTTTTGCAAAATGTGACATTTGGTTGGAATTGGTCTGTATAAAAGTCCTAGCTGGGATCCTTAAGTAAAAGGGAAACCAGAAAAATTATAGTTCCTATTTTTCAGAGATGATATTTTTTTTCTTCTTAAAATTATGTCTTTGTTGTGTATTGTTAGATTTTTTAAAGTTTTTGATAAACGTCATGAGTGGCACCCTGATCCTATTTCTGGGTGACTTTCAGGTGGTCTCAAATTAGACAAATTGATAGATCTCATTGAATCTATTTCTGTCCCCTGTTTTAAATGGTCCCCATTGTCTTACTTTTTCTTGGATGCCTAATATATCTTATCATATTGGCAAACAATCATTTTTCTACTCAGCACCTAGGTACTGGAATTCTCTACCTAAACATATTCAGGCAAACTGACAATATGGACACGTTTAAATCTAGACTGAAATATTACATTTATTATGATTCGTGTGTGATTTTCCAAATTGTAAATAATTTAGAATAGTCTAGAGCATTGTAGTTGTTTGAAGGATGAAGATGAATGTGTAATAACATTCTTATATGCGGCTATGTGGCCTTGTGGTATGACACTCGCTTTCGGATCGGAAGGTCCTGGGTTCGAGCCTCGCGATCGGCACATAGTTGAGTCCTTGGAAAAGGCTCTTTACTCACTTTCTCTCACTGTACTCGGGTGTAAAATGAGTACCTGGCCGTTAACAGCGTTGTCTTTGTCCGAAAAAATGTATTATCGCCTAACAGGCGGCATGTCCCGTCCTACATGTTAAATGTTGCTGTTGACCAGGGACCCATTGTAAAGCGCTTTTAGCATATTTAGTGGATATTGCGCTACATAATGCTCAATTGTTTAATTTTTTATATCTCAGAGAGAGAGAGGGTGAGAGAGAGAGAGAGAGAGAGAGAGAGAGAGAGAGAGAGAGAGAGAGAGAGAGAGAGAGAGAGAGACCACAAGCTTGTACAGACGGGGAAAGGCGCTGTATAAGTGTAATTTATTATTATTATTATTATTATTATTATTATTATTATTATTATTATTATTATTATTATTATTATTATTATTATTTATTATTATTATTATTATTATTATTATTATTATTATTATTATTATTATTATATTATTATTATTCTTTGTTTTATTCTTCCATTCCACAGGTAGGGTTAGCCATATTAAATTCAAAAGAGATGAGAGAAAATCTTGGATTGAAGTCTGTTCTTTACCCCCCTCTCAAGCCCCTGCCTGGTATATCTTCTGTAATATAGTTATATATATAAGGGAAATAATCATGTATGACTGTTTATGTATATTTTTTGTGAATGACATCCTTTTTATATTTAGAGTTACATGTCCCTATTGTCCTCTTGCTTGTATTTAAACCCATGACTTTCAATGAATTACCCCTTCTCCTTATCGTGCGGCTATGTGGTCTAGTGGTATGACACTCGCTTTCGGATCGGAAGGTCCTGGGTTCGAGCCTCACGCTCGGCGCATAGATGGATCCTTGGAAAAGGCTCTTTACTCACATTTTCTCACCGTACTCAGGTGTAAAATGATTACCTGACCGTTAACAGCGTTGTCTTTGTCCAAAAAATTGTAATATCGTCTAACAGGTGTCATGTCCCGTCCTACATGTTAAACTTTGCTGTTGGCCAGGGACCCTTTGTAAAGCGCATTGAGCACATTTAGTGGATATTGCGCTATATAAAGCTCTTAAAAAAAAAAAAAAAATTTCTCATGCAAACTACAAGAGTTCTTTCGCATTACCTTTTTTCTACCCCACGTGAATGACATTTTGGCGATCCACTAGTTAAAGCTGGAACTATCAAGTAGCTATTATAAAGCTGGTCTTTGTATCCATATATGTTTGAAAATTATGAAAAAGATGCTGTCTCGACCAAACAGGCTGAGAAAATTGAGTATTTTGATGAAATTTTTACCTCTCTCTGCCTGAGAGAAATTCACAGAGATGAGATTTACTTGCAGACATAATTTATTGCCCCTGCACCCAGTCTTGACAGCTGTTATCACTGTGGCTGTCAGTGGATTGTTTACAATACAAGTAGCCAGTGAGGGAGGAAGTAACTAAAATGAAAGATTGGGCCCTATTTAAATGGCTGTGCAGTGTAACACACTCTGACACTCGTCACGACAACACAGGGGTACCAATCAGTGTACACACTCCCATGGGGGAGGAAGGGAAGAAGAATGAAGAAAACTCATGAGTTGTAAACAAACACGAAGTTGAACTCAGACATTCGACTCGTCTGATCAAACCCCCAAATCAGCTTAATATAGCTCAATTTTGATTTGTTAGTTCTAGTTTAGCGCAAAGGTTGGCGCAGTTTTTATTTCTTGACGCAAAGGTTGGCGCAGTTTTTATTTCTTGCTTATTTTGTTGAAACTTATGATATAAGTGCAGTGGTAGAGGGGAGGAATGTAATGTAGTTATGTATATAAGAGAAATAATCATGTATAACTGTTTATGTATATATTGTGTGAATGACATACCTTTTATATGTAGAGTTATGTTCCCCTATTGTCCTCTTGTATTTAAACCAATTCCTTTCAATAAATCACCCCTTCTCCTTATCATGCAAACCAAAAGAGTCATTGCATTACCTTTTTGCCACCCCACGTCAAGGCATCTTCTATATTTTTCTCTTTAATCTTATTTTGTTGTTTCTGTAAAGTGACAAATTTATCATTATTTAAATACAAATAATCTTTTTAGTAGTCCATCAGAGCCTTATGGTCCTTGGAGCAGAATTTAATTCCGGTTTTCCAAGCGTTAAATGGCTTATAACAATTGATTACAACCCTTATGGTGGGCTGCTAATCTAGTGCAAAATACTTTCTGTCAGATCTAACTCTAACTGACCCGACTATCCAATCACTGCTTGGTGGGCAGATGGGGGCCGTACTGGCCCTTTTGTTTGCAAGGTGAGTGCTTAAAAACCCCTGAGTTGTTGGGGGCCCTAAGTGAATGGCCTGCTAGTCTGAAGATGAGAAAGCAAAGAGATAAAAAGTACTTACAGATGTTTTATTAAAAAATATAAAGGTTGAACTGTATTTTACTTATTATTTTCATTCTTGTACTTTAGCTCCAGAGCCTGAGATTGAGGTCTCTGCATCGAAATTCACCAAGGATTGGCAGCACATGTTCTCAGACCTGAAATTCCCTGACGTTAAATTTTTCTGGAGAGGAGGCCTAACTATGGCAGCTCACAAAGTTGTACTGTCTTCAGCATCCCCCTTCTTCAAAAAAGTTTTTGTAGGTTTTCATTTATGAAACAAATAAATCCTAGCATCTTATTTTGAAAAAAATTAAAAAAAAAATTACAGTTGACCCTGCTTAATTGCACATCAGTTAATTGCACACCTTCTCCGCTTAATCGCACACTCCGCTTAATCGACACACTCACCTGAACTCCCAAGGGTATGCGATTAAGCGGAGTCGACTGTAGTATTGCTTTCTTTTTTTTTTTTTAAAGTCTGATTAACTGTAGATACTTACTTAATCTTCATTGAGCCATAGCACCTACCAAGGACTTTCATTTCTGTCTGTCGACTGCATTGACACCGATGTGATTCCAAGTTAGATAGGCCACCTCGAATGGCTGTAAGAATGTTAACTTAATTATTGCTAGTATGAATTTGTGACGTAATGTGAACCAGATTATGAAATTTTATGCTTAAGTAATAAATCTAAACTGGATTGTTATGCTTTGTTTATGAAAGTGAAAATCACCCCTCAAACTGCAGAATTCTCGAATTTTGTAACAAGTTATATTTATATTTTTGTTTTTATTTACAGATTGACAACAGTGATGGCAGCTTCAGTACAGATGACCTTAGTTATGGTAGAGTTCAAGGTAAGATATTGGCAATTACCACCACCTCAAAAAGGTATCTCTTCATTGTATTAAAATGCTAAAAATTAAATTAAAGACAAAAATATGAGTTTTGGGTTAAATTTTATGCCTTATTGAAAGAGAGTGAATAAAACCTCTTAATGTATCAAAAACTAAAATCTCAAATTCCTGGGTCGCATTTATTTGGTCAGCACTTCTAGTTGTTTTCACCCATATTGCCTTGTCAAAATTGTCGGTAATGAGAGAGTTAAAAGAGATTGATATCTGAAGAAGTTTGGTCATTTTCAATTTGAGATTTCAGATACAAAAGCCTAAAGTCTTCATTCTTTTTTAGCACATTCCCAAATTAAATCAGGATTACAAATTACACACACACACACACACACACACACACACACACACACACACACACACACACACACACACACACACACACACAAGAAAAGACTGTCCCTATCTCTCCTATCTGGATATCATAATTCTAGATAACTGAGAGATTATTTATTTACTTTCTCGATTATTACAAATCTTATTGATTGTATATTTTTCATTCTTTACAATACTTATCTTATATACTGTGTATTTTAATCAAACTATTCTTAGGAATAGTGAATGGAATTACTCACTACATCCAATAAGAATTACAATTGATTTAATTTTCTGCAAAGTGAATATAAACAAGCTCATCCTGTTGGTGTTACAACTTTTATTTCAATCTACTGTTTTTGACAAAGTGGAAAAATGAAATGGTTGCTCCAATTTTGTATTTATTTTTTATTAATTAGATTTTAAAATTAATTTTATTGCTGGTCTTCTTGAAGAGAGCAATTTGAATAAAATAAATATTTTATTTGGTATTTCTCCTCTAGGTATTGAGAAGATCAGCGAGGAGGAAGGGACGACCATTTTGGAACTCTCAACATCAGTGAAATCAGACATATTTGACCTGCTACTGGAGTTCATGTATACAGGTAACATGGCCAAACTAACTGTTTTTCCTTTTTTCCTATTAAAAAAAAATTAATATTCCTTTTTTTTTTTTTTTTGTTTTTTGTTTTTTTGTGTGTGTTTTTGTCCAAAATATTTTTATGTTGAAATTAGAATATATTCAAAATCATATAATATTGAATCAAATATCAATCATGTTACTCGTCAAAGGTAGTCATTGTCTAGTCCCAAATTTTGTTGTATTAAAAGAACAATTACTCGCTACCCTCAGAATATTACAGTAATTTCTGTCTGACCTAACATGTGCAAGTATCTAATCATTATTGGGTGTATAGAGATGTCAGGAAAAAAACCCAAAACAAAATTAAAAAAAAAGAAAAAGCAAAAAAAAACCCTCAGAAAAAAAAACAACCCGGGTCTCTGTCTGGAATTGTAACTGTCCCATTTTCTTGTGAGAGGCTTTCGCCAAATCAAAACGTAGAATATTTCTATACAACTAAATACGGCTGGAGTTTGAGAACTTTCAAAGAATCTGTAATGAGCTGCTTTTCTGTTCTATTAATGTTGATATAATGACTTTCTTTCTTCACTTAAAAATCCAAGTTTTAGTTTTACGACATCGGGTGAAGTCATTAATTTCCATTTAAAGTCAAATTTTCAGTTGCTTTATTGGTCATCACCCTTTGCTTGGTAGTAGTCCTTTATAGCCATTAGGCCCATAGAGGGAGTTAATCCTGGTTTCCATAGTATGAAACGGACAATAGCAATTGCTTGCTACCCTTTGGATAGGATGCTGATCTATCGTAAAGTACTTTCCTCCAGATGCAATACAATCACTACTGGGTGGACAAAGGGGGGGGGGGGGGGGGGGGGCAAAAAAAAAAAATCTTAATTGCTCTAAGGATTGATCTTGTTTCCTTTGCATGTAAATTGAGTGCTCTACCAACTGAGCTATTGGGACCCCCCATCCCACTCATTTGGCTTTGTAAAGACAGTAAACTTTTTTTCAGTCTGGTCATTTGGCAAAGGATAAGTTCTTTATCCACCCCACATAAGTTTTAATATAACCAATAAGAGTTATGATGTTGAATGTTGTCATAAATAAGGCATAAATTATTTGTTAAGTTATTTTCGACAAGGAAAGATTGAGAACCAATTTTCTCAAAGAATAGGAGCCACAACCATGACACATAAAAGAATTATTTGTTAGACAATAAATCGTCATTGATTTCATGTATTGTTGTAAGTGGCAAGCTCCACAGACTATCATATCAGCAAAAAAGTATCGACATAGTGCGTAGTAAGGAAGGATTATACATACTTTATACATTACACATACTATGTATATTTTATATATAATTTAAGTGACCATTTATGATAGTATGTGAAATCAACAACAAAATATGTCAAATTTCTAATTTGTTAAATATAAATAAAGTAAAATATGCATAACTCAAGGCTTATAGTGCATATTGAACCATAATTCACAACTTCAATAGCAGTGAATTGATATTAAATTCTTAATAATCTTAATTCTTCATTTTCCAATGAAATATTGCTTTTCTTTGAAGAGTGGTTTCTCAAAATTCATTATCGTTGTTGTTCCCCACTTTCAGATTTTTAGGATTATTTCCCCTAGAATCTCTCACACTTGTGTCAATTGATACTTTAAAATTTATATTTCAATTTAGTTTATGGAGGTAAAATCTCATAAAGTGGAAATATTGACTTGACAAGTATTAGCAAATTTCTCATCATCATTTGTTCATTTATGCTTTTTTTTCTTCCTTTCATTTTAATTTTCTTTTAGGTTACCTCTCAATCAGTTCCGATGATTTTGACATAGTAAAGCTAAAAGCAGCTGCCCAATTGTTTGATGTGACACAATTGTTGTCCCATTGTTACAACTTGCTGGGGAGCCAAAATGGTGGCGATAGACGAGGCATGATTAAAATGATTGACTTGGAGAAAGGAACAGCCATGAAGGAAGTTGTCAAAGAGGATATTTTCTCCGATATGTCATTTCAGATCGGAGGTCAGTGAACATTGTTTTACTGATGCTGACAGGTGTTGAGCCTAAATGCTTTTAAACTCATATTTCCCCTTTGCAACTCATTAAAAGAGCAGGCAAAAGCTGTTCTTGAGATTATTAAAGACTATCACTAAACAGAGACAAGAAATGGAAAGTCATTCCTGAGGAGATATGCACACAAATGACAAGGATTACATGGTCTTAAAGAGATAGCAAGTAATCAATACCAAATGATGTCAAGTAAATTATAAATTAGACAGTCTGGATTTCAAAAGTTGACATTCCTCCATCAAATGTTGACAGTCTTCTTAATTCTTTTTTTTTTATATATACATTCCACTTATGGAAGAATCTACCTGATGGTATCAAGCTTTTAAGCAATATTGAGACAGTTAGAAATACGCTCTAATCAGGAAAGTATCATAAATTTTCCTTTTCTTTAGGATAGGAAACGTGGGGACAGTAATTATGAGTCTGATTGAATCAGTAGGTTTGAACGAGGAGAAGAGGAAAATGTTTATTTTACAATAATTAATTTTTTTAGGCCTCTTTGTCTACCAGACTGTCATTTGGTCACTGGGTTGTATTTAGATCGAGTGGAAAGTGCTATTCAATTTTAAATGTCGCCTTCATCTTTTCTTTTTTCAACGATTTAAAGACTGGAATAAATTCTCAATCTATAATCTTATGTCTCAACATGAAATGAATGTATCGTATGACTTGCCAGTCTGTGATGTCCTTTGCCAAGTTGATGGTGTTCTATCACAGTGAATCTTTGCGCTGAAAGGTTGCTAACTTTTACACTTATGCTGATAAAAGTTTGCACAATGTTATTATAGCAACGTGTAGGAACTCTTTTCACCCACACGCTTATGCAATAGTTTTGAGGTAAAAAAGATATGGAGGAATTGATAGAAAGTTACAAAAGGGTTATATGGCTTCATATATGTGACATTATAAACTTGTCTCATATAAATTCTGAATCTACAGACAAGAGAAGGGTTTTAGTGGAATTTTGATTATTTTTTCTCTCTCGATTTATATTTTTATGCTGGGATAGCAAAAAATAAAAATCTGACAAGGCATGAATCTAATGTAGTATATTATAATAATTAATTTATAGGACAGCACGCAAAATCCACAAAGTGCTCTAAGGTGTTACACATACAAAGACAATAGGTAAAAAAAAACGCAAATACTATTACGACTCAAAAATCTGCCTTAATAGAAAGGAATGTTTTCAAAAGTTTCCTAAAATGACTGAGCTTGAGGGGTGTCTTTGATTTCTTTGTCTAATTTGTACCATACTTGTCAGTGCACTGATACATTCACATATTTCTAGATTTGTCTCTTTTATCACTGCCTATTTCATAATTTTTCTCATTCATATTTTCAAAAAAAGGTAGCAAAAGCTAATTAATAATGTCACTGCTACCTTTACCATTAGTGCTGCTGCTATAATGGATAGATTGCTACTCTGGGTGGGATTCCAGACCTCCCATAGTGGGCAGGGAGGTACTTGCTGTGTCTTCCATACACCTATACCAATTGCTTTCTGTGATTGTCTTGGAATGAGATTACTTAGTAGTGTCCTGGCTCTGACCAGAGACTTTGGCTGGGAGGAAAACAGTCGAATGTATGGTTATAGTTATAGTTATAGAGTTGCAAGCGGCGTAAAAACCTTTTAAAAAAAATATTGCTATTGGTATCAACTCCTGTTCTGTATCGAACAGATTTACTAGGGAGGCCCCCAGTCTTCCATATCATCATTTACACTCGCTCTATTATGTGTTCACTGTTGTCACTATTTATTAATTGCTATTCTTCACCCACCCAGACTCAACCATCATTCCTGCCCACCGAGTGGTGCTGTACGCCAGATGTAACAAGATGGCTGCCATGCTGGATGAAAGAGTTGAAAAGGGAGAAAGTCTCAAAGAGGTAAAGACAAGTGGTCTTTTCCATTTCCTCCTGGTATGGGAGGGGATTCAGAAATAAATGTGCTTCACGAATATTATTAAATTCTTCATCCATACTTCGCCTCTAATAAATCCACTGTTTCCAACTGGCAAATAGAGGTGCCTAAATGAGTCAATAAAATGGAGATTAAGATAAAGGGAGTAAATAAAATTCCAACTGGCCAGTATTTATTTATCTACGATAAAAACAACAATTATATTAATAGTAATAATGACAGCAATAATAATAATAATGATGATTCTTCTTCTTCTTCTTCTTCTTCTTCTTCTTCTTCTTCTTCTTCTTCTTCTTCTTCTTCTTCTTCTTCTTCTTCTTCTTCTTCTTCTTCTTCTTCTTCTTCTTCTTCTTCTTATTATTATTATTATTATTATTATTATTATTATCAATTTATCAGATTCCTGTCCCTGATGTCAATGATGACACCTTCACTGCATTCCTGGAGTATCTTTACACCGACTTGCCAAATATGGATAAGCTCACACCCACTGATTTATGTCATGTGCATTCTTTGGCTACCAAGTATGAAATGGGCCGATTGGTTACATTGTGTGAGCAACAGCTTAGGATGGACATGAAGAAACATTTAGGAGAAGAAATTGAACTTTTTGACCTCTTCAAGGTAATCCCTTATTTTTTTATTACCATAATGGTAAAGCCATAAAGCCTATTCGTTTTCTTATCCAGCAGTTTATCTAGGAAGAAAAAAGAAAATGCTTGAATGCAATAAATTATTAAAAAATGTGATTATGGCCATTTCGACTGGTTCCCTTGAAATTCAGCTTTAACAGGACTCGGTTTTAACAGAAATCTCAGACTGGTCCCACCATCACTGTGTTATACTGAGGTTCTATTGTATTTATTTTTATTTATACCTAGTATTGTAGCCTTGTTGAGCTTTTTTTTTGAGCTTTTTTATAGCGCAATATCCACTAAATGTGCTCAAAGCGCTTTACAAGAGGTCCCTGGTCAACAGCAACATATAACATGTATTAGAACAGGACATGATGCATGTTAGGTGATATTACAATTTTTCAGACAAAGACAACGCTCTTAAAGGCCAGGTACTCATTTTACACCTGAGTATAGTGAGAGAATGTGAGTAAAGAGCCTTTTCCAAGGACTCAACTGTGCGCCGAGCGAGACTCAAACCCAGGACCTTCCGATCTGAAAATGAGTGTCATACCACAAGACCACACAGCCTTGTTGTTCTTTAAATCTAAAACGACAAGTACTGCTAATGCTTGGCTTAAAATTACATCTGCCCGTGGACAACTTAAAATTTTTGTGAAATGTTACCAACTTTTTAATGAATTATAAGCAGCCGTCTATTAATTGGGCCAACACTTATTTACACGTACTTGTGTTAAGTAATTGATTGTTATTCCCACCAAAAATTGTAAATAGTATATTTTATTTTTTAAAAATTTTATGCTCCTTCAACCAGTTTTATAAAGTGAAGCAAATGGAAGCATGGATCCGTCATTATATTTGTCACCACTACTCAGATTATTCACAAGATGAGAAGTTTCTCACTTTGAGTCAAGAGGACAAAGACTACTTCAAGAAGAATCAATATCCACCTTTGTCTTATTTAAAAGAGCTGGAAGAATATGAAAGGAAGGTCAATCCCTTGGATAAGAAAAATTGTGTCATTTTGTAGAAAGTGATATCATGTGTTTTAGAGTAAATGTTGATTTTCAGTATCAGCTACGTATATACTTTACCATAGGTGCAAGATTTCTGGCCTAACCCGGACTTCTGGCTTTTTGAAATGGATTTTAATTTCTTTCAGGCATCTAGATCACCACAACATAATACTGTTTTGAGGCTGTAGGTCACATTTCAAAAAAAAAATTTCAGGCGTTTTGAATTTGTTGGAACGAATTTCGAATTAAAAAAAATTTTTTTGCCCGACTTACTTGCACCCATGCATTACTTAGTTTCATCTATTTATCTAAGCTGAAAATTTAATCTTAAGTATAGATTATATGAAATTTGAGATATAATATTGTGTTGTTGTCTTTTTTTTTTTTTTTTTTTTTTTTTTTTATGAGAAGAGAATTATAGAAATTTATTGAACTACAAAATATTCAAATTCTTTATTCTGATCATATTTTTACTTCTAAACCCCGTTCCTTACATTGATTTAATACCAGATTGAAGTGTGTGTGTGTGTGTGTGTGTGTGTGTGTGTATGTGTGTGTGTGTGTCTTTTGTATATGTTTGTGTGAGTGTGTGTGTGTGTGTGGAGGTCACAGTTAGGCAAACAATTCTAAAAGGTGACATTTTTTACGTTGTGCTCCTCAAATGTTTATGATAATCTGATAATGAAAATATTACAAATGACTCTCTCTGGCCGTAACATTCAAGGGATTAATTATTATTTATGCCAAAATTAGACCTAAAGGTATAAAATGTAAGTTTACCAAGCACTCTTTTATCTCTTTTGATTGATTTTATATACAGTGCAGCACGGAAATCTCAAACAAGTTGTGACTGGGCTTCTTTGTATGAGATTTCTTTGTTGGGTATTTTACAAAGAATATGAAAAAGAATGTGAGGGAGGAAGGGGGGGGGGGGGGGGGGGGGTATTAGTTAATGTGGGTTGTTTTGATGAGGTCCCATTATAATGAGGTGTAGCATTAAGTGCGTCTTGTTTCATCCAATAACAAGTGGAATAATGTTCCCCTATACATGTGCTATATATACAAGACAATGCAAGCACGTCTCTTTATTAATTACACACTCAGCATGCAATGTCTTTAACCTACGAAACCAGGACCTATTCCCTACAACTCCTCACTTATCTTTCTCACACCTCTCTCTTCACCCCACCCCAAAACAACTTCTTTGATTGTAATACAATAACAGTAACAGCCTCAGGTTAGCACATTAACTAATACATTTAAGGCCACACAGAGAGTGATGACAGTTCTCATTTCCGTTCAATACAAACATAAGGCAAAAGAATTTTATTGACAAATGCGAACGCTAAGGTAATTTTGTTTTAGATTTCCTTGTTGGCCTCCGATAGTGTTAGAGATTCTCATGTTGCCAGTACAATGAAAATAGAGGGATAAAAACGGGGAGTTTACATATGTTCGAGATTTCCGTGATTTTGAGATTTCCATGTTAGCTGCCTCTGATAGTGTTCAAGATTTTCGTGTTGCCAGTACAATTAAAATAAGGGGATAAAAATGGGAATTTACATATGATCAAGATTTCCATGTTAGCCTCTTGATTGTGCTCGAGATTTTCGTGTTGCCAGTGCAATGAAAATAGAGGGATAAAACGGAATTTACATGTGTGTGTTCGAGATTTACGTCAGTTTGAGATTTACGTGTTCAAGATTTTCGTGCTGCACTGTAGTTTCAAAAGGCATTTTATTTTTATGTTACGTTCGTTAATATTTCGCAGAATTTTGAAGTAATGAAAGAAAATTAAAATAACTTTGAGGGTCTTACGAGCTTAATTGATAGAGCGTTCTTGAACAAAGGGGCTTGGTTTGATCACTGGTTAAGTTTATTTATAGGGGGTTTAAAATATGTTTTTGGTTCTTTTTTGACCCTCTGTATTCACCCAGCAGCTTTTGCAAT
The DNA here is from genome assembly GCF_034508935.2 of Berghia stephanieae. Taxonomy (NCBI): domain Eukaryota; kingdom Metazoa; phylum Mollusca; class Gastropoda; order Nudibranchia; family Aeolidiidae; genus Berghia; species Berghia stephanieae. The sequence continues at coordinate 33,228,606 of NC_088369.1, read as the reverse complement.
GCTGGAGTTTACAACTAAGGCGAGATTTAATTGTTTTTTGTTAACAGTCTTCCAATGTTTTTTCATCCGGTGCTATAACTATTATTCTTCTAAATGAATTTGATCTCTTTAGAATTTAGCTGGTTCATAATATTGCTATATATGCCTTGTCTTTTTGACTTTTTTTGAAATATTCACAATTTTTTAACCAATTCTTTATATTTTCTTATCTATTCCAAGTGTCATGGTCTCAAGTGAGTAAAGAGCTACTCGACTATGCATAAAGATATATGTAGAGTGAGGCCCCAGAATTTACTAGTTACTATAAATGAAAAACAATTAACGATTTGTTTACAATGAAATAAAAATAATGATGAAATTTAATTAAAAGAGATAAACAGTGATCGTGGCAGTTACAAATAGAGATGTGAATATATTACGTAACTTATTATAATATGTCAGGTTCGTAAGTTTACGTTTCCAGGCAGTTGATGGGCTTGGATGATCTATTCCTCTGATAACAGGCTCGGGCTCATAAAATTCCACTTCCAGGCAATTGGTAAGGGGTTATTATGTAATCCTTTGACAGCGGGCTCGGGTTTGATCCTTGAAGATTATACAATCAAAGTTAAAAGCTCCGGCGTCTTAATGGTGTAGATATAATATCTACAAAGTCCCAAAAGATAAAAATCTTCCAGTTTATATATATATATATAAGGAATAGAGCGACTGGCCGTCCGGCATAGATTGTGAAGAGAAGTGAGTGTCGAATGTTAGACCTATCAGCTTTTATAATAAGTGGCTACGTGACAGAATGTAGAACGAAAAGTATTCACTAATTAGAAATTAATTCGAGGGAAGGCTATAAAAGGAAAGACGATCTAATATAAGAAGGTAAAGTTTATCTAAGCCTACCGAAATATAACTGGAGTGAGATGAATTCAGTTCTTAATAAAATAAAATTTAATAAGATAATTGTGAACAACCTTTACTGTGACACCAAGTAAGCAGAGTTACTCTTTATTTAATTAAATTTATCTGTTATTTTCATTCCCTATTTTTACCTTCATTACTTTATTACAGAGGTGACTGGATATTTTTATGTCTGCTTGTCGTTAAATTTTCATTCCAGTGTTTGAGAATAATAATCTTTCTTTTTTTTTTTTCTTTTTTTTTTAGTTTTCTAATTTATTTCCTATTATTTTTAGATAATCAAATATTTCACAGAATTTCATTAAGTACTTTGGAAAAGGTACAGAATACATTTATAAATTTCTGTTTTAATTTTAAAATATTTTTATTAGAAAAATTGCTGCAATCTAAAAATTAAATGAACAATAAATTACTCATTTGCATGTTACCGTTAAGTAATCAAATAGTACAGCTTTGTTGTGTAAACAGAGAGTTGAATTTTCAGTTTGGGTAATAAAGGGGGAAAAAAAGAATGGTTTTTCGTCCATGTAAAAAAAAAACAACATATTGTTAAAGTGATACTAAGCTGCTAGAAGCTGTGGAGTTTAAAATGTCAAGAACAAAAATGAATATAGCAGCTTCAAAACAGAACATGATACCAAACAAGGAACGTTTCAGCTTATAACAAAATCAATAAAAACATCACTTAAAATCCTGATTGATGGCATAGACTTATTTGGCACACTGATGTGTATGGCACACTGATGTGTATGGCACACTGATGTGTATGGCACACTGATTGATGTATTTGTAGAAAGGACGTGTCAAATATTTCTCTGCTGTCTATTTGGATTGTAAATGATGTATTTATGTTTGCACTGTTTTTGTTATTGGCTGAAGAAGAGTTTTGAGCCCGAAATGCTCCATGTTTGGAAGTTTTTACTCTTTTTGAATCTGTTTTATTCATTTTTGTTGATAATTTACATTGTTAGAACTCTCCCAATTTAGCATGATATGGACATCTAGTTGTCTCAGATTGTCATTTTTAATGACACAACACAGATATTAGCATGTTCAATTCAGAATTGACTACGCCTATACACATAAGCAGTATAGAACAATAAAAGTTATCATGGTTTAAGAACAAAGGTACTAACATCTGGCCTTCTTGAGTCTGGCTTTGACTCTAGTGCTAACAATACAAGATTTGTTTTCTGTTGTCTTCCATTGTTTATGTTGCGTTTTTAATCAAGAATTATTGGTTGTCATCATATTTTAAAGAGGGATTTCTGAAATTGTATTGAATATTCAGAGTTGATGTAATTTATCATTTCACGCTTAAATGAAAAGATAGAATTGACAAAAGAATCCCAGTGTGAATACGGTTTGCTGTATTTAATGATTTATATCCATCTAGGGTTTTGAACCCCCGTTTTGCTCACTTGGACCTTTTGGGTGAATTGACTTTGAGAATTGGTTCCACAGAGCATTTATATTTTCACTCAATTTAAGTGTGAATGCGTAACTGGATGAAGTCAGTGACTGCTTTGTAATAGTGCTAGTACAAAAACAGTACCTAACAGGTTATTTGCTCTGTATAATATTAAAATTTTACTCCATTCGACCTGCTTGAGCAATGATTAAAGCATTATGAAATGCATTGAGCCTGGTGAATCGCAATCTAAATGTTGAAATTTATATTTATGTTTATTTGATTAATGTGAACACCATGACGCTAGTATCTTCAACTAGAAAAGAATTAAGTAACAAAAAAGGAAAAGAGCATTCCGAAGTATTTGCAGCCAGTCACTGCTAAAAAGAATACATTGCTGTTATTATCATTGTTGCTGTTATTGTTGTTGATGATGTTATAAACTTACTGTCTTTCCGTCTTTCAAATTCAATGTTTGATTCCCTATATTTAAAACAAACAGTGCAATCTTCTATAACAGATCTATCTTTGTAGGTTGTGATCATCTCTTATACATTATAATCTCAAAAGTTATTTACAATTAACAATCTCTATTTTGACTAGATTAAAATCAATAGTATCTATTTATAATATCCATATTCTATGACAAATTGTGTCTTTCATTTTGATTATGTTTTAAAGAAGTTTTTTCACTTGATCATGTTGATATTTTATGCTGAGACCGGTGCATTGTTACTTACTGTTCAATTAGCACACGCGACCCAGTGCTTCATTCTCACACTATAGCTATTTGTGAAGATCACAAATTTAGAAAACTGGATAGAACAGGCACATATAATTTACGATGGTTGAAATGAAAGGGGATTAAGAGGTGCCTCTGGCATATAGACAATAAGCAAATCATGATGTGTGGTGACCAAACCTGGGAACCAAGAAGTATGGCACTCTCCAGTCACTTATGAAAGAGAGGCTTGCACGTGAATGAAAGGCCGTCTTTTCATTTCTATATTCCCTTTATTTCTCATAATCTGGGTGAACCAGACACTGAAAGTAAAAATTACTTTTTATCTATCTTAGTTTTAGCATTGACATTTTAAAATGAAAGCCATATTTACTTTAATTAAATTTTATATGATTTAAACTAAAGAAATTAAGGAGCAGGCACCAGTATAAGATAAAGATCTGAACAAGTGTATATGAAAGGTGCCAGACTAAGTAGTAGACTGATTTTTTGGGACGGTTTTTTTTCTTCTATTTTTCTTTCTTGTTTTGTTGGCACCTTTCATACACACTTATTCATCTCTTTATGGTTTAAACCTGAAATTGAAGTATCAATATCTGACCGATCCCGAAATAAAACCATCCTGGGTCACATATGCTAATCTTTATACCTTTTTTCTTGTAATTCAAATTGTTGAAAGTTCAAGCTGTGCCTCTGTTTTCCATAGTGCTACTGAAAAAAAAATGAAATACAAAAAAACAAAAAAAAACCCCAAATAAAGCAAACACATAACTCAATTTTTTCCTTTTCCGAAACAAAGAGAAAAGGAAAATTTATTTTAGTCCTATTTAAAGTCAAGATAAAAACAGAATTTACAATATCAAAAATTTCATTTAAAATTCGTTGATCTGGTCTCGACTTTAGTATGTGTGTTAGTTTGGGTATATGACTTCAAAGATTTACAAAAAAGTCTTCCTTTTTCAAGTTGGTAATGCCCACGGAACCTGTATGGTGCTAAATGACATTATTTGTAAAGAATAACCCATAAGAACGCTGCAACTATTTGTAATACAATTTGACCAGAAAATAATATAAGCTTTTCACAGAATGCGTCATATTTAATATAACGTTTTAATATAATGTTTTAAAACGATAATTCCACTTTTCAATTGTTAATTTGTATTTTAATCGTTATTTATGATGTCTGCGAACTTTTCCTTTTTTGAGGGATGAATAATTTTGAATTGATTATATTATGAAATTCACTTTTCATTTGTTTGTATCTTATTTGAGTTTGCAATAACTTTTTCCGTTTATCAGAGTTTACTCTCTTTATGTCTGAATAAGGTGATGAATATGAATTTACACTCACTAAACCATATTATAGATGATGATCTGATTCTATATTATCACTATTATTAAGCAATAACGTGAAACCATTTAACATAATACATATTATCATATTATTTTTTTCTCTTCTTTTTGTCTGTTTTAAACAAAACAAACAATTTTCTTGGTTCATTATAAAGTGCCATTATGTTTTACACTAGATTTTCTTCTTATTTATAACAATTCATAATTTGAATATGAATTGGTGCTGCATAAACGTGAATCGTTTTTTAAATATAGAATTTATTCCTTGGTAAATAATGCATTAGATTGACCATCAAAATGGTATCCAGTATCTCAGAGAGAAAGAAAAGAATTGTGAGGCCCATTTCTACTTTCTTTACAACCTTCAAGTTCAGCATGGTGAAAGCTTTAAAAAGCATTTGGCGGCTTGTAGATATCATTAGCATTGAAAAATACTGGAAAAGTCAACTAAGTTTATTTTTTAAATTGGTATATTTAACTTGTGTTCCGTAATTTATCTCATGCCTGTTTTTACTTTCTGGTTATGAGAAGTACAATGGGACTAAAATTACCACGCAATTTTATTAATTAATTTATTTATTTTGAAAAGTTGAAATGTTTTTATTTATAAATGTGTCAGTACATGACATAATCAGTCGGATTTGAAAATTTTGGATTTGCATATTATTATTTTTTTTTTGGTTTTCTGAAAGAATATGCTCCCCAGAGCATTTTAATCTTTATTTGAAGTAAATCGGGTGATTTTTCATATTTGGGAAAGGTATCCAACATCTGTTCTCAAATTTCATACTTTTTCAACTTGACTAGCTGTAAAAAATATTTAGAAGTGAAATTGAGCTTTGATTATTCCAGAAGGTGTACAAAAAGGGTCTATTTAATCATTTATGACAACTCATTTTTGATAAAAATTGACCTTCCAACTAAAGTTGGCAATATCTCAGTTCCAACATTTTCACCATCCGACTGATTATGTTATTCACTGTAACTAATATTATTTTATTGCTCTAATTGTTCTATTTTTAAATGGGCACTCATTATCTTTAAATCATAACATTTTATCACTCTTTATAATATTCGTTATTTTATCTTTAATCAAACAGTAATAAAACTGTTTATTCTACTTTGACTTCGTTAGTTGTTCAGTTTAATTTTTAGTTTGGTAATGAGTATCGAATTTTTCAACTCTTAATATGAATTCGGGGTTTACCTTTTTATTTAGTCGGCAAAAATAATAAATAAGTGCTACTTTGTTGTGCGAATAGTATACGTAGTGCTATTTACTCGTCATGATGAGCTTGTGTGTGTAAATTACTGTTGGAAGGGAAGGGTTTCAAATGGACCCACCGCGAAAAAACTACACGGTATTATTTCAGAATGAAAGAGATGAAGTAAAATGAATTTAAAGTAACTGGGTGGGGGTTCCTGACCTCTCATAGTGGGCAGGGAGGTACTTGCTGTGTCTTCTATCCCCTTATATCTGTTTCCAACATCTTTTTGTCT
>NC_088369.1:33205188-33217688 GCF_034508935.2 Berghia stephanieae | reverse complement strand
TGTGACACTTCTTAAATTATATTTATAAACATACGTTTTTAAATTGCCGAAAATGTTTGTGTTGCTATGCCTTCTGTACGTGGTTTCATCACATAGAATTATTTTTTGAATTGTTCTTGCTTTTTTATATTCAGAATTGAAATAAATAAATAAATCATAACTGTGAAATTGAATGTAAGCTTCAGTTTAATATACGAAAACAGATAAAATGGACGTTTCGGGTTTCCCCTTCATCAACAACACGTGATGAATTAAAAACTACAGACGAATGAGATAATGTGGTAGTGGCGTTGTTAAGATGCATAAACAAAAACATTGATGGGCAGGAAATTGTATGCTACTTTGTGAGGAAGCGCGAATTAAAACAGAGCAATAGAAATTTATAAAAGGTGCGTACTTAATTATGTCAAAAGATGGGAGGCGGGGAGGAACTGTGTAATGCAGTATAGAAGACAGTGAACTAAAATAAAGTGTGGACTATTGTTGGAAAATAAATACAATGGAAGTGGAAATAAATACAAAATGTAAGGGATGTAGGTATTAATATATTAGTGGCATTAGCAGCAGCAGAAGCAACAGTAGTAGTAGTAGTAGTAGTAGTAGTAGTAGTAGTAGTAGTAGTAGTAGTAGTAGTAGTAGTAGTAGTAGTAGTAGTAGTAGTAGTAGTAGTAGTAGTAGTAGTAGTAGTAGTAGTAGTAGTAGTAGTAGTAGTAGTAGTGATGCAGAAAATAAAGACAGGCATTTCAATTTTGACACGGCGCCGCCAAGTCTGGGACTTTTTTGTCCTAGTGCGGAAGTCTGCTATATTTTTCTACTATCACAAACGATATGAACACGGGACTGGGACAGTCCTGTCCCGTTGATTTTGTAGCATTTCACAACGGCTTGGGACACAACGGGACTGTTTTGTCCCGTCCCAATAGGTGCGGAAGATTTCTCTAAATGCTATATGTTACAGATTTGGGACAGGACTGTCCCGGGACAGTCCTGTCCTAGTGCGGAAGAGGGTTTACTTACGTATCAACTATGGTTGCCAATTTGGCATTCTTTTTGCCAAAAGCAAAATTTATAGATATTTTGTATAAGTCTATTGGAATAGTGGCAAGGAAAATGTCTTAATAGATTACTATTTACACATATGTTTCTGTATTTACAATACAACAGAGTGATCAACGCAATACTAATTTATAGTGCACTTTCTGACTTTGGTATCAATTGGTTGTAATGGGTTATTTTTATTTTTGAACGTCGATTTTGGCATGATTCCACAAAATAATCTTGTTGTGTCCTAAAAGAATGCGCCGAGTCATGACCTGACCTAGCCGTGTGTAGTCTATGTCATGTGTACTCATGACCTTTTCTACTCGTTTTGCCCGCGACAGTTTACAAATATTATTTCTTCTGCTTTTACAAAAGATCGATATATTTCTACAACTACAATTGCCAGTTTTGTATTTTGCCTATTGAGGTGAGTAATTAGTATAAATTCATCATTAGCTGTATAAACTAGTACAATATGGTTATGACGTAACCCAAACTAGTCCTACTACTTAGCAGCCAGTTCATGTGCATAGCTGAAGTTGGTAAGGACATTGCAGGTTTTACACGTTGGTTCTTTTCAGGAGACACGGACACAGAGTGTGTTGTAAAAAGAAATAAAGGTGATAATAGATTAGCAAGCCTCTATGATTTTTGCTGATAGTGAACAGATCCAATAATCCTGGGTTTCAGTGTGAGTCAGATTATTTCTAGTTATTTCCACACAATCTCTCCATGTTGGCTTCTATCAACAGTAATGGGTGGTGGGGTCCCTTCATACGGTACAAGCCATTGTCATGCTTGTGATACCAAATGCTATCAGTCCATTTAACGTTACTAAACCGGGATAGACTCTGTATCATAGTTCTTTATCATTCAATGGACTCAATAACTAAAGTAAATTATGTTTCTCGTTTTAACAGTGAAATGGCGGACAGAAATATATGGGAACAACTCCTGTCTGTTGAGCCGGAGAACAGCTCTGAAGAGGAATCTTCATCTGAAGAAGATTTATTTCAGAATCAGTTTGACGTTGAGGATGGTGAAATGGACGAAGCAGTTGGTGGGGATGATGATGAGGATGATAATGACTTGCAGACTGCCAGCTATACCGAGCTATTGCCCGTGGTTGCAACCAACACCGAGCTGTTGCCCGTGGTTGCCAACGACATCGCTTCAGATGCTGGCTGCTACAAGTCATGGATGGTAGATTGGAGTATGACCAAACCTGCAGCTACCAAAACGCCAGCCCGCAATATTTTGAGGTTACCTCATGACCGCACTCCCGCAACAGGACATGTGGAGACACCAGAGAGCGCCTTTCTGCTGTTTTCACGGCGTTCATGATCGACGAGTGCGTAAAATACACAAATATTGAAGGAGGAGGGTGAAAGGCATGAAATGGACAGTCTGCACAAGGGATGAGATCTCTGCCCTTATTGGGTGCTTGCTGTATGCAGGCTCCAGGAAGGAAAACATGACAGATATAAAGATGTTGTTCGATGTTTTGGATGGACTGCAAATTTTACGGGCTTGTTTCTCTCGGAACCGTTTTTCGTCTCTTTTGACTTACATGCGGTTTGACGAGAAGCCAACGAAGAGCCAGGGATCTGTTTGCTCCAATCAGGGACATTTGGAACAAGTTCCAGATTGCCCTTCAGATGCACTATGCGCCGGGAGAAGCCCTCACAGTAGACGAGCAACTTGTCAATTTCCGTGGTCGTTGTGCCTTTCTGCAGTATATCCCCTCGAAGCCTGACAAGTATGGCATCAAAATATTTTGGGTGTGTGATGCCGCCAACGCCTTTCCGTGCTACGGCATACCATATCTTGGAAAGGGAACACAGCGCAAAACAGCCAGCAGTGTTGGAGCATCTACTGTTCTAAACCTGGTCCAGCGCTATTTTCAGTCTGGAAGGAACGTCACTTGTGACAATTACTTCACAGACTTCGAGCTGTCCCAAAAACTGCTGCGCCAAAAGCTAACTCTTGTGGGGACAGTAAGGAGGAACAAGACGTTTTTGCCTCAGATATTTAAGGACAAAAAGCATCTCTCCCTTCACCAATCCATGTTTGCATCCAAGGACAGCACCACACTGGTGAGCTACCAGACCAAACGGAACATGAATGTAAACCTCCTCAGCACTAGGCGACGTGACGTCAGACTGTGGAATCCTATTTAGATTTCCGTTACAACACAATGAGCCCATAAGGAATTGGGATATCAAACCTGCAGATGATGCTGTGCGTTTATTTTTTTTTTAAACTCGCAACATCACCAGCCGAATATAACGTACCAACACACAAATTATTATCAAATTAATATCATCATCATCATCACCATCATCATCATCATCATCATCATCATTATTATTGTGATTATTATTATTATTATTATTATTATTATTATTATTATTATTATTATCATCATCATCATCATCATCATCATCACCATCATTATCATCATCATCTTCATTATTATTATTATTATTATTATTATTATTATTATTATTATTATTATTATTATTATTATTATTATTATTATTATTATTTATTCAGAGAGAGAGAGAGAGAGAGAGAGAGAGAGAGAGAGAGAGAGAGAGAGAGAGAGAGAGAGAGAGAGAGAGAGGGGGGGGCTGGGGCCAAAAGACCTGGCGTGTGGCGAATCGGTGGCACAAAATACTTCTCTCTTCCCAAGTCACCGGGTCTAAGAGGACCCGCGAGTGGCGAATGAGACGTAAGAAATAAATCTCTATTTAGCTATAGGCGGGTCTAAAAGACCACGCATGTGGTGAATAGGGTGCGTTTTAGGGAGTGGCGGTAAAGGTTAATGTTTCAGGCTTAATTTGCCATCGTCAGGACTGAGTTGTTTTGTTGACTGTTGTTGTTTCTTGAAGTGGTTCCGGTTTAAAGTTGCTTAACAAGAATTTACGCCGATGGGGACACTTTCCGTACATCTCACTTTTCATGTTGAGTGTGGCTTCATAAGGGTGTTTGATTATAGTATATTTCTCTTCCAGGCATAAGCTACATTGTTTTGATGTTGGTGTGTATCCTGTTGCTTTAGATAAAATTTTCCATGAAATGTTGTGGTCTAGTTTGTTGTCTTTTAATTTCCAAATATGTTCGCTGAGTTTTGTGGATGTTTTTTTGTTAGTGTTTCTAAATGTTGAGGTGTGGAGGTTGTATCTTGTTTTGAAATTATTTTCTGTTAGTCCTACATATTTTTCTTGCTCCACACCTCAACATTTAGAAACACTAACAAAAAAACATCCACAAAACTCAGCGAACATATTTGGAAATTAAAAGACAACAAACTAGACCACAACATTTCATGGAAAATTTTATCTAAAGCAACAGGATACACACCAACATCAAAACTTGTAGCTTATGCCTGGAAGAGAAATATACTATAATCAAACACCCTCATGAAGCCACACTCAACATGAAAAGTGAGATGTACGGAAAGTGTCCCCATCGGCGTAAATTCTTGTTAAGCAACTTTAAACCGGAACCACTTCAAGAAACAACAACAGTCAACAAAACAACTCAGTCCTGACGATGGCAAATTAAGCCTGAAACATTAATGTAGACTGTCTCAAACATTGTGGTAAATATTTTAAATAATAATAATTCGCTCCATTACTGCATGTCGAGCACTTTTCGTACCATATTTGTATCAAACACGATTCAATATCTATCTATCTATCTATCTATCTATCTATCTATCTATCTATCTATCTATCTATCTATCTATCTATCTATCTATCTATCTATCTATCTATCTGTCTATCTATCTATCTATCTATCTATCTATCTATCTATCTATCTATCTATCTATCTATCTATCTATCTGTCTGTCTGTCTATCTATCTATCTATCTATCTATCTATCTATCTATCTATCTATCTATCTATCTATCTATCTATCTATCTATCTGTCTGTCTGTCTGTCTGTCTGTCTGTCTGTCTGTCTGTCTGTCTGTCTGTCTATCTATCTATCTATCTATCGATCGGTTTGTGTTCGTGCATTAATGCTGGTCAGTCAGTTTATCTATTGATTCACCTTTCCTTACAACAACCCATTTACAACACTCACCCTACCTCCTCCTCTCCCCCCCCCCTTTCACTCTCTACCCCTCCCATCCCACCTCTTACACACACAATAATACCACACACACACACACACACACACACACAAGCGCGCGCACACAAATCAATCACAATCACAAACATAGCTCATCTCATCTCATGTAGTTCCATATCTGAAGCAGACGTCGGAGGTCATCTTCCGCCAAGCTGATCTATCTCTTGCCAATTCTATTAAAGCAGCGCCACCTTTCTCAGCTTCACCTGTCCAAGTTCTTATCCCTTTCAAATACGTTATTCTTTGTCTTCCTCTTATTCTTTTTCCATTCATCTTTCCAGTCAAGGCGAGTATTTCCAAACCAGGGTGGCGGATAATGTGTCCTAAAAATTCCATTTGGCGTTTGATGATTTTTGTTATCAGTGATCTTTTTCTGTTTGCCATTTCTAAAATTTCTTCATTTCTTTTCCTTTCCATCCATGACACCCTCATCATTCTTCTGTAAAACCACATTTCCACTGCCTCCAGTCTTTTAACCATGGTCTTGTTTATGGTCCAGCTCTCACAACCATATAGCAGCACAGACAGTACATAGCAATCCAGGACTTTGATTTTTGTTTTCATGCTAATATTCCTGTTTTTCATAATTGTATGCAGCTGGTTGAATGCATTCTTCGCCATACCTATTCTTTTCTTTATTTCACAATCTGATTTTCCATTGGATGTTACATTGAAGCCTAAATATTTGAAACATTCAACTTGTTGTATTGTTTGTCCTCTGCTTGTTATTACACAGGCTGGTGGGTTATTATTTTTAGATACCGTCATACATTCTGTTTTAGATATATTCAGTTCCAGTCCCATATTTTCACTACTCCTGACTACAACATCCAGTAATTCTTGTAGTTCATGTTCAGATTCTGCCAGTAGAACCGTATCATCTGCATACCTCAGATTTGTTACATTCTTTCCTCCAATACACACCCCCTTCTTATGTTCGATATCTCTTAATATCATTTCACTATAGAGGTTGAATAAATCTGGAGACAAAACACACCCCTGCCTAACTCCTCTTCTAATAGGTGTAAAACTGCTTAGTTCGTTGTCAACACGCATTGCTGCTTCTTGTTCCCAGTACAAATTCCGTAATATTCTTAAATCTTTACCATCAATGTCCAAGGATGATAGAATTTTGAATAGTTTTTCGTGTTGTACTTTATCAAAGGCTTTTGAATAGTCGATGAAACACATATACAGATCTTTATTTACTTCAATACATCTTTCCATCAGCATTGATAATGTGAATATTCCATTTCTGGTACCCTTGTCCTCAACAAAACCAAATTGCATCTCCCCAATTTCAGGTCGTATTTTATTTCTTATTCTTAGTAAAATTATCTTCAAAAGAAACATAGCTACTCACGCTTTATTTCAAACCTTCAAGGACTCATAAAACTACATATTATATTAATATACCTTGTTTGGCAGCAGTGTGCCACCAGTAACAGTACACAATGAGGAGGACGGTAATCGTGATGGCAGGGATGGCTCCTGCTATTCCCACAATCATCAGGTTACTTGAACTTGGGTCTGCATTGTTGACTGTGAGAAACAGCAAAGGAGGAAACATAAAGATCGCATCTGATGAATAACTGCCTTAGCTGCAGGAAGGCATCACATATTCTTTTGATTTGTTAAATTAAACTGAGCTTTTACATAGCGCAATATCCACTAAACGTGCTCAAAGCGCTTTACAAGGGGTCCTTGGCCATCAGCAACACTTAACATGTAGGACATGACATGACGCCTGTTAGGCGATATAATACTTTATTTCGGACAGAGACAACGCTGTTAAGAGAGGTCAACTGACTGGTGTAACCCGTGAAAGTACGATTAACAAAAGCAACCATCGTGTTAATGATGAAAGTAAACTAAAAGACAATTCATTATGTTATGATATGTATCTACTCACTTTTACCATAACTTTGTGCTGCACTTCTGATTGTTGTAAAATTGACTTCCAGTCGATTACCTTTATTGTTACTCATTGAAAAGAGGTATTGATTCGTTATCTTGAGTTGCAGGTCCAAGAGTACAAGTTTAACGGTCCCTTCCCAACTGATATTTTCATTTGTCTGGGTGTATTGGACAATGTAGTCCGTAGAGTCAACGCGTAACCTGTCTCTGCCCCGCTTTGGAGATTGGAGCATTCTGGTCAGTCTAAAATTAGTTGGCTTGGGACTGGCCTGTACATTGAATTCAATCGTGGCTATTGAATCATCGCTGACAAGTGCAGTTTTTTCATCATGTTTTTCTCCTCCAGCTAACTGTAGACCTACATGACGGACAATAAAAAAATAAATTTGAATACGAAGGAGAAAAGAAGAAAAAGAATTAATAGTAGTAGTAATAGTTGTAGTAGTAGTAGTCGTAGTAGTAGTAGTAGTAGTAGTAGTAGTAGTAGTAGTAGTAGTAGTAGTAATAGTAGTAGTAGTAGTAGTAGTAGTAGTAGTAGTAGTAGTAGTAGTAATAGTAGTAGTAGTAGTAGTAGTAGTAGTAGTTGCAGCAGCAGCAGCAGTAGTAGTAGTAGTAGTAGTAGTAGTAGTAGTAGTAGTAGTATTAGTAGTAGTAGTAGTAGTAGTAGTAGTAGTAGTAGTAGCAGTAGTAGTGGAGAATAAAAAGTAGTAGTAGTAGTAGTAGTAGTAGTAGTAGTAGTAGTAGTAGTAGTAGTAGTAGTAGTAGTAGTAGTAGTTGTAGTCGTAATAGTAGTAGTAGTAGTTGTAGTAGTAGTAGTAGTAGTAGTAGTAGTTGTAGTCGTAATCGTAATAGTAGTAGTAGTAGTAGTAGTAGTAGTAGTAGTAGTAGTCGTAATAGTAGTAGTAGTAGTAGTAGTAGTAGTAGTAGTAGTAGTAGTAGTAGTAGTAGTAGTAGTAGTAGTAGCAATAGTAGTAGTAGTAGTAGTAGTAGTAGTAGTAGTAGTAGTAGTAGTAGTAGTAGTAGTAGTAGAAGAAGAAGTAGTATGATTATAATGAGAAGGAGGAGGAAGAGCATGAGATGATTTTATAGAATGAATGTACATAATTGAAAAATTCCCATCATCCAGCACCATTTAAAAAACGTCAAAGGAGCATATTATTCATAATTTCAACATGTCTGATTTAAATCTTAGAACTCAAATGGGCTTATAGAATCCCCAACAATGGATTCAGGAGCAAGAGCAATCACAGTCTAATTCAATTTCAGATAATATATCTTTCTTATCGTTTTGAAACGATTGGTCACACTAGAGAATGACCGTACAAAACAAAACAAAAACAAACACCCCCCCCCCTTGGGTGAGGTTCCTGACCTCCCATAGTGGGCAGGAAGGCACTTACTGTGTCTTCTATCCCCCTGTATCTGTTTTCCAACATGCTTTCTGGCTTTATCTTGGAATGAGATTACTTGGTTTTTTCCTGGTCCTGGTCAGATACCCTGGCTGAGAGGGAAAGAGTCGAATGTATAGTCAGTTTTGGGAGATGATATTTTTTTCCCTTTTAAATCATCTCTCTGTTATGCACTTTATAATGTTTTGTTTATATATTATACATGATATATAAACATTTGAGTGTGTCCTTTTAGTTGGGACCTGTACTTGTGTCTGGATGAGACTTTTAGGTGATCTCAAACTAAGTACTTTGATAGTGTGCTCTTGGAATCTACATCTGTTTCCTATTTGAACCAATTCCTCTTTGTCTTACCTATTCTTGGGTGATTTAATTTCAATTCTAGAACTTATTATTATCCCATTTTCTTCCTTTTTACTGTCGCTGATATGACCTTAATGTGTTGCAAGCGTCGTAAAACCCTTAAAACAAAAACAAACAAACAACCTCCCATCCAAAAGAAAACAACCCCAAAACAAACAACACCACCCCCTCCCAAACAAAAAAAACAAATCACAATTTTAACCTCCCCCCCCCAAAAAAAAAACCACACAAAAAAACCCAAACAAACAAAAAACAAGACAAAGACAACAACAACAAAGTGCAACAAGATAACTTACAGTGTACGCGAAGCTCAACAAAAACGCTTTTTGTTGAACCCACATCGCTATTGGCAACGCAGACATATCGGTCTGTATCAGCGCAATCTACGATCTTGGAGAATCGAATACTGTTGTCTTTCACAGATGGGTTGCTGATGATTTGACCCGATTTGATGCCCATCACTTGGACCACAGGGTTGGGATAGCCTCCAGAGTTGCATGAAAACTCCACACTCGATCCGGGATGAACTTCGACAACGCCAGTCTGGCCTTCAATTGTGAGGTTGACAACTATGGGGAAGATGGGAAATATATAATATGCATAATATACTATTCAACAAAGATAAATAAAACGAATTAATTGCCGTAATCTGGAAACAGTATTTATTTGGCCAGAAAACTCGTCCTTCTAAATATCAATCAACATGATCCTCGGCTTGTCAAAATCTCTCATACCAGGGACCTGCGAAATGACCAACACGGATCGTTACCGACTTAAAAGACTTCTTCAACCAACAACAAAAACAATTAATGCAGTAATCCAGATTTTGCGTGAATTATTATCAATTTAGTTGTTTTGTTTTATTGTTGGGAGTCCAAAACGTTCAATGTTCCCGTTACTATAAAAACTGTTATTTTGTTCAATACTTTTCATAGTATTTACTTTAACGAGTTATGATGCTTTGTGATTTCTTCATATATATATATATATATCAATGGCCAAATGGGATGGAAGCTTCAATTTACTTAAAGAATACAGATAATATGGACGTTTCGGGTTTCCTCTTTATCAACAAAACGTGAATGAAGAACTAAAGATGAATGAGGGATGAGAGTGTGGTGTTGTTAAGGAGAATGAACAAAACAATGATAGGACATGAAATAGATATCTCATCTCTCATCTGTCTTTGGTGCTTCATTCATCGTAGTTTGTTGACAAAGGGGAAGCCTGAAATGTCAAAATTTTCTGTCTTCTTTACGTAAATTGAAGCACTAATTCTTTTTGATTATTGTTATTTATTTCTTCGAGCTTTGGTTGTTTTGAAGTCGAGATGTCTCAATCAAATAGTAGATTATCAAACTTATTATTATAGTATAGGCCATCGCCATCAAGTCTGAGATGCCTTCCATTTTCTTTCATCCTCCCCCCCCCCCCGCCTCCTTCGAATGAACACAACAGTAATAGTAATAGGTAGCTGGGTCTTAATTATTAATAAATCTGATAGAAATTACTTTGCAATATACATATGTATGAGCATCCATTATTGTTCGTGTTATGCTTTATAAATGTGTGGCTTCCTTGTCTTGAGGTGTGGCACTTGCCTTCAGAACTTTAGGTTCCAGGTTCAGGTCCCACTTTGAACGGCGCAAAGTTGAGTCCTTGTTTAAGACTCTTTACTCACATTCTCTCACCGTACTCACATTTTAAATGAGTTACTGGCGGAACAGCTTTGTATATGTCGTAAGAAAAATTATAGCACCTAACAGGTGTCGATCTTAGAACTCCATGTTGGCTTGGGGCCCCTTGTAAACCACTTTAAGCAGGTTTAGTTTATAATGCGCTATACAAAAGATCAAATATTTTATTTTAGTCGAGATGTTACCAACGTCATAATGTTATAAAGTATCAAGCGCTAATTATGTTTTTACCTGGAAGTGTTGCCTTGATGAATGTGAAGGACGTTGAGCAACCCCGTGCATACCCACTCGCTACCATGGTGCATTGACACACCTCATGGTCAAAAGATTCGTCCATTCTCAGAGTCACATTCGCCAAGCTCGCGTTCTTGTTCCAAGTGCCAATAATATTACTCCCGCAACGAAGATCGAGGAAGAGGTCAGCCGGTGGCTGAATGGAACTGTCTAACCCGATCTGACAGGTGGCTAAGTTTGTATCGCCGACAAGGTAAGTAACACTGGTGTTCTTAGGAATCCAAGGCCCGTCACCAATGGACAATTGTGGGATATTGGAAGCTATATTATGAGAATGAGGTGGGGAAAGGAAAGAAAAGAAAAACCATCATCATCATCATCATCATCATCATCATCATCATCATCATCATCATCATCATCATCATCATCATCATCGTCGTCGTCGTCGTCATCATCATCATCATCATCATCATCATCATTGTCGTCGTCGTCGTCGTCGTCATAACCATCATCATCATCATTGCCGTCGTCGTCATCATCAACACCATCACGACCACCACCATGAGCACGACGACGACGACGACGACCACCACCATCACCACCATCACCAACACCACCACCACTAACAGGAAAGTATCTTTTTCATCTTCTTCGTTGTTACTATCTATACGAATTATTAACACATAATTTAGGTCTGAGATCAAATTTTCCTTTTTAATTCAAATGTTACGGCAAGCAAAAAAAATGCAGATCTAAAAGTGATATAAACAACAGCAATTCAAATTGTAATGCTTCACAGTACTCACTGTTGCATACTATAAGTGGATTCGTCATGTCGATCTTCAGGATGTATTTCCCAGGGATACCCACATTCGTATCGTATAGGAGAGATCTACCAGTATTTTCTATCAGTGTCATAAACGGCGTATTAGTGCCGGGCATAAAACCAGCCTGAAAAGAAATAGTTTCAAATAGTGGTACTGGCTGATGAAGAGCAACCCCGGAGTCTAGGAGTCACCATGGACAACAAATTACGGTGGGACGTACATTCCAGTTATATCAATAGTAAAATTAATCAAAGAATGTACTCTTTACGGAAATTGTCCCAACTTAACATTGACAAAACACTTTGTACGCTATTTTATAGATCTGTAATAGATCTTTTTTTTTTTTTTTTTGTATTACTGCCTGGGGGGGGGGGGGGGGGGGGGGGGGGGGGGGGGGGGGGTTGTTGTCTTAGCTCAGCAAAAGCTAACTTTGACAGGATTATTAAAAGAGCTAATAAATATACTACAGGATCCATGTCTTTTAATGATTTATATTCAGAATACTGCTTAAGAAAAATTAGTAATATTTTAGATAATCCAACTCACCCTTTAAATCTTCAGATCACTAAGTCGAACAGAAGTGACCGATTGTTGTCTATACGAACAAAAAGTGAAAGACACCTCCGATCTTTTTTACCTTACAGTTGCAGAATTTTTAATAAGGAAAATAATTTATAAATTTTGGTCTACGTCTGTTTTAACTTTGAAACCTTTTCTTTAAAATTACTCCATACCCACAATTTTTAAACATCAATTTATAAAATCGCTTACTACAACTTTTCTATTGACCTTTTTATTCTACATTACGCGCCATGTAATTTATACTATGTAATTTTTCTCAGTCAATTTACAATAGTATTATACTGTAA
>NC_088369.1:33180188-33200188 GCF_034508935.2 Berghia stephanieae | reverse complement strand
ACTTACAGTGAAAGTGTATCCTGTTTCAGGCATAGCACTGGAAAAAATAAAGGGATATTAATCATACAAAAACATTTCAGTATTCTATTTTTACGCGGTTACTTCCCCTTAAATAATGGCAAAACTTCATTAAGCCGCACAATAAAATTGGGAACTTAGACTAGAAAAACAATTCACTGAAGGAAACAATACTCACGTATAGTTCCTTGAACATTTGCCCCGATACTTTGATTGGAGTTGAAATATTAACTTTGAAAATGTCATCATCCATAGCGGGCAATAAAACACCTCCCGTTTCCTCATCGAAGGGAAACAGCTCTGTCGCTCTGACCAGATGTGCTTGGTAAATCAATAAGGCTTGGATTAAAATGAAACATATTCTGTACCTGCAAAAATTTTGCTGTTTGGGAAACGTTTTTAATTCCATTTTTATCGAAATTGTCTTTATCAACCACCTCGTAATGCGATAGCTTAAGTGTACTACTAAATTTAAATACGTTAAGTGTTGCTATTGACTTCGGACCCCTTGTAAAGCGTTTTGAGCACTTTAATTGGATCTCGCGCTATAGGAATGCCCGAGATTATTTAATTATGTTTATTAAAAAGATTAAATTGAGAAAAGCGGACTATTGTAGACACATTTCCCCATGTAAAAAGCAGTAAATCTGGAATCAATAAAGTAAAACATTTGACGTATAACAATTTACAGAAGTCTTGTTGCATTTTGAGTAGCTTTGTTCATAAAAAACATGTCTTCTTTCAAACTGTCTTTTAAAAAATATTTTGACCTGAAGTGAGCTGAGATAAATTGGTTGACACAACACGAACACCATACTGTCACAATACATTATAAACCTTCTGAGAAGTAGATGGCATTTATCTTCTCTTAGTAACTTATCACCACCATTCCTTGAATACCGAGGTTTTGATATCATTACTTGCACTGAATGTAATAGCAGCTCTTTTTAAGGATGATATAAATGGAGCATGACATCTTTTGATATTAAATGTTATGTGCGCGCGCGCGTGTGTGTGTGCGTGTGTGTGAATGTTTATGTGTTGGGGGGGGGGGGGGAGAACCTATGGTATAGGAATAGTTCATTGAAGGCTATCCGCTTGATTTGATTTAATGTTCCGGTGTGATAAATTAATTTATAAAGAGCCATAATTTATTCATCGCAGCTTTAAAATGTTTACTTCTCCATTGTATGTATGGCTGTCTGTCGGTCTCTCTGCCTGTATGTGTGTCTGTATGTTTGTCTGTCTGTAAGTACATGTATGTAAGTATGTATGTATGTATGTATGTATGTATGTATGTATGTATGTATGTATGTATGTATGTATATGTATGTATGTATGTATGTATGTATGTATGTATGTATGTATATTTGTATGGATGTATGTAATTTTGTATGTTTGTATGAATGTATGTATGTATATATGTATGTATGTATGTATGTATGTATGTATGTATGTATGTATGTATGTATGTATGCATATGTGTATGTATGTATGTATGTATACTATCTATGTGTTTACTATCTATGTATCTATATGTATGTATATATTTATGTGTATGTGTTACTGGTTATTATTAACAGCAACTAAACAAACAAGAAAGGCAATTAGGCGATGTGAACCCATGCGTGTTAACTGCCCTGAAAATGCCAATCTAAAATGGCTATTATTAAGTGTTTATTTGACGTGTTATGAAGTATTACCGGAGTTTGCGATCAAGTCAACTGTTGAGATAAGTATACGTTCTTATGAGAGTCAACACACAAAACTCGTATGATGCCACATGCCCTTACAGGGAGAACATCAACATAGCATTGCGCATGCGTCTCTCTTATCAACTGAGGAAATCTATCATTTGCTTAATGAGATATCACTAATTACATTTAAGAAATTACTTTTAAAATGTTATTAATATATAATAACATTTTAAAAGTAATTTCTGAAATGTAATTAGTGATATCTCATTAAACACATACATACATACATATCTTTAAAAAATAAAATAAAAATATAACCAATTAACTTATTTTGATGAAAAGTTCACTGATGCATCAGCGCTGATATAACCTAAATGTGTTGCAAGCGCCGTAAAATCCTTAAAAACAAAAACAAACATCTTTTATTCTGAGTTACGGAACCGTGATGTCAGTGACTTCCACGGCGGGTAATCTTAATCTTGGGTGTATTCCTGTTGATGAAAATATTATATTCTTGTACGACTTATACTGGCAATTGACTAAAAATAAACGTTTGAATCTTGAATCTTTGAATCTATTATTTTTCATTCTTTGCAACAGGTCATTGTGAACTTTTCATTAAAATAAGTTAATTGGTTATATTTTTATTTTATAAAACAATATATATAATAACATTTTAAAAGTAATTTCTGATGTATAATTAGTGAAGAAGAAGAAAAAAAAAAAGAAGAAGAAGAAGAAGAAGAAGAAGAAGAAGAAGAAGAAGAAGAAGAAGAAGAAGAAATAGAAGAAGAAGAAGAGGAAGAGGAGGAGGAGGAGAACGATGAAGAGAAGAAAAAGAGGAGAGGGTAAAGAACAATAAGTAGAACAAAGATAGAGATGTAAAGAAGTGCAACGGCAACATGAGCAGCAGCAGGAGGAGGAGGAGGAGGGGGAGGAGGAGGAGGAGGATGAGGAGGAGGAGGAGGAGGAGGAGGATGAGGAGGAGGGGGAGGAGGAGGAGGAGGAGTAGGGGGAGGAGGAGGAGGAGGAGGAGGAGGAGGAGGAGGAGGAGGAGGAGGAGGAGGAGGAGGAGGAGGAGGAAAAGGATATATATATATATATATATAGACAGATAGTTGGTAGATAGAGAGAGAGAGAGAGAGAGAGAGAGAGAGAGAGAGAGAGAGAGAGAGAGAGAGAAATGCAACACAATTCGTAAAAGTTATAATTCTAAAATTCTTTATTTGTATCATCAAAATACTAAAAAAGAATAATATCCAATATAATTCTAGTAAAGACTGCTACTAAAGGGCACAAATTGTGAGGAATTGCACTTGTAAAATAAGGAAAGATAATAGTTTTAATTCTTTTTAAAAAGGTCCGTATCAAATAATCGAAACAATGTGTAGAATTTAATGATACGGATATAATATAATATCTATCAACTATATTATCCTTACCGTGCAATGACATGAAATTTGAGCAATGGTATTACAACGTACAGAATAAATTATTTTAAGTATCATAAAGACAAGTTAATGCCTTTCGACTAATAAATGTTCAAGTGAAATTGATAAACAAACAAACAAAAAAAATTGATTAATAAACAAATTTATAAATACATTAATATTATATCATTCATAAAAGAGAAGGGGAGATTAACAAAGAAAAATACGCCCCACCCAAAAAAAAAAAAAAAAAAATCAACATCAAATAAACTTTTTTTAAAAATCAACGATTACAAAAATGGATATGAATGTTTGAAAAGGCGTTCAAATAAAACACGGCACTTTGTATAAAAATAAAACTGCAATAATATACAATCCTACAATTTCTATTCACCTTCAGTTCACGGAGAATGCAATAAAACACAGTTATGTCCCTTATTTTTGTCAGACACATTGCACTACGTCAAATGGACAAAATGAATGCAGTGTTGAGGGAGAATTAAGAAGCATTTTTTAAAAAAAGGGTGGGGGGGGGGGGGGGGGTCTAAAAATTAAGACACTCTATAATGCTAAAACTAGAAACGGGTCTGGAGCTTCCCAGGTGGGGCCCTCTCGTATATCCAAAACCTTACTAATTTTTTCTTAGGGCTTAAGAAGGAAAAGTGACCATAGCAACCCTGCCTATGATCAAATTCTTACCTTTCCGAGTCATCGTCTTAACAACATTGCCGATTCTTGTTGACATCCAATTGTGTTTGATGATCTAAATATTTTCCTTTCAGGATTGCCTACATCACGTGGAATAGCTAATTTTAATCTTTTTTTTTTATGAAAAGGAGAGAAGTAAATAAATAAATAATGTATGCATTTTCTTTGGTTATGGAACTTCGAATAAAAGGGCAGATCATTATCGGTGCTCATAAATAAAATAATATATATGTCCACAGATATTTCTTTTAAAAAATTGTTCCTCATTATAAAATGTGCTAAATTTATCCAGGATGTACGTTTAATGGCAAAACAAAGGGACAAAACTAGTGTTTATTGCATTTCTGTCATAATGTATATGTACAACTCAATGAAAAAATGTACAAACATATGTAACATGCGTAAGACACAGTAAGTATTCATGATCAACTAAGATTGAAAAATATATATCAAACCATTAGCTCTCACCTCACCAGCCAAACCACACACACACACACACACACACACACACACACACACACACACACACACACACACACAACAGTTAGACTTTTTAAAACACTCAAACTAAACAAACAGTAACTGCATACCATACATGATTTTGTGCGGCAAATCAAGCTTTACAAAACAGAATTAAGTTCTTATAACTATCATTGTAAAATAAATACTAAACAAGTGTGTATGAAAGCTGCCAGACAAAGCAGGAAAAAAAAAATACAAGAAAGAAAAATCATCCCCAAAAAATCAGTCCACCTCGACTGGGGATCGAACTTCAGACTATCTGCCGGTAATCAGAAGGTCTAAGGTTCGATCCCTAGTCGAGGTGGACTGATTATTTGGGAATGTTTTTTTTTCTCTTTTAATTATCTTTCTTGCTCATTATGTCGTTACAAATGTGAGGATTTTCCTATAATATAGTTGGTAAGGAGAGGGTTAAAGCATTTGATAATACTTGTAAGGAGATGAATTTAAAAACCTGCTATGTCACTTCCAAATAGAAAATGAGTTGACACGCTCAAGCAACATATTCAAATTAGACACATTAGAATAACTAGACAAAATTATTAGACGATTCAAGACACTCAAGGTATTGTTCTATGAGGCAAGTATTTTCCTATTTAAGTCACTAAAAAATGACCAAAAAATTGCAGTTTTCTATAAATTATTATGAAAATGCGACTTAGCAGTGAAAGTTACCTCCTCGTGTGATGCAGAGAAAACAAGGTTATAAATAACATTGTGCAAATCAGCTGTTCACGGACCTTCAAATAACATGATATGAAAACAAATGTAGCGCATTTTCATTGAGTCGTCATGTTGAATGCGCTTCACAAATCTTTCAACCATTCCACAAGTAAGCCATTCAACAATTCGACAAGTAAGCCATATGGATCAAAGTTCCATTCATACAGTAAACGTTCCACAAAGGCATTTTGTTTTGTACAAGAACTCTTGCAATATCTATCAATACCCGTGTAATGGGACTCATTCACATCGGTAATACAAACAAGACATAAATGTGACCCATCGTCTCAAAACGGTATTATGTCGGAACGAACCATATGCTTAAAAGCCGAATTTAATGTTAAACTGGTCAAAAATATAAATTGTTGGCATTTGCCCCCTAAAATATGGTATCCATTCTCCTCAATAAAACATACAAACTCAACACAAGTCTGATATTTCTGGCTATAAATTCAATTTTCAACATCTTTACAAACCCGACTAAATCCCGTTTTAAGGCGAAGGGTCACATATAATGTTAATGCGGTTGTAAAGTTATTGTCTCAATCACTAGACTTAAATATTTTTTGGATCACACACACATCCTCAACCACACACACACACACACACACTCTCTCTCTCTCTCTCTCTCTCTCTCTCTCTCTCTCTCTCTCTCTCTCAAAAATCCTTTACTGGGGTCGAAGTTCAGTACAGATTCTGCAATTTGAAATAATATATTATAATCACTATTGTTTTTGATAGCACAGGAACATTCCAATAAATTAAACAGTAAATAGAAGTATATTCTTCTAATCTTGGAATGAAGTGAATGGAATGTTAGATTGCAAATAAAATAGTAGTACTAGTAGTAGCATCAGATGCTCAGTCGTAAAACATAAATCACACCTCGGAAATCTAATAGGAAATATTTCATAAGGGCACACAATAAGACAAGACATACAATGCATGGCTCTTCAAAAAAAAAAAATGAAATAAGTGAAGAGGGGGGTCAACTTTAAAGATTGAATAAACATTATACACAACCCCCCCCCCCCCCCCCCAAAAAAAAAAAAAAAAAAAAAAAGAAAAAAACAAGAACAACAAAACAACCCCAAAAATACCATGAAACCAATCAAATCAATAACAACTGACCGAGATTTTAACAAAAACCTGCTACCCTTGTAAAATAAATAGCTAAATTATTCATTACATGGTTTTGCATTGTGATGTTTTGAAAAAAGGATTTAACAATATGATAATGATATACAATCTTGAACAGTAACATCTGATAAATCAGTTTCAGTACAAGTACTATTCAGTTGTAATTTGAGCCATGAAAAAGGAAAGAAAAAAAAAAAACAACCCTTAAAACAAAAGAAATAAAAAATTATTTAAATACATTATAGTATATAATTACCCCTGATCTTTACTTTACAAATAACAGGTTTTATCACAGTAAGTTGAAACCACTGTAACAAGGATATGGTTTATTCAAAATGATTAATAGATTAACGTTTTGATAAATATTTTTACAAATCAATGCATATGGCCCTTTGTGTGTTTATGTTGTACTAAATATCAAATAAAGTGAGTTCAGCGATGGAAAGGGAAAAAGAAAAAAAAAATCAAATTAATTGAAACATGAATTAATTTTTGTGTTGGTTTTATTTGAACCATAGATGCTAAAACGACAAAAGTAATCGCTTAAAAAGGGAACATTGATCAAGTAAAAAAGACTGAGCCAGTTCCGGTAGAGAAGATGGACCATGCGTACTGAATGTGTTCGTTTTTACGACTCTAATTTAATTTGTGCTGAGCTCAACTTAATACTAATAAGAAAAACTATGCATTGAAATGATTTGTAACAAAAGGACCAGCCAGATATGAATAATATCCTTTTCACCAAAATTAAATTCTAAATCACCAAAGATAAAAATAATAAAATTTTAATGTACGTATATACCACATACACACACACATACATGCACACATACATGCACACACTTACACACACACACACACACACACACACACACACATATATATATATATATATATATATATATATATATTATATATATATATATATATATATATTTATATATATATATAAAATATATATGTGTGTATATGAATATATAATTTAGTTTCTAACACCAGGAGTAGGAACAATTTGCCACTTGGAACTTTCTGCGAATATATTACTGATTGTTCCTCTGTTCTTTTTAATATTCTTCCTTCCAGCTGACGAGCAAGCTCTGAGGGCTGGTTTCGGAGCACATGGAATTTCATTGGCCTCATGAATCATTCTAGACATTCTCCCTCCTTTGTCTAAATTTGCCATTTCCTGTCCATCTTTCACCTTTGGGGCTGGCTGAGTTGGAGCCTGAGATCCATAGTTATAAAGGGTAGCTTGCATGTTCTTTCCTTTATCCAGTTCTGCATTATCCTGTGCATATTGTGAAACTCTAGGAACCGGTCTGGATGATCGGGGAGTCTCTCCATATTTCCCCATTATCTTAGACATATTAGAGCCTTTACCTAGGTCAGCATTTTCCTCTGCTTCCTTCTTCACACGCGGAGCATTTCTAGGTGTTTCTGGAAGATTATTTGGATTGTGAAGAAGAGAGTCCATTCTACTTCCTCTATCAAGACTAGCAGCCACCTCTGCTTCCCTTTTCACTCGAGGATTGGGCCGTGGAGAAGGTCTTCCTTGTCCATAACTCACCATCAAATTGTTCATACCCCTTCCTTTATGGCCTTCAGCAATCTCTTCTCCTTTCCCTGAAACCCTTGCAACTGGTTGAGGAGCAACAGGAGGCGGCTTTCCTTTTCCTCCAAGTAAACTTCCAACATTTCCATTCAACGACTGCTCATAGTTTTGTCTGCCTGCACCAGGTGGACAACGTGGTGATTTTGGTGGCGGAATGACATGAGTGTGTTTTTCTGCATTGAACAAGTCAATGCTGCCTTTATTCCTGACAGCAAACTCTTCAGCTTCCGGTCTCACTCTAGGTGCTGGTCGTTGCTCGTAAAACTGACCAGTTTTATCGAAGCCAGGGTATGGGCAACCAACATCTGCTGGCATGTTGGCTGGAAAAAAAAGATAAAACTGTAATAAAATTGGCACAGTAGAAAAATGATTTTAAATAAATATGTATGGTTGAGCTCATTTTATAACAAGAGTCCTGTTCCAAGCAAAAACTCGTGTTACTCCCGAGCTCTCATTACAGGAGAAACAACAAAATTTCCATGTTTTGGTTTAATTCCAATAATGTTCAGATTTGGAAAATTCCATGGGGAGGTTTGACAAATTATAAGGCAAATTTCATCAGTTTTATAGAAACATTTGGAGATTAAATTGGCAAATGTCTGCAGGGATATTCCCTCCTCGCATTACTCTTAGCTTTGCAAGTACAGTGGTACTTCACTAATCAGAAAAGATCAATTGCTACTGAAACCATCTGGATTATCCAAGTTTCCCGATTTCCCGGGCAGGTGGATACTTCAGTTGTCATCCAAGCCATAGAGTATGAAAACAACTTTAGACAGATAGCACTAGCACTGAAATGGACTGGCTAATGAGAATAGACTTCAAAAGAGCTGGTCTAACAAACAAACTGGTGCAATGTTTGTCTTTTTGAAAATGTTCATGTTTATGGGTGGGTGGGGGGAGAGAATTCTGTTTTCTATTTGAGATACTCAAAGTGATGTAAACTAGACCCACATAAATGTCAACACCGTTTGCAAAACAATACATGATCAATTATTTTGGACAAATGCAGACCTTGCCTTTATACTAGCGAAGCTGGTGTCATGTGGACGGTAAGAGTTGGTGGAACAAGCACAGACTTGGATCAATACAAAGTGCTGCTGCCCTGGAAAAGTTTCACACCTCCAGATACGAGAGGGACTGTTGTAAGCACTGGGACTGTTGTACTCATTCACATGGGGTACTCATGTATAGTGAAAACTTTAAATTGTGTGTTTCTGCTTCATTTTCATTGTTCAAGCAATATTTTGATGCTGTGAAATTGGAAATATTGCAATAAATCCTCAAAATGAAAGTTTGGCCTGACTAGCCCCGAACCTTTTCCTAATCAGAGAGGTATAATATAAAGAGAAAATAAGGATGCCTGGGATTTTGTCCCGATAGGTCGGGTTTCCCAATTTGAGAAGTTTCAGAATTCGAGGTCTTACTGTATTGTGAATGTGTGTATGTGTGTGCGTGTGTGTTCTCTAGGCTACAAAGCTGCACACGTATTTTTTTTTAACTTGAGAAAGCAATTACATTAAACTCAGCACCTTTATGACAGACAATGGTGAATAGAATAGGGTGGTGGTGAGGACAGCAGAGCTTATTATCAAAGTGGCAATTCGGCCACGAGTCTAAATAGTCTCCCGTGGCTGTTTGGACTCAAATTCCAATGTGCGTGCACAGTGAAACACAGTGCAGCAGTGGGCAGAGATCGGAACTGATAAAGAAACAGAAGAAGAGTTCAGAAGAAATTCTGTTTTGCTCATATTGATATCAGACTGACTCAGCTCATAACCCGTGCTTTGGGCTGTAGAAGGATTCTTGCCTATCTAACACTATCAGAATATGTTATTTAAAAAAATTGTTCTGATTTTGTTTGGACATATGTTGAGTTGTTACAAAGCTTTTCCTTTAGACCACAGTTACTTTAACTGACTTTTGTTACTTTTGAAGAGTTGTAAACTCTTTTCTTTTTTAAATTTCTAACTGGAATTCCAACTGATCCATGATTTAATCTTTCTTATCAAATAAAGTGGGTTTAGACTACCTGTTTATAGTTACTATATTTGTTATTTTGATTTGCATCAATTCTGTATGTAATTATCAATATTTAAAAAACAAAACAAAACTATACTATACAGCAACCCTTGTACGCAGCTTCCCTGACTACGAACAGAGATGCATATACGAGATGGAAGTCGGTTTGGATGAATTCAATCCCTCGAGGGGGAGGGGACATACACTCCTCAAAACTAGATGAGAAGTTGCAAGGCTCCACCAGTAAGAGGAGACACTAGGTGGTAGCGAATTGGCTTCGGTCGAGAACCTGCCTGACAGCAAAATCGCTTCATCAGTGGCAACTTTCCACCTGTCCAACATGTAACCGTGTGGTAAAGAACCCAAAACCGCAGAGCATCTAGTTGAACAGTGCGTTGTGATGGAGCTTCCGGGTGGGTTTGCGGCAGTGCATGAGTGTGGCAAGAAATTTGCTGATTGGGTCGATCGTCATAACACAGTAGTGTGAGCACCATGAGTAGCTGCTGCTTCCATGGAAGAGTATTCAGAGTCCAAATAATCTGTCGATTGAATAAGCGCAAGGAATTTGAGTCCTAATAGCCATGGGAGACTATTCAGACTCGAGTCTGAATAGCCGCAGACTTTTATTATTGTATCATGTTGTTGTTATGGTGCACATTCTATTCTATTTTAGATTCTAGGTCCGATTCTGACTCTACACAGTAGGCAGCCTGGAATATTGTTTGCTCCGATGTGTACATACCCTATATGCAGGTCTGACACCTGAACCCACTTATGACTTATGGCATGGACCTAGTTTAACATTGTTGTAATGGACAATATTTTGCGTCATGTTTTTGAGATTTCCATTACAACAATGAGCCCATAAGGGAGTGGGCTATCAGACCTGCAAATAAGTGCAAGTTGGTTTGCTCCCAAATCTTACTATTATTCTGGGGAGACCTTCCGAAAGCTCTTAGTGCAAAGGGAAACAACTCAAATATTCCCTCAACTAACCCTGAGAAAAAAAAAAAGCTAGTACCTTTAACTAACCCTAATATGAAAAGCAAACGCCCTATCACCTTTACTAAATACTTATAACTAACCCTAATAGAAAGAAAAAAAATCCTCGGGAGACCTTCCAAAAGCTCCAAGTGCTAGCATTTCTTTCAATTTGTATGTTCACCGTAGATCTTTTGTCATGTGTTTATTTATTCAATTTGTCGTCATATAGAAGCATTTTAAAAACTCTAGAACCACCCTCCTTGATAGATTTGTGAAAGTTTAAAATTTCCTAATTTGACCATCTCGGCCGCCCTTTTGACTTGTGAAGTATTGAAAAGTGCAAAGCAGTCCTCTAGCTTTGTTTTTTTTTTTTTTTCTATTATGGTTAGCTCGAAGTCGTAGGAGATTTGGGAGGCCTTCCGAAAGCTCCTGCAACGGGAAGCAAATCCAATAATATTCTGTCAACTAACCCCAGGAAAAACAAACACCCCAGCACCTTTGCTAAGACTTATGAACCTTAATAGAAAAAAAAAAAAACTCTTCGATCTCGAGCTATCTAATCCTAATAATAATAGAAGAAAAAACAAAACAATAAACCCTTAAATACTTCATATATCAAAATGGCGGCCGAGAATCAAAACAATGGTCAAATTAGGAAATTTCAAACTTTCACAAATCTATCAAGGTTTGTTCTAGAGTTTTTTAAAAATATGATGACAAAATAAATAAAACGAAAACGCCTGACAAAGATCAACGGTGAACAAATTGAAAGAATACTGGGGATGTAGGAGCTTTCGGAATGTCTCTCTTTCTTTTTATTGAATAACTCTTCTCATACTACAATTGGTTAATGAAACAACCTACGCTTATTTCTGCAGAATGTGTTGCGCACCTTTAAATTTCGGACTATTATCCTTGTTATCAAATCCTGCTGATACTTGAAAGGCGACTCGCTTCTTAGGTATCTACGGTAAACAGTGCACTTCCGTTGACCTGCAGATGCCTGTGTAGTGATTGTGGACAGTTGTCAAGTAAATTTCCCCAAACCCAAATAATATCAAATAAAAGAAACAAAGACAAACTAAAAAAAAAAAAAAATTAATTCAAAAAAAAAAAAAAAGGAAAAAATAACTTCAACAAAAAATAAAAAGAGAAACGAAAAAATAAAAATAAAAAAACAAAACAAAACACCCCCCCCCGCCCCCAAAAAAAAATACAAAACAGAAACAAACCCCCAACAAAAACGAAAAACTAAACTAAACAAATAAACAAACAAAAATCAACAAAAATCGAAGAAGAAAAAAAAAGAAAAAGAAAAGATAAATAAAAAATCAAACAATAGCATCATCAGCAGCAGCAACAATAACAACTGCAACAATATCATCATCATCATCATCATCATCATCATCATCATCATCATCATCATCATCATCATCATCATCATCATCATCATCATTAACAACAAGAACAACAACAACAAAAATAACAACAACAACAACGACGACGACGACGACGACAACAACAATAAAAACATTAAAATAATTTACAGTAATGTTCTTAAAATAGCCACAAAGGAAGGACAAAGCAGTGTGACAAGATCACTATGCCTACTTCTTGATCAAGTTATAATGGAAACCTGTTGAACGTGGACTCCATCAAACTGAATAATATAGAATTATTATCAAGATTGCGTCCCGATAGGAAGGATGAAGAAAAACGTTGCCCCCTCCTGATCGTCTGCAGTCGAGGCAGTATAGAACATCTACACATTATGAAATAAAACTCGCCCGTTACCATCGTGTAGTTTTTGTAAACAAAATTATTTTAAAACACAATATTTCCTCGGCAAAAAAGTGAGCAAATAGTGAATCTTATATTGCCGTGGGTATACAGACTAACCACTGTTTACTCGTACATTCTTATTTTGCTAGTAAACTTTCACTCTTTACAGCAAGGATTAAAATAACCCCGACGTGGTCAAAAATAATTTAAAACCGAAATTTCAAAAGGGTTTTTTAGTTTTTGACAAGTTGGTCTTCATTTAAATCGATTGATAGTAATAATTTTATGGCCAAAATGATATTAAGCTTTTTATATGTAATTATACAAGACAATGCAGTTCTCTTCATTCATCCCAAAGGTGGAATAAATAGCTCCTTTTATCAAAAAGTTGAACACTACTATTTCATGGTTTTTGTTTTTATTATATATATATATATATATATATATATATATATATATATATATATATATATATAACCTAACACGCGCATACACATACACACACACTCACGCACGCACACACACACACACACACCACGCACATATATTATATATATATATATATATATATATATATATATATATATATATATATAGAATATAGAGTCAGCAATATATATATATATATATATATATATATATATATATATATATATATATATATATATATATATATATATATATATATATATATATATATACCTCTTGTGTGTTTTGGATCAGGGCGGAATGAAGTGAAAGTGAAAGTCTATCCGCTGAACGTTGAATACTGTTTGTTATGTTCCCACACAGGTTTGTGATTTGTTTTTTCTCGATTTTTTAAATGCGTGAAATAATATTTATGCACCATTTTGACCTTCTTGTGTGTGTGTACGATGTTGTGTAATAACATATTATAAAATCCATGCATTAATTTGATCTTTTCTTTTGTTTGTAATAACTATTATATATTTATATTTGAAAAAATACAACAGGGTATTTAAATGTCTTTTGAACTATGTAGTCCTTAAAAATGATTATGATATGATTAGGATTATGAATTATTTTGAGCCATTGATTACGTCATATTTCTTTCTTTTTTTTTCTTCTTTTTCTCCATTCCTTTACCAATTAGAAAACTAAATAAAATATCCAATCAAAATAAAGCCTCCAACGTTAATAAGCAACCATTTCCGGTTCAAGCTTCCTATCTAGATAATGAGCGCAATGTTGTACCTCTTTGACTGGCGATCTCATGGAGGGACTGGCATTTTTGTTAAATTTCTTCATTGTCTTCGACGGTAAGTCTTTATGATTGTCTTCAGCTCAATCCAACCCTTTTCTATGAATTTTAGCGCACGCATGTCAAAGTTAAACAAAACACATTTTTCTCTATGTCTATAGTTTTGATGCCATGCATTTATCTAGATCTATTTAAAAAAAAACAAACTCATAACATCAGTCAATCGGATATCATGCACCAAAACACAAAATACTACTTGACTACTTGTAACCAATTATTATATACTCGTTAATAACCTTAAACGTTTATAGTCTGATTGATAACAACAAGATATGAAGTGAGTAGAAAAGTGCCAGAAGACAATAGAGAATAAAATTTTTTTCGCGGCGGTGGTGGGGTTTGAACCTGCGACCTTATTGGTACGACAACTCCGCCTGGCAGGTGAGAGCGTGGCTCTACCGTGTGAGCTATCAACGAACACAAAAATATTCGTTTCAAACCCAAGTCATTTCTAGATCCCTCTCTCACCCACTTCTTGAGACCGCCGATTCGTTCGCACACCACCATCGCGAAGTAATTTTGACCAGCAGTTAAGCTTAATAGCCAATATTCTCAACACAAACATATAACATAGAAACGATTGAGACATTGAGTATGCTCCGGTGTATGGGGTGAATTTTTAATTAAGAAAAGTGAGTGGAGCAGGCACTTATGTTGGTAACAACAAGATATGAAGTGAGTAGAAAAGTGCCAGAAGACAATAGAGAATAAAAAATTTTTTTTAGTCTGATTGATAGAATTTAGTGAGAACTGCTAGTTAAAATGGCTGTCTAAGAGCAATAACAAAGAGCTTAGTGACGTCAACATCGTTGTGACCCTCCACCTCGAAACGATATTAAGTCGGATTTTTCAATTTTGGGTTTTTGGTACCCAATCATAGCTTATTTTATGCTTTAAAATTTGATACCAAATTTATACAATTCTGATCATTCATTGCCGAGATATGACCGTTTGAAGTAGGGGGAGTGTGAAAACCAAATTTTGAGAAAATTGACTTTGAAGTGAGGCACCGTTTTCACGCACAGTCAAGTCAATGGGCAAAGATAACTCCTTAGATACGGGCATCGAAAATTTGACGAGAATAGTGAAATTTGGCATGAGCTTAGATTATACATCTAATAATGTACATACAAATTTTTGAAACAATCCAATAATTACTTTTGTAGTTATTCATTATTATGTAAGATGTTCTTAAACAAATAAAACACTGGGAAAAAAATGCCGACAATTGCTCACTTTTTCAAGAATTTTTGATATTTAAATAAAGAATCAATGAAATAAGAATTATTAATGTGAAATTTTTGTCTTATTTAATAGAGAAAATACGATTTTAAAATGCCAAAAGTTAAAGAAGGGCTTATAATTTCAAAGTACAGTTTTGAAACTACGTGAAGCCGGGTGGGCAGGAAAAGAATTATCAAGAAAGAGGATTAGAGAGGAAGAGATAGAATGAGAGAGTAAAATACACACACACGCACGCACACACACACACACACACAAACACACACACATGTGTGTGTGAGAGAGAGAGAGAGAGAGAAAGAAAGAAAGAGAGAGAGATATAGAGAAAAAGAGGAGCGAGAGGGGGAGGGGAGTGAGACTGCTTGTGCATTAAGAGGACGCGAGGGAAATAGAATAAAGATTGAAACCTGTATAATTGTATGTGTTTGTGTGTGTGTTTGTGTGTGAAAGAAACAAAAGGGAGACGGAGAGAGTGAGGTAGACCTGAAGAAAGGGATGGAGGCGGAGCAAAGAATTGTAGGGATAGTTTAAAGAAAGCATTTTGTTACAAAGTAAGTCATAGTCAATCAACTGGAAACATATTGACCAATGAGATTGCAATTAAAGAAATGGGCTGGTCAAATCAATCATTGCATTGTTTCCATTTTGAGTCAGATGACAGCTTGAGGAGGAGGGGTGGGGCTTATTGTGTAGTGACTTACATGAAAACCTGTTATTGAATCTCTCAAGTTGTCCATAGCGTTCACCCACATTGTTCATTGTCTAAAAAGACCCCCCCACTCCCACCCCCCTCCTCCTTTCTTTCAGTATACAAAGAAAGCACGACAAAACGAACATCCATCTCTCTCTCTCTCTCTCTCTCTCTCTCTCTCTCTCTCTCTCTCTCTGTTTGTCTCTCTCCCCTCTTCATCTATCTATCTATCTATCTATCTATCTATCTATCTATCTATCTATCTATCTATCTATCTATCTATCTATCTATCTATCTATCTATCTATCTATCTATCTATCTATCTATCTATCTATCTATCTATCTATCTATCTATCTATCTATCTATCTATCTATCTATCTATCTATCTATCTATCTATCTATCTATCTATCTATCTATCTATCTATCTATCTATCTATCTATCTATCTATCTATTTATCCATTTATAGGTTTGTCTTTCTGTCTGTGTATCTATCCATCCATTTCATTTTTTAGTTACACGTATTTCCATCGGGAGTTCATTAATTGTTGAAGGTTCTATTTATTGTTCTGCTTTTGTACTTAAAATTAAATGTTGATCCTACAACAATCTCTGTAAGTGTAAGATTAGTCAACTGTTGTCCTATTAAGTCTTAGCATGTCCTATAATTTCATGAATAAAAAAAGAGGGACAAAGGAGGACCATCACCTCGATGCAGCTAGACAAAGAGATAATAGCACGTGGTGTGTATCAAAATGCACAAACACACACATATGTAACACACGCATGCTGACGTCATGAAGCATCGCCCGAGCATTATGGTCTACAGCCACAGCGCATGTGATAAGCGTTGACCAATCAGAATCATTCATTTGTAAGGTTGTCAGGGAAAAACCTAGACTTGTTTACAGTTTTTAAAGTCCATTATTGGTTGAACCATGAAATTGTGAAAACAGTCATGCTTTCTCTGAGATAGATAAAGACACGCCCTTTGCTGTGATATTTACATCTTATTGGTGGAGAAAAAGACTCGGTATTACTAAGCCTTGGAAAGGGTGGCTCTCTGAGAGAAAGTCAACTCTCGTTTTGAATGTGTCACTGATAGTTGCATTTTTAAACTTGAAATTTATATAACTTATCGTCATTGTTTATGTTGAATTATTATGTTTTCATGTAGAAAAATGATTGTAGTTTCTGAAACAACCAAAAACTGAAATTTGATAATATTGACCATTTCCACTTTAAAACCGGTTTTCTTCGTTTTCCAAATCCCGACTTAATACCGCTTCGAGGCGGAGGGTCACCTATAGTATGTGACCAACTTGTACACAATAGCAGGTCTGATAATCCCATGGTCTCATTGTTGAAATGAAAGTACATACTCTCAAACCAAGGCAAAATACTGTCTATTACAGCAATACTAAACTAAGCTTATGATGGCGTTTGGTTTTCCGACATGCACATAGTTTATGGCCGAGGTGATGGTCTGTTAACTCAAATTCATTGCAAGTTCATTGCAACAATGTTAAAACGAGCCCATAATTGTATTCGGCTATATGACCTGCAAATATGTGCAAATCGTTTATGAACCCATTGTTTCAAAATTGTGATATCAGATTGAATTATCGAGAGAAAGAAATAGGATTATGTTATATAAAACTATCAGATAACCTCTGTGGTGTTGTAAAAGTAGCACGTCTGACCGGTAATCATGAGGTCTGAGCTTCAAAGTTCCTAAAAGTATATGATAGTCTGATGCTGCATCAGTACCGGTGTCTATAAGGCTGCGTCTCCACTTTCTTGATATTGTGAGGTGGTCAATTTGGTTTTCATTGTGTCCATCAGGTGATTTCCACGCTATTATGTGTATATTCTTATGGAGGAAAGACACTGCCACCAATCGCTCAGTCATTAAATCCGCAGAAATCGACGAAAAGTTCACTATGTATTTTCATTCATAGTACTCACTGATTGTGTGCCCATGCTGTATTCCTTTCCTCTGTTATCCTATTTTTGCATTAACGTCACAAATCAGCGTTTTTGGTATCTTTGTCCGGAGCTTTATCAAATGTGGCCTGAAGCATGTTATTAAAAACTCGTGTTTAATTTCTATGTCTGAATTGTTGGTGTATACATAGACTTGGATGATAGTGACTTTTTCCCTTAGGAGTTAAACCTAGTTGCCAAGATCCTAGATAACATGGATTCCCATTCAATGACTGATTTGAGCATTGTTCGGGGTCATCATAATTTCAACTTCTTCTGTGTGGTTACTAGTCTCGTCTTCATGACCTGAATAAATGCGTTCTCCAGATTAGAGCGTGGAATGTCCTGATCCATTCCATCGGTTCTCGCATATTATTCCGAGTAGCTATGTTCCATACCTCTTCATCTCCCTTTACTAATTGAGCTGACTTCCCTGTTTTATACATAGTGCGGACATTCTAGGTTTCAATCCTTGTTATTGTCTTCATTGAGAACAGATGTTTCGGAGATCTGGCTTCCTTGCGGCTTTCACCAGACCTCGTCATTCTTCCTCCAGCTCCCACCAAATCTCATGGGGAGGTATCTCTTCGACTCAAGCCAGTAAGTACAATAGTTATGCTCTGTTGAAATTTATGTAGCTTTGTATTTTTCTATAGGGTGTGGCTGCTAACCCCACGTCCAACCTTCCTCCTTTTTCTGGGCTTAGGACCGGCAAGTGCATTTCGGAGTGCTCTAAGCATGTGATGTGTTCTAATTATGATGTTAACAAAGCAAATATCTATAATGGAGTAAACCGCCACAAACATTGCTTTAAAATCCAGCTGATATTTTTGAAACTTTTACTTCTACAGGTTTTATAATGATACCTGCGATATTGGACTTGAATGTGAGAGCAGTGGTGTTAGAGAGATTCGTGTTGGTCTCCCACCCTGCCACAATTCGCTGTGATTACTTTGTGAACGCCGAAAACGGCTCTTCTGTCTCGGGCTCTGACCTGAAACTCACGTGTCTTCAAATCACCGATCTTCATGGAAAAGTTTACGTAAAACACTCAGTTGTGCAGAATAAAGTGATCATTGACCCAGACTCTTTAAGCCCACGATATCACTACAAGCCACAGAATCATTCTTTCACCATTTCGGTCTACCGCAATGACGATCCACGAGAGTTACAATGTATCCTCCACTTCACTTACATCGGCAAGGAGTTGAGGAGAAAAGGCATTGTGGATTTGGAGCCAAAAGAATTAGGTTTGGTTCTTCTTCTTCGTCTTCTTCTCATCCTCCTCTTCCTCCTCCTCCTCCTCGTCGTCCTCGTCCTCGTCCTCCTCGTCCTCCTCCTCCTCCCCCCTCCCCCTCCTCTTCCTTCTTCTTCTTCTTCTTCTTCTTCTTCTTCTTCTTCTTCTTCTTCTTCTTCTTCTTCTGCATTGTGTTTCAATTCTAATGTTTTGTGGGAGTTTAAAAAAAAATCAAAAGTGTTGTAACCGATGTATCAATGTTAAAGATGATTCTCTTTTATTCAATAAAGATATACAGCTTCTTGTCAGCCGATATCTAAACATGAGAACATTCTTGAATGTTCTGTATCATTCATTTCTATCTTTCCGAACATGAGTCCGTTGAGATTAAAAAAATTCCTCGACATAGAATTAAATTCAATTTTGGCGTCATTGAATATTGCTGGCTTTGTTTTTTTTTGTGTCACGAATAAACATTTTAAAAATGTTATTACACGTTACGTCACAGCGACGATAAAATACCTATAAACATATTCATAAAGCGCATTTCCACGGATTCACCGCGCTCAATGGGCTTTACAATATATAGCAGACCATATGGAACCGTATTTCTATTTCATACAGTATCAGTTGCCTGTTGGATGTTCTTTTTGACCAAACACTCTTACAATATTCTGGTGTAGCCAGGTATCAATGCTTTCCTTAGTTAAATTGGTTAATGTGTACAAAGTGCCTTATCCAAGGACACAATATCGGAACTATATTTTTCTACAATTACTGTCGCCCATACGCCCCATGACCAGGCTCAAAATTGCTTCACTTTTACGACAAGACGAGACAACGTACAGCTGAGCCACTGAGCCACACAATAACATTTGAAATAATAAGTATGGAAATTGGGAACAATAGTGCGATATCAAAACA
>NC_088369.1:33175188-33177688 GCF_034508935.2 Berghia stephanieae | reverse complement strand
AATAATAATAATAATAATAATAATAATAATAATAATAATAATAATAATAATAATAATAATAATAATAATATTAACGATAATAATAATGATGATGATGATATAATCTCCCCTTGTTCTTCTTTAATGAGTTAACTGTCGCCCTTTGGATTGACACGTATTTAAAATGTGACCAGAAAACACGTCCTTCAATAAATGTCGGTGGACTTAAATGACTCTCATCTTGTCAAAAACTCTCAACCTGGGGCTTCATTAAACTCTTCATTTAAGTCCCAAATTTGAGAATTTGCGACCAGTTGAGGAACTTTTAATCGACAGATAATGAAAGACCGAGTTTTCTGGCCAAAATTTTCAAATCGTGTTGTTTTATTCTAGAGTTCGGAACGCACCGGATTTTTTTTTTTCGTTACTGTTTATTTAAAAATGCGAATTAATTTAACATTGCGGGTGGTTGTGGTGAGAATGGCAGTGATTATGTTGATATGTGGAAGGGGAAGGCTTTGCAACAACTTACAAATGCAAGACATTATAATTAAAAATGAGGTTTCAAAGCTTTGATTGAGGCGTTTTAGTTCGATCGATTCTAAGTATTAGTTAAATATAGCCCCCTCCATCCCCCCCCCCTCTCTCTCTCTCTCTCTCTCTCTCTCTCTCTCTCTCTCTCTCTCTCTACGGCTTCCACTTATCTTCTTCGATTAATCCCACCCCCTCTTCAATTAGAACAACAGAAATGTGACTGTCAGACGACTTTGTCTCCTGGTAAAACAAAGCAAGATGGTGGCAAGACCATAACTTTACAATGTTGCCGCTGCAGTATTGCTCTGTTCTCGGATCTTTCAATGGGTCATTTTTCCATCTCAACTGATTTGCTAAGAGAGCATTTGTTAAGAATTCAATACATTTCTTTCTTTTAGTTGCTGTTGCCATTGTCTATTAATATTAACCAGTCAAATGTCGCACTCTGGAAAGACTTGACAGAATAACAAAACCCTCGTCCTTAAAAAAAAAAAAACAAAAAAAAAAAACGATCGATTTAACTATCTCCTTACCTGCAATTTTTCAAATTGTCCACAAAGCTTTACACCCACCCAGCATAAAAATAGATTTTTCTTACTCAAACAGAAGAGCAAGAAGTACATTCTATACATAAAAGTGTTCAGCAAAATGAGATATCTACAAAGCAGTCTCAAGTTTTTATAGCTATAATAAACATATGTCCTTTAAATATTGTGATGCACAAAGGTACAGGGAAAAACAAAATTGTTAGTTGCATCATAACGAATGTGACGATTTTCCTATGGTCGGCAAGGAGAGGGTTACGTGAAATCGATCGATATTTGAAGGACGAGTTTTCCTGGACAAATTTTTTAATTCGTGTCTTTCCAAAGTACTACAATTAACTAGTCAATCAACTGAACTGTGTTTATATAAATGTCTTGTTTCAGGTACAAGAACTGCTAAAGCAAAGGGACTAAGCAAAGCCTCTTCTCATAATAGACAGCAGACTTCTCGGAATATTATCCTTCTCTTACTGATCAACAAGTGGCTTCGGGTTTCATTAGCCCAGTAAAATATTTTAAATCAGATAAATGTTGGCAAGGGAAATAGCAATGGTGTATTACCATTTCCGGTAATTAAGATTAATTTCATAAGACGATAAGACGTTTTTTATTTATTTATTTATTTATTGTTGTTGCGTTCCGAAGTATCTTGCTGTGGCAGTCATCCTCATATCTTTGGCCAAAATCCAGCCAGCAAATGATGTGGCTCATAACCTAAAAAACAGTAATAATATGACGGGACGGTTTAGATGCTAAAATTTGATTTTGTTTTCATAAGTTCAAAATTGGGTTAATTTTTCATTTAATTTTATATAGCAATTGTCAAATGGCTTGGAAGCTTCAATTTAGTTAACAAAGACAGATGATGTGGACGTTTGGGGTCTCCCCTTTGTCAACAAAATACAATGAATGAAACTCTAAAGACGAATGAGAGATGAGAGAATGGAGTTGTTAAGGTTGAACATTGACTCGTCCATTCCATTTGACTACTGTTATTTATTTCTTCGACCCTCAAAGAAGCAACACTGAGTTATGGTTTATATAGGTTAATAGGTGTGGTTTCTTGTAGTGACAAAAACCAAAATCTCACAGCCATTGTGACTTTAAAATCACTTTTTGGCTCCTGGCTGACCCCGACAAAATAACGTTTTGAGACAATGTAAACCAAATGTGAAATGTTCCTTTTCGACGCTTTAACTTTAAGGAATTATTTTAATTCTTATCAATAAAGTGTCAAAACTTAACCCAAGTCTTGTATTTTTAAAAGATAATAATTTCATTTTAAGCGACAAATCTATCCCTAGTTATTAGCGTTTTGACACAATAGGTCATATTTGCGTGTTACATAATAATGAAAATAAAGCTAGTTATCTACTTTCCCACATAAAGACTTTCGGCCATTGGAAATAGCTACAGACTGTTCCTTCCACAAATCAATGACT
>NC_088369.1:33120188-33172688 GCF_034508935.2 Berghia stephanieae | reverse complement strand
GGACTACAGCATAAGGCAATGACGTTTGTATGATATACATAGTTTTGTATGGTGTTATGATTGGTCTGGTGGGCAAAAATGGTTACTTAACCCTCTCCTTGCCACCAAAAGGAAAATCATCACATTCATTACGATATAACCCAATAATTTTCTTGTTCTGATTTCACTTTGTTATAATTGTAGCTATAAAAACTGAACACTGTTGCAGAGCTATAGAATATACACGTTACTATTATGTCTAAAAAATCTATTTTTGTGTTGGGTGAGTATGAAGTTTCGGGTCAAATTCTGAAAATAGCTGGTAAGGAGAGAGTTAAACGCGTACCATCAATAACAGCAGTCTTGACCTATACGTGTACTGCTAATTTATATCACGGTTTGACTGAGTTCTCGGTTGATTACGTTCTCAGTAATTAAGTAATTATATCAAAATATCTTAGACAACAAAATTGCCTGGGCAACTTTTTACCTCCCATGCCAATGAGCATCTAACCAAACCGAGGAAAATAGAAAAATAATTAAAACAAGTATTATTACAGTCTCAAAATTCTAAAAAGACCAAACGAATTTGCTGAACAAAACGAAAATGGTAATACAAGTTGCTTGATGTCCATAGCCAGGGACCTCTGAAGAACTGGTAGCCTTAGTATATTCTGTCGATGAAACAAGATATTTCAAAAATTAATTAATTCTAGTAAAGTTTCAAAAGTTTGAAACGGCTAATTGTCACCAGAAATCTCTTATTTTTCTTCCTTTATAGAGATCTACCATCTAAATTTCTAAATCTTATAAAACAAGTGTGAACTCCCATATTTCTAACATAAATAATCCCCACGTGGTGACGTCAACCGTATATTTATTTGCAGGTCTGATAACCCAAATTGTTATGGGCCCATAGTTGTAATGGGAATACTTCCAAGCCAACATTGCCCATTGAAAAAAAATATAATAATACAACATTGTAAACCAAGCCCAGACTTTCATCCGGCTATCAGACCTGTAAAAAATATGTGCACGTCGCCAAGTGGCCAACGTTAGTGCGTCTCATTTCCTACACCATCGATATCAAAAGAAACTTGATGGTTACATATGAATCAATAATAAAGGACATCAAAAAAACAAAAACAAAAAAAAACTCCCAAAAAACCGAGAGATTTTATTATTCCAACTCACTTAACAGCATAATTGGCCTGGACTCAATGCAAGGTAATCGACAACTTACACGATGGCCAACGTTTGTGCGTCTCATTTCCTACACCATCGATATCAAAAGATACTTGATGGTTACATATGGATCAATAATAAAGGACATCAAAAACAAAAACAAAAAAAAACAAAAAAAAACCCCGAGAGATATAATTCTTCCAACTCACTTAACAGCATAATTGGCCTGGACTCAATGCAAGGTAATCGACCACTTACACGATGGCCAACGTGTGTGCGTTTTATTTCCTACACCATTGATATCAAAAGAAACTTGATGGTTACATATGAATCAATAATAAAGGACATCAAAAACGTAAAAAACCCCGAGAGATTTAATTCTTCCAACTCACTTAACAGCATAATTGGCCTGGACTCAATGCAAGGTAATCGACCACTTAAACAATGGCCAACGTTTGGGCGTTTTATTTCCTACACCATTGATATCAAAAGATACTTGATGGTTACATATGAATCAATAATAAAGGACATCAACCCCCCCCCCCCAAAAAAAAAAAACAACAAAAAAAAAACAACAAAAAAACAACAAAACCGAGAGATTTTATTATTCCAACTCACTTCACAGCATAATTGGCCTGGACTCAATGCAAGGTAATCGACAACTTACACGATGGCCAACGTTTGTGCGTCTCATTTCCTACACCATCGATATCAAAAGATACTTGATGGTTACATATGAATCAATAATAAAGGACATCAAAAAAAAAAAAAAAAAAAAAAAAAAAAAAAAAAAAAACCCCGAGAGATATAATTCTTCCAACTCACTGAACAGCATAATTGGCCTGGACTCAATGCAAGGTAATCGACCACTTACGCGATGGCCAACGTGTGTGCGTTTTATTTCCTACACCATTGATATCAAAAGAAACTTGATGGTTACATATGAATCAATAATAAAGGACATCAAAAACCAAAAAACCCCGAGAGATTTAATTCTTCCAACTCACTTAACAGCATAATTGGCCTGGACTCAATGCAAGGCAATCGACCTGTTACACGATGGCACTCGTCTAGCGAATTGGTATGTGTATGTGAAACTTCTGGATCAATGACATGACATGACACCGAGATCACTCTAACGGTTGTCGGGGCCCACATCCTCACTGTCAGTGTGCTGTTCACTGTCTTGAAGTTATCAGTAGTGTAGATTACTTCTTCTGGAATTTGAGAACGATAATGGAATTATTATTATTATTATTATTATTATTATTATTATTATTATTATTATTATTATTATTATTATTATTATTATTGTTATTATTATTATTATTATTATTATTATTATTATTATTATTATTATTATTATTATTATTATTATTATTATTATTATTATTATTATTATTATTATCATTATTATTATTATTATTATTATTATTAATGGTGATGATGATGATGTTTGTTATGATAATAATAATAATAATAATAATAATAATAATAATAATAATAATAATAATAATAATAATAGTAGTAGTAGTAGTAGTAGTAGTAGTAGTAGTAGTAGTAGTAGTAGTAGTAGTAGTAGTAGTAAAAGGAGGAGAAGGAGGTGAAGGAGATGTAGGAGGAGGCGGAGGAGGCGGAGGAGGTGGAGGAGGAGGAGGAAGAGGGGGAAGAGGAGGAGGAGGAGGAGGAGGAGGAGGAGGAGGAGGAGGGAAAGGAGGAGGAGGAGAAGGAAGAAGAGAAGATAACCTTTTATCTTTGTATCGTTAGAAAATAAGATTTCCTCATCCCCGTCAATGCGGATTCTCCACTGCAAAAACTGTGCCTGTGAAAGGCTTATGTTTGCTTGACACATGGCAATGAGATCATCTCCGTCGATCAGGCCGTCTGGATCACAATGGAATACAAAGGAATCAAATAGGGAATGAGATTAGCGGAAGAGTAGCGTCCCTTCATTGGACGTCACCTACAGAGAGAACGTCAATTTGGTTTTGAAGTGTCTCAAGCCGCTTTCACCGGAAACGAAGACGAGAGACGAATGCGCACAACCAACATGACGTTCTCTCTCTAATAACTTTTCCGCCGGTGACGTCACAGACTATGGGTGACATCCAATCAAGGGACGCTACTCTTCCGCTAATCTCATTCCCTATAGATTGGGTTCAATTCAATTCAATTCGACGTCTTTATCTGAAAAAGACTAATTCCCCATTACTGCAGATTTTATACAAGTCTGTGGTGACTTTCTCGATTATTGTGTTACTGAATTGAAAGATAAATAAATGCTTAATAGTTGATCAAATTTGTTGGTGTTTGTAATATCTAGGATATCTGGTGGGAGATTGCTCCATTCCCAGTTGGTTCTGTGTGCTGGAATTGTGAACTTACTGCTATGATCATTTCATGAGAGAGAGAGAGAAAGAGAGAGAGAGAGAGAGAGAGAGAGAGAGAGAGAGAGAGAGAGAGAGAGAGAAAGTGTGTGTGTGTGTGTGTGTGAGAGAGAGATAGACAGACAGACAGAGAGAGAGAGAGAGAGAGAGAGAGAGAGAGAGAGAGAGAGAGAGAGAGAGAGAGAGAGAGAAAATAAATAGGAGTGAAATATCTGTTCAATGTTATAGTTATCAAATAACGTTATAACAAGTGTAACAAAATGACAAATTGCCATATTTATGGACAATAAAGATCTATTATTATTATTATTTTTGTAAAATATTGTGGTAGAGTTACTGCTGTTTTGTTGGAATGTACTGTTCTGTGGAGAAGTTGGAGGCGTTTTTCTCCAGTGTTTTCCACTGTAACAATTTCAAGGTCTCAGTAACGCA
The DNA here is from genome assembly GCF_034508935.2 of Berghia stephanieae. Taxonomy (NCBI): domain Eukaryota; kingdom Metazoa; phylum Mollusca; class Gastropoda; order Nudibranchia; family Aeolidiidae; genus Berghia; species Berghia stephanieae. The sequence continues at coordinate 33,168,705 of NC_088369.1, read as the reverse complement.
TCCTGGTTCACGCGAGTAATTGTTGCTGACAAACCTCGAAGCTGCCCTTTGAACTTGTTCGATTTTCTATATGACCTTGCTGATAAGCATCCCACACTGTGCTCGCGTATATTCCAATGCCGGTCTGACTAAAGAATTTTATGCCCGTTCTTTCCCCTTTGTGGGCACTGGTACAGGTTCCGCCCCAGGAAGCCAAGGTGTTCTCAGGTCTTTGTTATTGCGTTTTCCCATCCGCGTTTATGAGTAATTTTCACTAAACTGTATTGACCAGACTATAAACATACAAGGTTATTGAATAAGGTGATTTAAACGATTTTGAAACAACACATAATAGTGTTTGTAAAGAAGCTCTATAGATTCCTGTATTTACTTTTTGAATAATGAAAATAAAGTGTGCTTTGAGCACGTTTCGTGGACATTGCTCTATTGAAATGCTCTGATGTTATTTTTTTTAGTTGAAAAGCCTTGCACAAGTCTGTGATGTTAAGGAAAATCCTTATGTGGTGTACGTACCCGAAGAACGTTCAAGGACATAGTGAGCAAGATTTTAAGAAACGCGCCTAGTGGTAAACTCACCCGGATTTTCTTTGTCCTTGAAGCATAATGACAATTTCGGGCGGTTGATCGGATCTGGCCATTAAAAAAGCAATAAGGGGAGGGAGAGAAGGGGGGGGGGGGGGGGGGGGGGAAGGGGGGAGGGGGGGGGAGAAATTAGTTAGTATAGACTAATAACAAAACACATCGTAATATATCACCTAAAAAACATGAAATATTCAGTTTGATTTGTATCAGTTTCTTGAAATGGTTTACAACCGACTTGACTCGAATCAATACATACGTAGTTTAAGTTTAAGCCTGCAATGGTTAACAGCAAAAGTCAACGATGATGGTTTTAAAATTGATGTTAGTGCGAAACAACACACAATAATAATAATAATAATAATCATAATAATAATAATAATAATAATAATAATAATAATAATAATAATAATAAATGGCATTTATATAGCGCTTTACCCGTTGTCACAGGCTCTAAGCGCTTTACAGTGATATAAAACAAAACATATTACAGTGAGACAAGTGTGAAGGAAACGTGATACGAATTCAATTTAACAACAACAAAATATGAAAATAATATTGCAACATTATGACGTAAAAAGATAAAACTTTAACCGAGATTTGAACGTTGTCAACGAATCCGAGCATCTCACGTGTGACGGGAGAGAACTCCAAAAATGGGGGGCCGAAAGTTGAAAAGACTGTTCACCTATTTTACGCAATGGCTTAGGTTTGACAAGGATTGATTGGTCATTGCTTGACCTCAAGTTTCTATTGGGGACATATATGTTTAGAAGGTCTTTAATATAGGAGGGACTGTTCGTGCTCCAGGGATTTGTAGACAACAGTACAAATCTTATAGGCAACTCTTTTTTCAACAGGAAGCCAATGTAACTCACGGAGATGAAGAGTTGCTGACGGGTATTTTTTGTTATTGCGTACAATGAGCCTGGCTGCGTTATTTTGAGCAACCTGAAGTTTGCTAATTTTGTCTTTAGCTAAATTCGCCCAAAGGGAGTTACAATAGTCCAATTTAGATAAAACCAGGGAATTAATTAAAAGTTCTGTTATATGCTTCGGTATTAAATTACGAATTTTGTTTATTTTTTCATTTCTATGTACATATATTGTATGGTGTTATTCACGTGGCTTGTCATGGAAAGATTTTTATCAATGATGACGCCAAGGTTTTTTGCTTTATTTGAAAATTCTATTGTGCTATTTCCGAGAGTAATAGGTGATTTATTTGCCTGTTTAAGGATACTCGGCCTTCCACACATTAAAATCTCAGTTTTACTATCATTTAATTTTAACTTATTGTGGTACATCCAAGATTTAATCTCATTAAAACAGCTCGTAATTCGTTGTATTAAGAACTGTAAATTACTAAGGGGTGCTGAATCATATATTTGCGTATCATCTGCATAAAAATGATAACTCAGATTGAATCTGGATATCACACTAGAAAGGGGCTGCATATATACAGTAAAAAGGACAGGGCCAAGAACAGAGCCTTGTGGCACTCCAACATTTAGTAAAACTTGTTCTGACTGAACACCATTCACCACGACAGTCTGCCATCGATCCTGTAAATATGATGTAAACCATTTAAGGGCAATTCCTTTTATGCCGAACGTATTTTCTAGTCTTCTTAACAAAATGTCATGGTCAATGGTGTCAAAGGCAGCTGAAAGATCTAAAAGGCATAATACATTGATATTGTTAGCATCAGCATTACATAACAAGTCATTAAAGATTTTAAGAATCGCCGTTTCAGTACTGTGTTGATGTTTGTAGGCTGACTGAAAGGGTTGTTCCAAACTGTTGTTCTTAAGATGAGATGTTAATTGTGTAAGAACTACCTTCTCCAAAAGTTTTGACAAAAAAGGTAAATTTGATACAGGACGATAATTGTTTAATATATTGTGGTCCAGTGATGGTTTCTTCAAAAGTGGTTTGACAAGGGCACTTTTAAAGCACGATGGAACTTCGCCAGTCAGTATGGATGTATTTATGATTGATGTAATATATGGTAATAATGTATCGATGGAGCTGGCCAAAAGCTATGCTGGTAGGGGATCAAGGTCGCAGGATTTAATGGGGGCTTTTTTTATCAACTCGTTTATGAAACTGGGTGAAACTGGTTGGAACTTGTGTAAAGGGGTACCACAGAATGTATTTGTATCTATAAATGGTTCATGCCGATCTAGTTCTGAACGAATGTTATGGATTTTGTCTTTAAAAAAGTTGACAAATGTGTTTGGCAAGTCTCTTTGATTGGTTGTAGATGGTAATGAAGTGCATCTTTCACGTCCAAGTAGATCATTGCAGATGTTATATAATTGTTTGCAAGATTTAGAAGTTTCGAATTTTGAAAGAAAATACGTGGTCTTTGCCTTTTTTTTATTGTTGTCTTCCAGGCACGAAATGCGTTCTTGAATATTTCACGATGAATCGTAAGACCTGATGTTTTCAGCAGTCTTTCTGCTCTCCGACACTTCGTTTTAGCTTCTTTAACGTCCGACGTATACCACGGAGCATACTTGCGGTTGGTGACGGTCCTTGTTTGGAATGGCGCATGTTTGTCAAGCGTTTCGATGAGACAACTATTCCACTGGTCTGGAGAAATCATTGAATTTTTAGTAAGTTTTGTTTCTAAATCGCCTCTAAAATTGTCCAAATTAATGCCTTTAATGTTTCTGGTTGATGTGGTGGTGGTTTCTTGGTTTTGAAACGTCAAGATAATAACAACAAAAACAACAACAAATTAACACTCCCCGTTGATTGCTCAATAAGCATGAAACAGTTAATAGTTGTTTGAATATTTTATTTATATAGATTAACCACTCTTTTAATATCAAAGTCGAGCACTTTTATTTTGTGGTTTTGTTATATATATAAATTATAAAAACAAAAACCATGAAATATATACGAGGGTGGCCTGCAAGGGTTTTTTCTTTGTTGTTGTTGCGGCAATGTTCCTTATAATTCCAATGTTATTTGACTTAGAACCTTAACATTTGACATAAATACGCTCTAATTGGATTTGGTGGGTCAAAATTTCTACGGTCTATACCATCTCTGCGTGACATAATCGCTTTTGTCCTATTACGTGGTCAACAACCTTGGTCACAACAAAAAATGAAAATGGCTGCGTCAAAAGATATTCGATTCAAGCAGCTTGCTGTTGTTATTGCTGAATGTTGAAGACTGTTCTCGCATTGGAATGCATACCAGAATGAAGCGTGTTTATGGTGACGCTTGTGTTGGTAAAAGCACCGTTTGGCGATGGGTAAGGTTCGTGGAAGGAGGTGAACCGATCGAAACAAAAATTCAAGAAAAAAGCAATATTGCAACACGATAACGCTCGGCCCCACAGGAGTCAACGGACCGCATTGAGGAAAACCCATAGAATTAAATTCCTAAGGAAAACCTTATCACATCCACCCTAGAGTCCCCACCTAGCACCTTCAGACTTCTTATTCCCTTTATTGAAGGAGTATCTCAAAGGAAACCACTATGAAAAGCGACAAAGACATGAAGGCTGCTGTCCGATCTTGGTTTAGAGAAAAGGGATGTCAGATTTTTTGCCGACGAGATGCGACAAAAGATGTCTGTTATTTGAAATGTGCTCACACTGTATACCTACCTTTGCACCCCCACCTATATATATATATATATATATATATATATATATATATATATATATATATATATATAATATATATATATATATATATATATATATATATATATATATATATATATATATATATATATTAATGTCTTGCCACAGATGGATTCAGCACTTCATTTTCAAACGGAGGGAATCACTTCATTTATTTTTTGGTCTTGCCAACACGCCACGGATTACTTACCATAGGCGAGACGCTCTGAAAAAAAAAATAGAAAAAAAAAAATTTAGAAAATGTTCGTTGTTGAATTATACACAAAACAATGCATACATTATTGATTTCAAACTTCGTCTTGTAACAAAGTCGGGCAAGAAGTAGTTGATGGAGAAGGAGTAAAACATTTACCGTTGGAATAAAGAGATTATGGGTCCAAATCCTACTTGAGACATAAAAATTCTCTCTTGACTCCCGAATAGGGAACAAAAGTGTGATTTCAAAACGCTGGTTCCAAGCTCCTTGGAAGTGTAAAACGAGTACTGGAAACATACCTTGTGCAACTGATCCTTTGCTTGCCGGTCGCCAATAAAGATCATCCATCTTCTCTCTTTTTCTACCCCTAATCATAATAATCTGCCTATACATCCTACTTTTAAAATAATTATGCCTCCTTATAATTATAATTCAATATGTCACATTGTCCAGAGAACTGATAACACACTCCCAATGAGTTTTGAACCAGAATTCCAATTGGAAGGAAAGTAATATTAAAGTCTTATCGAAAACAGTCTAGATCCTAGAGAGCGGGTTTGAGTGCTTAGCATTTTTGTGTGGATAAATTGAATGATACCTATGACACTATGGTGTACCCATTAGCTACTTCAAGGTCTGTTTCAAAAGTTCCTTTCCCAACTATACAAGATAAACTTATTGACTGAATGAAAATTCCCAGTAAAATTTGTCAGTTGCGATTCAATGACAAAGTCTATTTTTTATTGTACTAAAAATTGGAAGCTGCCAGAAGGAGACTTAAAGAGGTTATCGGCCTTCCATACATCTCGAGTCTTCGCAGAATCGTGTGTTTGGCCTCAAAACCCCAAAACTTCTTTCAAGGGACACTCTTGAGAATATGACAACATTCCTCGTGAGGAGATGCTGAAGTTAGATGTGACATATTCTTATACAATACTACTCCATCCCTAAAACTATTCTCTATTGGGAAAGAAATAGTGGGTGATAAACACCTGGACACGGATATGGGGGTCGAACTTTTGGGGGCACAAACGGGGAAGAATCCAAAAACGGTCCAGAACATACAGGGGTCGAGGACATTTATTGCTAACCTACATGCCAGCCGGTATAAAGGGCAGTAGAATTAGAAAAGATACAAAAATCAATGTGCATGGGTTTATGAAGACGGGCCAGTTGACTCTTGAATCAAAATGATTATCTAGGGAGGAATAGAATTCAAAGCTGGTCTTTTTTTTTACATAGCTTTTTCCTTCACCCAGAGGATTTCCTTTTCATAAACTATGTTGGATTTAACACTTTAAAAGATTTAAGAATGCGCAGAATCAAATTTTATAAATGTATCACAAAAGAGAGACCAATTTTCTTTAAACATAATTTGATTACATAGCATTTCTAGGCGAACCAGTCAATACCCTTTTTCGTATGCACAAATTTTGTTTGTTTGTTTGTTGCTTTTAATTGACAACAATTTGCAAAGGTTTGTGACACTTTTAAGGGGTGAAAGCAGGGACGGCTGGTAATAATGGGCAGGGTGGGCAAATACCAGCCTGTTTTTTCAAGTTATATGCTGTATTACCAGGTCCGAAATAATCAAATTTAAATTAGATAATTTCAAAAGTTACTACTTAAACTTGATCCTTCGTACTGAAAACAATTTGTGTGTATTTTTGATAGATTGCGAATCCCCATGCCCCCCGTAATGCATAAACCAGGATACGCTCCTGTTCTTTTTATCACCCCCCCCCCCCCGCCCCAACCACTCCACTCCACTCCGCCCACATCGTCATCTCATCGTCACTTCGTCTGACGGTGAACTAACTCCGATTTTTGCTGTCTGGCCTCTCTAGTACTAGGTCGGGCTAATTCAAATGAGCCCACCTTATTAACTAGTGAACACTAAATAGAGATTTTGGCAAACGAACTTTTTCTTATTTATTGCCTTACTTGTGCTTGGAAGGTTCCAGTATTGAATTAAATTTATTAATTTACTAATATTATATCAATTTAGTATTAATTTGTGTTGTTTTTATATATTTGTTTATCCATTTAAATTATTTCTTTTTTTTTCCTAATTTTCTTTAGTGTTTCTCAAAACTCATTTATTTAAATTGTTTTCTTATTTGTTTGTTGTTGTTGTTGTTTTTTTTTTTTTAAACAAATTAATTTGTTAGTTTTTTTTTAATTCTTAAAGTAATTACCGCTGTATTTTTATTGCCAGACTAAATAATTTTACAAAACAATGTAATTTTCTATTGTATTCCGTCTAATAAAACAAAACACTTTTATTCAAAAGTCACGACAAAATAAATATATAAAATACAACCACCATTTCGGTTTTCTCAACAATTGAATTAGTATACGAGAAATACTCTTCTTAGTAAGGAGAGAGTTGAATTCTAACTAAGTTATAGAGGAAATAAATACGTTTAAAAGTTAGGGTGGGCAGATTCCGTACTTGCCCGTCCTGAAGCTAATACATACATTAAGATAGTTCGCGATGAAGAGGCGGGAAGCTAGGGGTTGGTTGGATAAGGAGCAAAGATAACACGGTCGTTATTGTTATAGTCAAACGAATGCATGAGGAGAGATTGGTAGCATTATTTTGTCTTAATTGTATTGTATGAATTATTGGCGAAAGCCTAAGATTAAATAAACTTTGTTTTTGTTTGTCTTATTTTGACTATGGAACTGATACTTGTCATAGCAGACCTGCCTACTTTAAATAGGAAAATATAAATCGTAGTTTTCAGGGCTAATAAAATCGTATATATTTTAACTACCCTTAAAAAAAAAAATCACCGGATTTTCGTCTGTTTTGATAGATATCAAATTTTTAAAAACGAGAAAAAATAATTTGAAACGTAATAATGATGGTGATGGTGGTATAGTGGTAGCGGTGGTGGTAGTAGTAATGATGGTGGTAATATTATTATTGTTATTATTATTATTATTATTATTATTATTATTATTATTATTATTATTATTATTATTATTATTATTATTATTATTATTATTATTATTATTATTGTACGTATTGGTGGTATTACTATTGTTGTATTTTTTGGTGGTTATTAATGGTATCAGTTTAATGTTTGGTTCCATTTACCATTTTTTTCCCACTTTCATGTATGTGGTCATCAAATTGTATGATTTATTGGCGAAAGCCTAAGATTGAATAAACTTTGTAATATCGTATGGTAACCATCATTGTCGACGACATCGTCGTTGTCATCATCATCATCATCATCATTAACAACAACAATATTAACAACAAGTACAACAATAGCAATAAAAACAATATCAACATCATCATACAATTTCCGTCATCGTCTCCACAACTATCATTCTAACCAACAGCACCACCAAAACCACTACCATAATTACATCCTCCCTCACCACCCCGTCTTCCTCCTCCTCCTCCACCACCCCACCACCACCGCTACCACTATTCCAACCATTACCCCACCGGCACAATCATTCTAACCACCAAGACAGCCGTAAAAATGATACAATTTGAGCTCTGAATTAAACTCGAGTCATCTCGCTGTTGTTGCTTCTCGATGAAAACTTTAAGGTTACTACGTACTACTGAAAACCAGAAATATGTAACAAAAATATTAATATCGCCGTTGAGGGATTAAAGCATCTCTTAAATTTTTCGAGTGAACGAAATGGGCTTGTATTGCCAAGGTGTTGTCGCATTATGTCTCGTCGCTTTATTTTTTAGTTGTATTCACTTTCGTGATTCATTTTTGATTACGTTTGGAATAATTAGAATCTACTGGTATTGTCATTTCATTGTGAATGTGATTATTTATGGTTGAAATATTTTTTTGTTTAAAGGTGAAAAAAAATAATTAAAAAAAAAATTAATTAAAGAAGTAAAAAAAAACAAAAAAAAAAAAAAAACCAAACAAATATATATATATATATATATATATATATATATATATATATTATATATATATATATATATATATATATATATATATATGACCGAATCATCTTTGCCCCACCACTGTAAATAGGCTAGAACCGCCACTGGGTGAAAGACATAATGAACTTTAAACAAACCTGTGCTCTCGGCGTTTAACATCACAGTGCTGTTCTTCCTCAATTTTTTACCAGATTGTGTGTATTGGACAATACATTGGAATCGAATGGGGTCGCTCATCAAGTAAGGATCGATTTTCAAGGTTCGGCTTCCTGGGTTGTATTTAAATCTGTCGCTGAGCGTGGTTGGGTCGGTAGTCACTTTGCTTGGAGACATTTGTTGGGCGGCGTAAACCTTTCCAAAGAGGTCACGGATCCAGAGATACTTAAGTGTGGGGTCTCCACCACCAACGGTATTGATTACACAACGAATTGTGGCGGGGCCTCCATACACTACGAGTCCCTCCGACACTTTGGCTCTGACGGTTATACTTGCAGTGACATAATACAATCCTATGATAAAATAGAATTTAAAATGGAACTTTTAAAAAACAAGACACAAAAAGATTATCACTTCTCTTTAAAGCGTTATATTTTTCTTTCTGAAATATTTTTTTTGTTCCTGATTTATTTGATACATAAATTTAAGTAGAAAAAAAGTAGGATAGAAAGAAACAAACAAACAAAAGCAAAAAAAAAAAAAATAATTAAAAAAAAAAAATGAACACCCGCCCCTCCCCCTCCCGCCAAAAAACAAAAACAAAACCCCAACAAAACAATCAAAAACAAAACAAAATATTGTAGATGTAGCTTGAGTTTATTTTAGAGTCGAATGGCGTGGACCCATTGATATTCATTCAGTTTCATCTAGCCAAAGATGACTGTATAAGAAATCCAATAAATATTCTGTCGTACTCTGGTCAAACACTTTCTTCAGTTTGACCAGAGCTTTGACTATAGATAGTGTCGATCAAAAGGTCCCTCAACATGTCAAACAATCTCAAACCTGGGACTTTTACTCTTCGGTGAGTTGGAAGGGGGGGGGGTCATTTCAATTGATCAATATTTGAAATAAAAGTTTTCTGCCAAAACACAATATATCTAGTATATACCCATGATCAAACATAAGTTATATTACATTTAAAACCCTCCTGATATGTTCATTTTGAAAGGTGGCAGAAATCCGTTTGGCTATGTAGTTTTTGATGTTATAAAGTTACCTTATGATGGTCTGATGCTACCTTTTCTCCCCTTTTCTTTCTTTTTTTTTTTTTTTAGATTAACTCACTCAAGCCAAACACCGGCTATATCCGTAGTTTACGCCAAGAAACAGTGTTACAAAACAAAGTCAGTCATTTTTCCCTCATTACCATTTTACCTCAATAACATAAGAATAAATAAGCTAACCCAAGATGGGCAGTTCTGTGCTTGCCCACCTAGTATGAAAGTCGTACATTCGGTCGAAATAAAGAAATCAGACAATGATGCGGGGAGGAGAGAGGAGGGAGAAAACCAAACCAAGTAACTTCTTGTAATTACATCATGTGGCCTAGACCAAACCACAATAGTGGGTAATATGATACTTTTGGATGAATAATGAAAGTATCACAACCGTTGCACATTGCTCCTTGCAATAGCCTGTTGCATTAAGGGGAAGAGAAAGAGGAGGAGGAGAGGATGATAAATGCTGTCTATCTAGACATATTGTCAGTGGCGGTTCTAGCCTATCTATAGTGGTGGGGCAAAGATGATTCGGTCATATATATATTTTTTTTTTTTTTTTCACCTTAAAAAAAATAAATTCAACCACAAATAATCACATTCACAATGAAATGACAATACCAGTAGATTTTAATTATTCCAAAAGTAATCAAAAATGAATCACAAAAGAGAATAAAACTGAAAAATAAAGCGACGTGACATAATGCGACAACACCTTGACAATACAAGTCCATTTCGTTCACTAGAAAAATTAAAGAGATGCTTTAATCCCTCAACAGCGAGATTAATATTTCTGTTACATTACTGATTTTCAGTAGTACGTAGTAACTTTTAAGTTTTCATCGAGAAGCAACAACAGCGATATGATTCAAGTTTCATTCAGAGCTCAAATTGCATCATTTTTACTGCTCTCTTGGTGGTTAGAATGATTGTGCCGGTGGTGGTAGTGGTTGGAATAGTGGTAGCGGTGGTGGTGGTGGTGGAGGAGGAGGAGGAAGAGGAGACGGTGAGGGAGGATGTAATTATGGTAGCGGTTTGGTGGTGCTGTTGGTTAGAATGATAGTTGTGGAGACGATGATGGAAATTATATGATGATGTTGATATTGTTTTTATTGCTATTGTAGTGCTTGTTGTTAATGTTGTTGTTGTTGTTAATGATGATGATGATTATGATGACAACGACGTGTGGTCGACAATGATGATTACGATACGATATTACAAAGTTTATTCAATCTTAGACTTTCGCCAATAAATCATACAATTTGATGACAACATACATGAAAGTGGAAAAAAATGGAAAATGGAACCAAACAATAAACTGATACGATTAATAACCACAAAAAAATACAACAATCGTAATACCACCAATACGTACAATAATAATAATAATAATAATAATAATAATAATAATAATAATAATAATAATAATAATAATAATAATAATAATAATAATAATAATAATAATAATAATAATATAATAATGATAATAATAATAATAATAATAATAATAATAATAATAAAAATAATAATAATAATAATAACAAATGATAATAATAACAATAATAATATTACCATCATCATTACTACCACCACCATCATTATTACGTTTCCAATCAGTTTTTCTCGTTTTTAAAAATTTGATACCTATAATAGACGAAAATTCCGGTGATTTTTTTAAAGGGTAGATCTAGTTAAAATATCTACGATTTTATTAACCCTGAAAACTACGATTTTTATTTTCCTATTTCAAGTAGGCATGTCTTCTATGACAGGTATCAGTTCCATAGTCAATAAAAGACAAACAAAAACAAAGTTTATTTAATCTTAGGCTTTCGCCAATAATCCATACAATACAATTAAGACAAAATAATGCTACCAATCTCTCCTCATGCATTCGTTAGACTATAACAATAACGACCGTGTTATCTTTACTCCTTCCCCAAACAACCCCTAGCTTCCTGCCTCTTCATCACGAACTATCTTATGTATGTATTAGCTTCAGGACGGGCAAGTACGGAATCTGCCCACCTTTCCTTTAAACGTATTTATTTCCTCTATAACTTAGTTAGAATTAAGAATTCAATTCTTTCCTTTCTCAGAAGAGTATTTCTCGTATACTAATTCAATTGTTGAGAAAACCAAAATGGTGGTTGTATTTTATATATTTATTTAGTCGTGACTTTTGAATAAAAGTGTTTTGATTTATTAGAGGGAATACAATAGAAAATTACATTGTTTTGCAAAAATATTTAGTCTGGCAATAAAAATACAGCGGTACTTACTTTAAGAAAATGAAGAAAAAAAAAGAACTAACAAATTAATTTGTTAAAAAAAACAAACAAAAAAACAAAAAAAAAACAAAGAAGAAAACCATTTAAATAAATGAGTTTTGAGAAGCACTAAAGAAAACGAGAAAAAAAAAAGAAATAATATAAATGGATAAACAAATATATAAAAACAACACAAGTTAATACTAACTTGATATAATATTAGTAAATTAATAAATTTAATTCTCTACTGGAACCTTCCCAATGTCATTACATCAATGGTACCAGCACAAGTAAGGCAATAAATAAAAAAAAGTTCGTTTGCCAAAATCTCTATTAAGTGTTCACTGTTTTATAAGGTGGGCTCATTTGAATTAGCCCGACCTAGAACTAGAGAGGCCAGACAGCAAATTCACCATCAGGCCCCCCTCGTGGATCTTTACCTTGCAGTTGGTGAGGGGGCTTGAGGCACACGGGAGGGCAAAGGTGTAAATCCCGGTCGACCGTCACGAGACCATCCCGGGTATCGAGCCAACGAGCCACATGAGCTGCTCGCCCCGGTGTGTGACTAAATTTGATCCAAACCCGGTGCCCGAATAGCAGCCCTATCCCGGGCGCCACACTATTGTCCTTATGTCGAGTCCAAATCAGTCCCGTCAATGGCGAAGCGGTCTGCCGCCTAGCCAAATAATACCGCGTTCGTGTCGCCCGGGTCGTCGGCACGTCCGAGAAAAAAGCAAACGTCCCATGCATCAATCGATTCGCGGCCTGCCGATTGGAAAATGCGACGGCGGGGATGGCGAACTGACGCGTATATTGTCCCTGAACGTCGAGAGCCAGAGTATGGCAAAAAATGAGCTTTTATCAAAGCTACTGGCCGTTCATTGCGTTGATATCCTCCTTTTACAGGAGACCCACCTTTATTCAGGCGCGCAATCTTCCCGATTCCAGATCCCAGGCTATACGGTGGTCCAACGCGAGGACACTTCGAGGCTCAAAGGAGGGGTTAGCGTTTACGCTAAAGAGCCATCGAAGGTAAGGGTCATTGAGAGCGTAACGGACAGCAATGGGGTGAACCGAATTTCCGTGGAAGTAGGTGGACTGTGTTTGCATAATATTTACAAACCACCTAGAGCGACTTGGACTACACCACCGGTACCGGTGGTCAGCCATCCTTCCATCTGTCTGGGAGACTTTAATAGCCACCATCACGAATGGGGCTACCGAGACTGCAACGAGGCAGGAAGACAACTCCGCTCATGGATGGACTGTAATGATCTACACCTAGTGTACGATCCTACAACCAAGGGTACCTTCCGGGGTACCCGCCATAAGAAGGAGTATACTCCAGACCTCACCCTCGTAACGAAAGGCGCGAACGGTGAACCGCTGCAGGTGAAGCGGACAGTCCTCGGGGACTTTCCGCATAGCCAGCACAGGCCGGTTCTTGTCACAGCTGGGGTGACAATACCGAGGGTGCAGTCTCTCCCACTTTGCAGATGGAATTTCAGGAAGGCTGACTGGGAGGAATTCAGTTCCTATATCGAGCAGGTCTGCCCTGCCATTCCTCCCAAGTCCAAGAATATAACCAGATTTAGTAGGCTACTGGTTAAGAGCGCTCAACGCTCTATTCCACGGGGCAAACGGAAATTCTACACCCCTTGCTGGACAGCAGAGTCGGAAGAGCTGTACCGAGAGTACCAGCAGACCCAGTCCCAGGACACAGCCGACAGACTACTTCAGTCTCTGGCAGAGGGAAGGAAGCAACGGTGGCAGGAGACCGTGGAAAGTCTCGACTTTACACACTCCAGCCGCCACGCTTGGCGTTTGATAAAGAAATTGGACCCAGATCGGAATTTCGCGAAGGCTGCACCGGAATGCGAGGCAGACACAATTGCCAAGAATATTAAGAACCGTAGCAAGCGGATCCCTAATCAGGCTTTTGAGCGCGGTGTCCGCAAGGCGTACCGTACGATTCTGGACTCGCTACCTGCGGAGGAGTCGGACTGGACGGCCCCGTTCAGTCCCCGAGAAGTGGGTGCAGCCATTAGCGAAGTGAAGAACGGCAAAGCAGCTGGGATAGATGGTGTATATCCCGATATGGTGACGCATCTGGGCCCCAGGGCACGGGCCTGGCTAGCAGAGGCAATGTCTGACATCCTTGCAAACGGAAAGCTTCCACAAGTGTGGAAGCATGCGAAGATAGTTGCCATCCTGAAGCCAGGGAAGCCGGCGAAGGAGGCAGACAGTTACAGACCCATATCGCTGCTGAGCTGTCTTTACAAATTGTTGGAGCGTGTTCTATTAAACCGATGGGGGCCGGTCCTAGACGCTGCCCTGCCACCTGAGCAGGCAGGCTTCAGGGAAGGGAGGTGCACCACGGAGCAGGTCATTGCCCTTACAGAGCATATTGAGCACGGGTTCGAGAGAAAACAGCAAACAGGTGCTGTGTTTATAGACCTATCAGCGGCGTACGATACGGTCTGGTGCGATGGGTTAATGCTCAAACTTGCAAAAATCATAAGGTGCAAAAAGACCTTGAAGTTGTTCTCTTCGATCTTAGGGGAAAGGCAATTCCACGTCGCGCTGGGAGACGTCACGAGCAAAGTTAGGAAATTGAAGAATGGGGTCCCTCAGGGGTCGGTACTTGCGCCAATGTTGTTTAACGTTTACATTAGCGATATGCCGAACACTTCCTCCCTGAGGCTGGGATACGCAGACGACTGGGCACTCGTTACTCAGAGTAAAGTGTGGACCCGTCTCGAGAGCGTACTCAGCGAGGACGTCACCAGACTCAAATCCTACTTTGACAAGTGGTACCTGAAGATGAACACTTCAAAAACCGTGGCCACTGCATTTCACTTATGCAGTGGCTGGCACACCCGTAAACTGAATGTCCTAGTCGGGGACCAGCCACTCCCATATGAGCCGCGTCCAAAATATTTAGGGGTGACGCTGGATCGCAGCCTTACCTATCGGGTTCATCTCGAAGGGGTTGCCCGGAAGATAGAGAAGCGGAATAGTCTTCTGAGGAAGCTGGCGGGATCGACTTGGGGCGCTAGCCAAGCGCTCCTGAGAACATCCGCCCTGGCACTATGCTATTCCACCGCGGAGTATTGCGCTCCAGTGTGGGGTAGAAGCAGAAACGTTGAGAAGGTGGATGTAAAACTTCGCAAGTCGATGCACATAGTGTCGGGAACGCTAGCAACAACCCCTAGAGAATGGGGCCCGGTAATGGCAGCGATCCAGCCCCCCGATGTCCGGAGGGAGACCATTACGGGAAACTGGCTAAGTAAGATCAAAGAGAGAGGGAATGGGGATACCCCTCTCATGCGCATAATGAACGGTGCCCCCGTTTCGAGCCGAAATAAGTCCCGGCAACCCTTGTACGCAGAATCCCTGACTACGGACAGAGCTGCACATACGAGATGGAAGTCGGTTTGGACGAATTCAATCCCTCGTGGGGGCGGGGACCTACACTCCTCTAAGCTTGGTGAGAAGTTGCCAAGCTTTGATACCAGTAAGAGGAGACACTGGGTAGCTGCGAATCGGCTTCGGTCGAGGAGCTGCCTAACGGCCGGTGCGTTACGTCAGTGGGGTCTAACTTCCTGTCCTTTATGTCCACGCTGTGGGCAAGAACCCGAAACGGCAGAGCATCTAGTCGAAAGGTGTGTTGTGACGATGCTACCGGGCGGGTTCGCGACGGTGCACGAATGCGGACCGGACTTTGCTGATTGGGTCGATCGTCATAACATAATAGTGTGAACCATAAGAAGCAGCAACCATCAGGCGACGTGACGATGAGATGACGATGTGGGCGGAGTGGAGTGGTTGGGGGTGGGGATGATAAAAAGAACAGGAGCGTATCCTGGTTTATGTATTACGGGATGCATGGTGATTCTCAATCTATCAAAAATACACACAAATTGATTTCAGTACGAAGTATCAAGTTTAAGTACTAACTTTTGAAATTATCTAATTTAAATTAGATTATTTCGGACATGGAAATACAGCTTATAACTTGAAAAAACAGGCTGGTATTTGCCCACCCTGCCCATTATTACCAGCCGTCCCTGCATATTGTGTACTTGCATCATCATCATCATCATCACCATCATCATCATCTATTACAGCAACAACAACGACGAAGATAATGTCATCATCATCATCATTGTCATCATCACATTACCATCATAAATGTCGTCGTCGTCACACTCGTCATAATCATTGTCTCCACAATCATCCGAACCTCGTCCTAACCACCCCCTCCACCACCAAATCATCATCATCATCATCATCATCATCATCATCATCATCATCATCATCATCATCATCATCATCATCATCATCTTCTTCTTCTTCTTTATCATCATCATCATCATCATCATCATCATCATCATCATCATCATCATCGTCGTCGTCGTCGTCATCATCATCATCATCATCATCATCATCATCATCATCATCATCATCATCATCATCATCACCATCATCATCATCATTATCATCATCATCATCATCATCATCATCATCATCATCATCATCATCATCATTATCATCATCATCATCATCTTCATCACCATCATCATCATCATCATCATCATCATTATCATCATCATCATCATCATCATCATCATCTTCATCACCATCATCATCATCATCATCATCGTCGTCGTCGTCGTCATCATCATCATCATCATCATCATCATCATCATCATCATCATCCCTACTACAATCACATCACCACAAACCACCAAAACTACTCCCACTAACTGGTTTTCGTCAACTAAATATAAGCATAGAAATGACTATGACTAGGACACTAGAGTTTATTTATTTCTGTTTATTTTACAGGCGCCATCTCTCGACACGTCGACAACTCTAACCTTCTTAATCTCCCAAAAGTTAATGCGGGACTGATGTATCTATTGTCAGTTATCAAATAAAAACATTAGAGGAGATAAACTGTAAGAGGTGGATGCGACTTAGAACTGTTAGGTATTTTGATTACCGAGGGAGAATTGCATGCCCGGTTATTTTTCTTTCCTGTTCCGACGCGCTCTCTCAACACCAAGCGATTCAAAATTTCATACTTTACCCCATTAACGACGGGATTCGATTTCATTCCTACTTAATGAAATATTTTATCTTTTTTGTTTGTTTTGTTTTTGCTCAGAGCACAGCAACAATCATGGGATTTGGGCTTCAAATGAAACTGGGAATCCTATTTCTATTTCTAGGTGAAAAAAAAAAGTATTTAGTTTTTATGGTCACAGCTAGATGAATAATTGAAGAAATTATGATTGGAAAGAAATTGAGTCACGGAGTTGAAGGGTTAGATATATAACATCACTTTACTATGAGGGAACATGGACTATAATGACTTGTTTTAATGTGCCGCATTTTAGTGTCTTGTCAAAATATTCTTTGATTTTTTTCTTCTTCGCGGTTAGTTTTTGGTTACACATGGAATTGATTCTTAAATAGAAATCTTGTCATTTATTGTGCCTAGGATCTAGGAATATATAATGAAAATGAGGACTGAAGTTGAGAACCTTTGTTGATTTGAAATCATTTGTTATTTTTTCTTTAAATGAAAATTTAGAGGATGATCTGCCGTTAGTGTCCACAGTATTAAATATTACGGGATACAGAAGAAACCTAGAGCCTATCTAAGTAACAGAATGAAATAATCAATATTTGTTTTTGGAATACAAGATGATTGAGCGCTGGATGCGATCATTGTTTTGCTTGTAAATAAATAAAGAAAAAAATACGTCGATGGCAGTTGGAGATCATTTCACATTGTCAAAGACTCGACGAAAAAATTTAAAATCTGCAAATTTTTACGTAAGTTTAGGCCTAGTTAATTACTATTGATAATTTAAATTGTTGGAGTGTTATTTCTAGTATTTGTTGATATTGTATATATATATATATATATATATATATATATATATATATATATATATATATATATATATATATATATATATCTTCCCGGCTGTGAAAAACTCCATGGTGAGTATTTTTTTTCTCTCTTTTTTCTCCCTCCTTTTATTTCTTTTTGCTCGACCACTTATAAAGTGCTGGAACCGCCACTGAATGACACTGGCCTTCCGATCCCCTGAGCATCGCATAATTGGGCCCTTATAAAAAGCTCTGTACCCGCACTCTCTCACCGTACTCAGGTGTAAAACGAGACTCTGACCGTTAATAGCGTTGTCTCTGTCGGGGGAAAAAAATGAAATATTGCCTAAATGTCTCGTTCAACATGTTAAGTGTTGCTAGGGACCTAAATCGCTTTGAGCAGGTTTAGTGGATATTGATCCATATAAAATCTCAAGTTTTTCTTGATTCTTACATATACTATGATATGATAGGGCATTATTATTATTTGATATTTTAAGATTGTTGTGCTCATGCTATGCTCGGCGTGTACATATATACAGGTCTGAAATCCGAACCCATTTATGGGCCTAGTTAACATTGTTGTATTGGACAATACTTTGCGTCATTTTTTTAAGGATTTCCATTAAAACAATGAGCCCATAAGGAATTTGGGTTATCAGACCTGCAAATAAGTGCACGTCGGCTATGCTATCCTTAACGAGTATCATGATTGGATGAAATGAGAAGACACGAAATAATAACATACCGGAGCTGTAGAAGATAATATAGATAATATTCAACACAAATTCCAATCCCTTCATGATGGATAGATTTGATCGTTGAAAATAACATTAAAAGGTAATAGGTAGCAATGTTAAAAATGTGTGTTTATGGTTTGTCAAAGGAACTCAACTACGAGGCCGTTTGTTAATACCAAGTATTTTCGTTCGAGGCTTCTTCGATTAAATACTAGACTCTATAAAGATTTATAGGAGGAGGAAAGACAATTCGGTTTGACGTAATCAATGACACAAAAATAGTACACATTGACTCCAACCTACGTGCGCAAAATATTTGCAGGTCTGATAACGGAACATTTTAGGTGGGCTTGATTTAACATTGCTGTAAGGGACTCTATTTTGTTCTGCTATGAGAGTGTATATCCATTACAACAATGCGCTCGTAACAATTTTGGTTAACAGACTTGCAGACACGCAGACATCGACTACAGCCAATAGCACACTCGCACACACACACACACACACACACACACATACACACACATACACACACACATGCACAAACTACTACTACTACTACTACTACTACTACTACTACTACTACTACTACTACTACTACTCCTACTCCTCCTCCTCCTCCTCCTCCTACTACTACAACTACAACAACAACAACAACTACTACTACTACTACTACTACTACTACTACTACTACTACTACTACTACTACTACTACTGCTACTGCTACTACTACTACTACTACTACTACTACTACTACTACTACTACTACTACTACTACTACTACTACTACTAGATACTACTGCTACTACTACTACTACTACTACTACTACTACTACTACTACTACTACTACTACTACTACTACTAGATACTACTACTACTACTACTACTACTACTACTACTACTACTGCTACTACATACTACTACTACTACTACTACTACTACTACTACTACTACTACTACTACTACTACTACTACTACTACTACTACTACTACTACTACTACTACTACTACTACTACTACTACTACTACTAGATACTACTACTAACAACTGATGAGCTTTGCGTTCCTGAATGATAATATCTGACCTGGCATCGAACACTATAACTGCTATTTGTATATTATGTTGCCTCCCCCCCCTCTCTCTCTCTCTCGCTCTCTCTCTCTCTCTCTCTCTCTCTCTCTCTCTCTCTCTCTCTCTCTCTCTCTCTCTCTCTCTCTCTCTCGTCGGTGATGTGGATTTGCTTTGACAAAAAAAAAAAAAACCCTCCTCCGACGTGCACTTATTAACAGGTCTGATAACCCAATTCCTTAGGAGCTCATTGTTGTAATGGAAATCACACACACACACAAAAGCATGAAGCAAAATATTGTCCATTACAACAATGTTAAACTAGGCCTTTAAGTGGGTTCGGATGTCCGACCTTCATATCTGTATACGTTGCCCCCCCCCTCCCTAAAAAAACAAAAAAAAAAACAAAACAAAACAAAAAACAAAAAAACAAACAAACAAAAAAAAAACAAAAAAACAAAAAAAAAAACAAAACAAAAAAAAAAAAAAAACAAAAAACAAAACAAAACAAAACAAAAAAAAACAACAAAAAAAAAAACAAAAAAAAAACAAAAAAAAAAAAAACAAAAACAAAAAAAAAACAAAAAAAAAAAAAAAACAAAACAAAAAAAAAAAACAAAAACAAACAAACCAACTAACCAAACAAAAGAAAACAAAACAAAACAAAAACAACAAACAACAATAAACAAACAATAGACAAGCAAATAAACAAATAAACAAACAAACAACAGGAAAAAAAAGTGGAGGACTCACCATTTGATGAGTTGCAAAATGACAATCGAGATGCGACTTTGAAATTGGTTACTTAGTTAAGATGAGTTGTTCTTAATTTTGTTATATCGGGAATAACTTTGGACGGATACCAATAATTTATCAAAACTCAGGGGAAAAAAGCTTAATCTTATTCTCTCTATTGCATTGAATTAAACGATATCCTTTCTTTCATTTTAAAATGTTTAATTTTAACCCCTAGATAGCATTTTTTCCCTTGTTAAAAATCGCTCACTGTGCTCCAATTTGGCTACACAAGCCGAACTTGGGGTATCGCGGAATACCAGTTTGGCGCTTTCAATACCAATTTTTTAAAACTTAGGATAGAAAACTTTTACTTATTTAGTATTTTGGTAAAAGGGGTAGGGGATGGGAGGTGCGCTTATTGGTGAGTCTGATTACCCAAATAATTGTGATGGCTCATTGTTGTAATAGCTTAACTCTCAGACCAACGTGAATTTCAACAATTTTAAAATGGAATTTGCGAATACAGATATTTTGTGGACGATTCGGGTTTCCTCTATGCCAACAATATATGATGAATGAAACACTGAAGACGAATGTGAGTCGAGAGAATGATGTTGTCAAAGGCGAAACAAATCAATGATGGCGAAGGAAATAGACTGCTCCTCAAAGGGGAAACCTGAAACGCCCATATCATCTGTCTTCGTAAATCAGATTGAGACTTCCAATCCATTTCCTTTTATTATTGTTATTTATTTCTTCGAGCAAAAGCAGCAACTTTTATTAAATCACACCTATCATGTCGTTCGGTCACCAGACCTACTAATATCTACACGTCTGGAGGGCGGGGGATTTGATAAAAAAAATCACAAATTTTTTTCCCCTATTTAATAGACAAATACACAGGGAGGGCACAATATCTACTAATTCTCACTCATAAACTGACAAGACAAGGGTGTCTTTCATGATTTCGATGTTGCTAAAGAAAATAATAATATCCTAACTACTTACGAACATTTCGCAGAAAATGTGATGGACGAACACTCTTTTTGGTCTTTTTAAAAAGTCTTTAATTTTTTTTTAAAAAGATTTTTTCTTCTTCTAGAATTGTGGTTCTCAAACTAATCCGAGAATGTCAATCAAGCGGTCCTTTATGAAATTTTGGGCCGCCTTGCGATATTCAATTATAAATTTTGACAGGCCATTCTGCTCTTCATTTTCAGATGCTTTTTTTCATTTAAAAGTATCCAGTTTAGGGAAAAACATTGTTTTTTGTCCTGACCCTGACCGGAATCCTTGGCTGGGAGGAAAACAGTTTTGAGAGATGATTTTGTTCTTTGTAAATAATCTCTCTGTTCTGGAATGTTACAATTTTGTTTTCGTATATAATGACCTATAAGTGAACACATTTGAGTGGTAATCTTGTGCTTATGTCTTGATCAGACTATCCCATTTTCTTCCTTTTTAGGTAACCTAAGCCAGAGATGATAATATAATATAATATTATATAGCTATGGTTGGAATCTTCATATGTTCCCAATTTGAACCATTCTCCTTTGTCTTCCTTTTTCTTATGTGCTTTTTAAATCGTAAAGTTAGAATTTTTAGACTATCCCATTTTCTTCCTTTTTACTGGTGCTTAAATGACCCGAATGTGTTGTAAGCAGCATAAAACCCTTAAAAATAAAATTAAAAAGAAAAAAAAAAAACAAAACAACAAAAAACAAAACAAATCCCAAAGGTCTATGTTTTTTTTTTTGGCGTTTTAATTAGAAAATAATCTGGTATTTTCATGACGTCATCAAGAGTTTAGCGAGAAAAAAAAATCTTACTTCCTTGCAATGTAATACGCCACTGCTTCACAAATCAAGTGCAAGTTTAATAGGCCCATTTAGTAAATTATACATTGTGCATCGAACAGGTACAGAACTGATTTTAAATCTGCAGGTTTGCAGTCCTTAGTTTTTATCATTTTAAACAAAATCGATCGGGGGCGTTACCTGGGGCTTTCACCCTCATGCGGCCTTGCGAATATGTCGCTGCAATGGCCGCAGTGGCGGATCGTCCTTGCTTTCATTTTTTGGGAATTACCAATGAGGATAAAAAAAAATAATTATGAGCTCGTATTTGTATTATTGTATTGATAATATTATTTACTGGTTGACCTCTAATCTGCAACATTGTTGTGCATATAATATATATATATATAGATATATATACCCGAATGAAAGCAGTATTCTCATTCATTCATAAAAAAAAAGAAGAGCGAATCGTCTGCTAGACTAGACGTCTAGATAGATAGACTCTAAAAAATACAGACTTATTATAGAAAGATAGATAAGTATAAGTTTTCTAGATCCCGATGTGTATGAGTCCAAGTAAGTAAGACCTATTCTGCATTTCACAACAGTTCTAAACGTCGTTTTCAGCTTATGAGGATGAAGATTGTGTTTTGATTACACTACAACACAACAGTAATGTCAAATTGTGGTCCGAGAGCTGAACCACCTACCTAGCTTAGATAATTGGTAACGGCACCCTTCGAAAGATTTGGTCTTCACTTAGCGCTTAAACCTCGTCAATGTTTTATTAGCGGATTTTTATTTTTGCCGAAGAAAAGAGAAAGCCAAAATCTCTAAAAATGGACGCATTTTAATTTTAAAACTTGCCGAAAATAACGGGATCGTCATAGTCATAGATTAATTCTTAACGCAACAATAAAACTCTGTGCTATACCAATCCACCAGTTTGTTTTTATGGCACTGCTCTGTTTGGAAGATTTATGAATATAATATCTAATAAGATTTTGTATAACGCTCTAAATGTGCTCAAATTGATTCAACAGCAACCCTTAACATATAGAAATAGAATGAGACCCAACACCATTTCGAATTATTTTTCAACAGAGACAATGACAATGCTGTTATCAGCCAAGTATTACAACTGACTGCAGTGAGGGTAAGTGTATGCGAGTAAAGAGCCTTTTTCAAACACTTAACTTTGGGACTTGAATCAGGGAACTAGTATAGTAGTAAGTAGTAATTTGAAGGCGAGAGTGTCATTCCACAAGACCATAAATAAGTACAACTGTTGTGAATGTTCTTTTTCTTTTTCTTGAAAAATTTTTTTTTTTTAACAAGAACAAAGGTTTGCAAGTTTGAAAATAAAAGATGTAAAATTTTGAATGGGGCAAAGAATTATGAATGTAAAGGTAAAAAGTGTTTACCCAGTATTAGATTGGTTGCTCAAGTTTGAAAGCAGTGCACATTGTAAATTATCAAATTAAAGACCCTGGCAAAAACAATTACTGAAGTATAGTCTAAATCAAGGGCGCAGACAAGGCCTTACGGACTGACAGTATGAGAAAATTTGACGTTTCTCAAAAACCTGTCAATTGCATAACCAACTCGTCTTAACTTCTCCTTTAAATGTGTCAGTGTAAAACAGGTATTCCATTTTTAGAATTATTTTTTTTCAGCGAAGTTTTAAACTGATCCTACATCATTCTAGCATGCAATATCATCTCTTTTAAAAGACCCTCTTTGAATTCATGAGCAAATGCAAATGATGTCAAAATTAACATATATAGAAAATAAAGTTTTGTTTCCTTTATGACTTAAAGTTTTTAATGATATTGTAAATGATATAGATAATAAAAGTGCTGCGATGCTCATTTTACAAGATTTAAGTGCTGCATATGACACTATCTATCAAAATTTACTTCTGACTAGACTACATGATCAATTTTATATAATATTAACGTGTGAAGTGCCTCAGGGATCTATTCCCGACCTCGTCCTTTTTACAATGTATAATGCTCTCCTTTCTGATATGTTATCCACCTTTTCCATTGATTTTCATTTTTATGCTGATAACACTCAGCTGTATACAAAACTCAATAATGATTCAGAGCTGTCATCAGTATCTGTTATGGAAAATTGTATTGCTAACATAAAGGATTGGATGAAACTAAACAAACTTAAATTTAATGATGACAAGACAGAAATGATAATTTTTGGAAATAGGTATCAAGTCTCAAAAGTATCTACAAATTAGATACTAGAGGGTGAAAATACTAGTACTATTAACCTAGTCCTTGTGTGAGAAATCTTAATGTGTATTTAGATCAAGGGTTATCCGTGGAAGATCATGTTAAAATAATATGTCAATGTTGTAACTATATCATTAGAAACATTGGAAGAATCAGACATTTTATTGATGAGGATATTAATCTTACAAAGATGCTTGTTAATCTTTTATTACTAGCAGATTAGATTATTGTAATGCCCTTCTCATTGGCTTTCAAAGCAGATTAATTCATCAACTACAAAAAATTCAAAATAAAGCGGCTCGACTTTAAATTAATGAAAAGAAGAGATCATATAACACCAGTTCTCCAGTAATTGCACTGGCTTCCTGTGAAGTTTAGGATAGAATTTAATATATTGTGCTATGTTTTTAGAAGTCTCGATAGATTGGCACCTGAATAATTGCAGGAACTGATTAAAAAATATGAACCCACTCGAAATTTAAGATCATCTCAGTCCGAACTTCTAAAGGTTACGACCTAAAAATCCACTTTTCGTAAAAATGTATTTTCCTCCATTGCCTATGGAACGCACTCAGTCCTCGGACAAATTTCTGTGAAAATTTATCATCTTTCAGGAACTGTCTGAAGACTGAGTCGTTCCGTAAGGCTTATTTTTTATGAAATAGATGTTGCTTAGATTTTGTTTCTGTATACATGCTTAATATGTTGTGATTTTTTATTTTTTTTATTAATTAAAAAAAACATATTTATTATGTAAAGCGCAGCAGAGTACGATTAATGTGGATGTTAAGGCGCTATATAAATTCATTAATTATTTCTTTATATTTATTTATTATTTATTTTTTAAAGTGATAGTACGAGTTGAGCTGTGAAAGGCCCATTATGTATTTTTCCCTCATTTTTCCTACCAGCTAAATGGCAGACATCCTTTTATTGAAGAGTTTATGCCTTCAACATCTCAACCCCTCCTGCCCAATCCCTATTCTCTCTCTACCAACCAGCTGTCCTAACAACTCAATGGTAAGAGGTTTAGTAATCGTTAAACAATGCAACATTTTATATTTGTACCTTTGTTATTTGCAGTTTTCAAACTAGAAATTTGGATAAACCAAGGCTTTCAATATAGCCACCAGGCTTGGATGCTTTAAAAAAGTGTCAATCCTGGCAACTTATCAGGCCAACTTTTCCGTTTGTTGTTTTGCATTTAATTTGTGAGAAGAAATTTTAATCGCACCTCACAAGCTGCAAGTCTTGTCCTACATATTAAATGCTGCTGTTGGCTTGGGACACCCTGTAGAGTGCATTGAGAACATAGAAGTAGGTAATAAAATCTTGGTAATGTGTGAATAATGCTGCTTGAAAATTTAAAAAATAGAAAAGTGTTTCATCTTTGATTTTGATTTTTTTTAAAGCATTTTCTATCTAAGCATTATTATTCAAGTATATTTAAAATCACATTTTTAAAATGCCAATGGTTATTAAAGCTAAAACATTATTTGGTGACAGAGCATTCAGCACTGCAGGTCCCACCATTTAGAACACTCCTCCTCTTTTTCTCGGTTCTTCTACTGAAATCTGTAGTTTTAAGAAACACCTCAAAACTCACCTGTTCGATAAATATCAATTCAGCTGATTGTGTTAGCAGAATTAATTTAGTTAGTATTACATATGTGCCAGGCCACAAAAATTATGTTAAGAATACTTATGAAAAGAATGAGGAGCAAGATCTCTCCAGAGATAAGTGACGAGCAGTTTGGTTTTGTTAAAGAAAAGGGTACGGTAAATGCAATCTTTACATTGAAAACATTAATGCAACGGTCAATCGAAAAACAAATATCACTTTATCTATGCTTCCTTGATTATTCCAAAGCTTTTGATTCAGTACAGCACGATAAGCTATTCAAAATCTTCGAAAAGATCGGTATAGACAGTAAAGACCTTCGACTTGTGAAAAACTTATACTAAACAGCGTGTGTCAAACTGGATAATGAGACATCGGACTTCTTTAACATCGAGAAGGGAGTAAGACAAGGTTGCGTCTTATCACCGGACCTTTTTAACATATATAGTGAAATAATATTCAAAGAAATTGAAGAGATGAAAGGCGTCGTCGTTGGAGGGCAAAATATGAATAGCATAAGATACGCAGACGATGGTACTCTCATGGCATACTCTCCAGAACACGTGCAGAAAATTTTAGATATAGTGGTGTGCAAAAGGGAAGAGATGGGCCTGAATCTAAATATTAAGAAAACCGAATGCATGGTGGTCTCAAAGAATGACAACAATGCGACCTTCCACTTGTCAAGCAAAGGAGAGACCATCAAACAAGTAAAGAAATTTAAATATTTAGGCACTATCATCACCCATGACGCACTTACATAGAGGATATAAAACAAAGAATAGCAATAGCAAAAAACGTGTTCCATAAAATGTGACCAGTTGTATCAAACAATAACCTAATCTTGAAGACCAGAATGAAAGTAGTAGAAACAATGTTATAAGTACCCTTTTATACGGTTGTGAAACGTGGATGCTTGACAAAGAATGTACGAGGAGGTTAGAGGCATTTGAGATGTGGGTGTATAGAAGAATGTTGAGGGTATCATGGACAGACAGGTGTACGAACGAGGAAGTGTTGGAGAAGGTGAGAAAGGGAAGAATACTGATCGATAACATCAGAAAGAGGCAGTTACGCTTTCTGGGACATGTGTGGAGAAGAGACGGAAAAGAAAAGTTGGTAACATCTGGGATGATCGAAGGAAAGAGAGCTAGAGGAAGACAAAGAATGACTTATCTAAATAACCTAAGAATGGCCAAATGTGACTTAAAAAGCAACACAGATTTCATGCGCATCGCAGAGGATCGTGATTCGTGGAGACAGCTGACCGGCAACGTGCTCAAGAGCACAAGCCACGAGGGATGATGATGATGTGTGTGTGTGTGTGTGTGTGTGTTGTGTGTGTCAGAGGAATTGATGTTTGTGTGTAATTGGTTGTGCACGAAGGTGGGTGTATGTGATGTTCATGCATAAGTAATCTCCTGGAGAAGTGGACGGCACGGGGGTGGAGTGAGACATAGTACAATTTAAATATTACTCAGGAGCTTGATACCAGAAAATTGTTTTATGACTCACTCAACCCTCGCCTCCACCCCTGTGCTGTCCACTTCAATCTATCGGAAAAACCTCATTTTTCTTATTATCATATGCTCATCGACAGTGCCAATATTACTGAGTCCATAGCCAGCTGTTTGGATAAAATCTGGACTATCCCGTTTTGGCAATCTGAGAAAAAAATTAAATGAAAAAAAAATTATTGGACTGTCTGTGTGAATGGAAATGACCCTTGCATGTTTCAGGATTATGCTTTTTGATGAGCAAATTAAAACAAGGAACAGTAAAAACAGTCCAAACATACTGCTGTCTTGGCGGTATTGTGCATTAGCGTGTCCCGTTTTAGCTCTTTGAAAAGTGGCCACCATGTAAGTCTATCAGTTTATAATAATAAGAAGAAGAACAACAAATGGTAGTAAAAAAATTTTATCGCCAATTTGAAGCTACAAAAAAAATTGGGATTAAATTGGGGTCCGTGGAGTAGTTAAGGCCCCTCAGTGTATGTCTTTTTCAAATTTAGATTAGTTTATCTTTTATTCCTTTTTTTAAAAAGGTGTTTTCTACTATTTTTTTTTTTCTGAACAGATACTGAGAAAAGTACAGCAATAACAGATCTGATGTTGATGGGACATTGGCTGGATTATCTGTATTTTGGCAAGCTGTAATCCAAGATGTGATTCTTGATGGATCTTTTTTTTCCCAGGGGAAGGTTGGATTGCATTTTTATGATGGAGTGACAGTCATTTTCCACTAAGGTTCTTTGGTCTTAATTGATTTTGTTGAAAATTCCAAGTGAATCTATTTAATAAGTCAAGATGTCTGTTGCCACAGAGTTGAGTTTAAGTACAGAAATGACAGAGGAAAAGCCAAATACAATAATACGTGTAGATGATCTGGACCTGGCTGCAGTCCTTTCTACTATGCCAGAAATTCATAATGAGGAAATTAAGGAGGAAGAGGAACCTAAAAGTCATGCAGTTTGTGATGTTGAGATAATGAATAATAATGATTTTCAGGAAAAAGAGGAGAAAAAATCTGTTAAGATGGATGTTAGCATTGAAATTAAAGATAAAGATTCTTCTCCTGTAATATTTAAAAATAATTCTTTGGACACAGATCATAAAGATTCCGAAACGATCCATGAAAGAATTAGTGAGGGGATCATTACAAATAAAGAGACAGAAAATGATCGTCTTACAAATGCTGCAGTCAAAACAATTGTTCAACGTTCCTCTTGTTCTCAACACAATGAGATGGAAATAGATTTAGATTTGGAGGTGAATAGCATCCCTGAAAGGAGACGCAGAAAAAAAGAAGAAAACAATGTTGAAACTTTTACTTGGGAAACAGTGGAACCTGTGGCCGACCCAGCCAGTGGTGTCAGAAGGAGTGGCAGGAAACGTAGGCGGAAAAAAATGTTATATGTTGATTTGTTGGAGGAGAATGGAGACATGAATTGCCATGACATGAGCGATGAAGAGTGGAACTTTGCGGTTGAGATGAAAAGTGTGAAAGGCAAAGATGATGAGCTGCTTTCAATTGAACCTACAACCAAAAAATTTTTTGCTAGATCAAAGAGGAAAAAAGAGAAGGAATTTAATAAGAAAGAGAAAGAGCCTAAAAAACGAGGTAGGAAACCCAAAAAAGATAAAAAGTACTCAGAAGCTAAGGGTAAAGACAATGGTGAGAAGTCCTCTGATGGTGGGAGTAAAAAAGTGAAAAGTGAAGAAAAGGATAAATCCTCTGAAAGCGGGAATAAAGAAGGCAAGAGTGAAGAAAATGATGAGAAATACCCTGAAGGTGGGAATAAAGATAAAGAAGTTACTGATGACAATGCAAATAAAAAAGTTACAGAGAAGAAACCACGTAAAGAGTACGGCTGTAGTGGTTGTGACAGCATTTTTCTCTCCCTTGGTCAGTTCAGGAATCATAGGTTGACATGCAAAGAAGTAAGATCCATTGGTGAAGAGGGGAATTTCAGAGGAGCCATTGGATCAGGAGTTCAATATGTGAAAGACTGTCCAGTTTGTTGCAAGTCATTTTGCAAGGCCAATGGAGTCAAAAGGCACATGGCCATTTCCCATTCAAATCTAGTCCATATCAACTGTTCACTTTGTTCTAAGAAAGTTGGTAACATTCACGATACTTTCGTTCACTTTCAAAATGAGCATCAGAATTCATTTCAAGGTAAGAAAAAAACTGTGGGCCCTACTGGCACTTTGGCTTGTCCAGTTTGTGGTGATCTCATTGTCAAATATAGTCATATCAAACAACACTTGGTCAATCAGCATGGCAATTTGCTTAACGTGATATGCGCTCTTTGTCAAAGAACAGTGGGCACAATGCTTTCCTATCTTCAACATTTTATCAGATATCATTCTCATACCTCTTCTGGTCGAGATAAAAGTAATGATGTCGTTACGACTAACACAGAACCAGTTTTGAAGTGCAAGAAACCAATTTCTAATCCTAGTTTAGTTTACATGGAAAATTTTTCTTCTTCAACTTCTTCTCATCAAGAGGATTCCAACTTGATTTGCCTTCAATGTAATGAATCTCTCGCCAACTACAAACTTCTTATCCTTCACATGCTGTCTCATAAAATAAATGAAAATGCCACCTTTGTCAACCAAACTTTGAATGTGCCTTCTGAAACCAACTCCCACTCAGACCAAAATCCCAATGAAATCATTTCTATTTCGACAGCCACAGACTCAAGCCAGGAGACTGAAACTACCTCAAGACCTTTGGATGAATTCCCAATACCACTGTATCGTCTTCCACCTGAAATTCTTAGTTCTGTGAACAGTGTGTCGGCTGTCCTTGGCCCAGACTTGTTGGTTGCTATGAATCGCTCATTCAATTCAATGACAGACTTGTCTGCTAAGCTGAACAATGAACTCACTTGGAATGAATCTGATACTTTTAGTACTAGAGAGGAGTTGGCCAGGAGACTTAATAAAATATTACAGTTTTCTTCGGCTATTACAGATGTCGGGAAGTGCCTGCTGCTTGTTTTGGAAGAATGTCAACAAATAAAAAGAAACCCCTATGTTGATGATGATGCAGTTGTTACGCAAGTAGATGAGGAGGAGGAGGTTTCTGTATTAGAGGATCAAGAGAATGTTGAAGACAATATGGATAATGAAACTGTGAATAATGAGGTACATGAAGATTGTGGTGATGATGATGATGATAGTAATAAACAAAATGGGGCTCTTTCAAATATAAACAGTCAAGTAGATACTGTTGAAACCAATCCTAGTAAATTTGAAGCAAATACTTCTGTATCTAAAACAAATATTGCATCTGAATGTCATGAAAATTCAAGTAAATTGAATTCAGACCAAGTGTCAGCCGTGGTTGATGAAACAAATTTAAATGCAGTTGATTTACCTCCAGCCTCAAATTCCGATGAAGATTGTGAGATTCTGACTGAAGTTAATATAAACAACAAAAAGGAAATGGACAAGAAGAAGAATATATTGAAGGGAAGTAAAAATGATTGTAAAAACATTCAGGATAAGAAAATGGAGTCAGCAAGACGATGGAGCCAGAGACTAAAAGAGAAGGCAACTGCTTCCACTGTCAAAAAAGGAAAGAAGAAATTTATTTGTCAAGTATGTGGGAAGCAAATGGGAAAGAGATATGGTTTAAATAAGCACATGTTAACCCATTCCAATGCAAAGCCTTTCAAATGTAAAATTTGTTGTGCAGCTTTCAAATCAGAAGAGCGTTTAAAACGACACTTACTGATTCATTCTAAAGATAGCCGGTACAAATGCGATTTCTGTGAATATTCCCACAGGACACTAGCAATTGTACATCAGCATTGTATAGATAAACATCCTGGCTCAGAACTGTTTACTTGTGATCAGTGTAAGCATCAATCCATAACAAGCCATGACCTTGAAGTTCACAAGAGAATCCATGCTCCTAAAAAGTGCAAACATTGTGATTTTATAGCTAAACACAATCATGATCTTAAGCATCACATGAGAAAGAACCATTCCAACATATTTTGTCCACACTGTCCATTTTCCTGTCTAAATAATTATAGCCTGAAACGCCATCTTAAAACACACGTCAAGACTGAATCCGATAAACTATACTGCTGTGAATTATGTGGTGCCACGTTCAATAACAATCAGAGGCTAATATATCACATGGTCAGGCATGCAGACAAAAAACCGTTGTCATGCTCTCTGTGTGAATATAGGTGCAGTTCCAAGCAAAGCCTTGATTCACACATCTTGAAGCATGCTGGACTCAAGCCATACAAATGTGAAGTCTGTCAAATGTCTTTCCGCCGTAGTTCTTACTTGAACCAACACAAACTAATGCATTCTGATGAGAAAAAATTTAGTTGTCGATTCTGTGGTAAAGGATTCAAATACAGATATAACTGTCGTGAACATGAGATGATTCACACTGGTGAAAAGAAATACAAGTGCAAGACATGTAATTTTGCATGTCGCAGAAAAAAAATCTTGGTCCAGCATATAGAAGAGCACAAAGCCAGGGGGTCAGATGTTGGAAGCGACTCTGAGAATGATGGTGCTGCTGTTGATGAGGATATTGCTAATCTCACATTGAAAACTGAAGATTTAGTTCCAATTTTGTAAGATGATCAATGACTTTTGTTTAGTTGTGATAATTGTATTTTTTGAAATGATGGTATGGTACATTGTCGCTATGGTGAATAGTTGTTGTTTTAATCTTTTAATATACCAATTCACTAACCTACTTTAAGAATGACGTTGGCTGGAGGTCCTTTACATCTATTCCTCTATAATTGTATTCCACATCACTTTCTGTCCTTATCCTGATTTTACTGTAGTCAGGGTTGGGATCCTTTGCTGAGAGAAAAACAGTTGAGTCTATGTTATTTATTTGGTGAGATTTGTTTCATCTTTAAATCGCCTTCATTAGCATAAAGGTTATCGATAAAAAATAATATTTTATTTCAGTTTATTCCTATTTTCTTGAATTTTGTGCCTGTGGTTTGATGGAACTTATGGGTTCAGGTTATAGACGCATGGATAGATTGTTTTTGCTGGGTGGGGATCCTGACCTCCCATAGTGGGCAGGGAGGTACATGCTGTGTCTTCTATCCCCCTGTACCTGTTTTCCAATTGTTTCCTGTCATTGTCTTGGAATGAGATAACTTAGTTTTGTCCTGACCCCGGCCGGAGTTCCTTGGCTGGGAGGGAAACAGTCAAATGTATAGTTATAGTTTTGGGAGATGATATTTTTTTCCTTGTAAATCATCTCTCTGTTATGCATTGTATTATGTTTAGTTTACATATTATATTATATGATTTGTAAACATTTGAGTGTATTCCTCTTAGTTGGGACCTGTGCTTGTGTCTGGATGAGAATTTTAGATGATCTCAAACCAAGTACTTTGACGGTGTGCTCTTGGAATCTACATCTGTTCCCTATTTGAACCAATTCCCCTTTGTCTCACCTTTTCTTTTGTGCTTTAATTGTAATTCTAGAACTTTTTACTATCCCATTTTCTTCCTTTTTACTGGCGCTGATATAACCTAAATGTGTTGCAAGCGCCGTAAAACCCTTAAAAACAAAAAACAAACAAACAGATTGTTTTTGGATCTACATCTTTGTTGTTTCTTGTTATAGCAGTCCCCTTCTCTTAGATTGTCTTGAGTGTTTATACCAGGGCAGAAATGACCCAATGGCTTTGTACCTTTGTTCTTCATTGATACTGGTCAGTTTTGCTTAGGAGTCTGGAGTCTTTTGTGAAGAGGGAAAAAATCAGATGGACTTCTCTTTTTGTGAGAGATTATTTTTTTCTCCTAGCAATTCACCTTTTTATAGTCTATCATAATTGTTTATATGTGATATAAGAATTTGACTTTATCCCTTTTGGTAGCGGTCTTGTGTTTGTGTCTGGGTTGGGATTTTAGTTGGTCTGATATTACAAGCATGCCCTGGTTCTTCTTCTGTTTTCTATTTGAAGTAGTCACAATGTCTTTTTTATTCTTTGAGCACATCTAAATTCTAGTCCCACCATACCATTTTTACTAGTGCTGAAATGATTCCAAAACTGTCATTTCAACCAAACAAGAACACAACAATGATTTTGATATAGTTCTGGAAACACATGTGCTTGTATATCACATATAGTTCTTCAATGTTGTTTGTTACCAGTCTCTTTCGGGGGGTTCTGATAACCCAATTTGTAAAGCACTCGCTTTACAAGCAAAGGGACAGATATCCATCACAAGTGTAGTTGAAATTTTATCTGACTCATCAACTTGGCGGGGATGTAGTATTTTGATATATATATATGTGTGTGCGTGCGTGTGTGTGTGTGTGTGTGTGTGTGTGTGTGTGTGTGTGTCTAAAGAGCATTTCCTCCCTGTCCTGGACATAGATTCGAACTTGAGACCATCACTTAAAGGTAAAAAGAGATCTATTGACATGACCCACCAGACCATAGCCACAACTACCATCTACACCGATATAATCTTTGATTATGGATTTTTCCCTTCCCTGTGAGTGAATTTGGCATATTAGTCCAAAGCATTTCAACAATCTGTGATTCTTTATTTAGAAGGTGTTATAGGTTTTCTTTAGAATGAAGTGGATATTGATTATTTATCAAGTTAATCAAGACTGATGTCTTGCTGAGAAAAGCGGATATTTTAAGATGAAATTTTCATTATTTCGTTAGAAAATCCCATTGTGGATTTTTCCTTTACTTTTTCTAATATGATTTTACAGTTTCTCAAGTTGTTTATTTTTATATATTGATAATTATTCAACAAATCCAGCTATAAGTATAATTCTTTTCTACTTATAATAAGCAGATGTTGTCTTTATATTACAAAATGTATTTTATTATCCATTTTAAAAAGATGCAATTATAACCTGGAAACGGTGCCATTCTCCAGTCTAGTCTGATATTCTCTACATTGAACTGTTTATTGCATGATGTTGATTTTAGAGTGGGTAACGAATAACGAGAAGGTTGATTGTTGAAACCTCGAGGCAGAGGGCTTTCTATAGTTGATATTTGACTAGTACTTGTCAGCGCTTATAAACACCAAAATGATAATATAGATAAATAAATTTTAAAAGACAAACAAATTATATATATATATTTATATTATATATATTATATATATATAATTATATATATATATATATATATATATATATATATATATATATATATATATTATATATATATATATATATATATATATATATATATATATATATATATATATATATATATATATATATAAATTATTAAAAAGAAATGGAAAATGCTTATTACAAGAAATAAATACATAAATAGATACACCACGCTAATGCAGATTAGATTTATAGTTTAGTTTTTTAATCAGAATTGCACTTGAAACTCGGTTATTTTATCAGCGCCTGGCTAAAGGAAGATTAAACACAGCATGACAGCTGTATCTATGACATAGAGGTGACCAACTGGTCTATATAGTGTAGTTATAAATTATAATTTTTTGTTTGTTTTGAAAATGAGTCCCGCAAAGTAAGTTACCCAGCTTTTAGGTATTCAGCCACTAGTTGGTTTCAAGCGTGGAAGTTACCAGTAAAAATCTCTCTTCTACTTTTATCCTCTTTTTTTTTCTGTCATCTTACTTCAGCCAAATGCTTTCATTGTCAATTAAGGTACTCAAGTGCTGGCAATAATTAAACTCACTCAACCCTAACACCGACTATATCCGTAGTATACCCAGGGATACTTATACCCCATGCCTATTTATTACATTTTTCTGAGACAAATTATTGGCGTAGTATCAAAACTAATGTTCTTAATTTTTACATGCTAATAATAATAAAAATATATACTTTATTCATCAAAAAAATGGAAATTCGTTTAAAGACGTGGCATGCATAAAAATGTATAAATACAAAGTTGAGAATCTATGGCGACAATGTATACATATATATATAT
The DNA here is from genome assembly GCF_034508935.2 of Berghia stephanieae. Taxonomy (NCBI): domain Eukaryota; kingdom Metazoa; phylum Mollusca; class Gastropoda; order Nudibranchia; family Aeolidiidae; genus Berghia; species Berghia stephanieae. The sequence goes on along the minus strand of NC_088369.1, from coordinate 33,133,258 downwards.
ATGCAAGTGTAAAAACATGTAAAAATATACAACCAAGAAACAATAGCAACACCTTATATAGTAATTTAATAAATTGAGATAGGCCATACCTCTGGCCTTTAGTCCGAACTTGTGAGTGTATATTTAAAAGATAGTATTTAATTTAAATCACAGTTGGGCGTTAAAAATTCGAACACCATGTGGCAAAAATGAATTAAGGTGACGTGTTGTCTTTGTTTTTATAGATATAAGGTGACAGCTCCTCATGGAGAACTTAATATATTTGCGAAGGGGGTGATCGCCATCCTTCATAACTTTCTCCATTTTACTTAGACAAAATCTCTTGAACAGTTCTTCCACATTGGAAATTTGGTGAGTATAACTCCTGGCTTTATCAATTATCCGATCAATTTTCTTAATGTCACAAATACTGGCATTTCCACACCATGCTGTAATACAAAAAATAATGTCTCCAAAACGGATCTATAAAAATGGGTGCATAACGTTTTGTCTGTCAAATTCTGAAAGTTTCTGAATAAAATACATTCTTCTGTTCAGTTTAGAGATAACAGCATCGGTTTAATGGTAGTTGAATAAAACTATCTATGTACATGCTCATTTTTTTCCAATTTTGAAAAGTAGGAAAAATCTCTAAGATTGAGTGAGTTAATACAATTTGTTATGTTCTTGGGTCCTTAATTGCTTACAATATTGAGTTGTTTTGTAGTAATATAATAATAATATGGTAGTAAGTAAGGATTAATCGAAGATCTGAAATGATATTTTTCAGATGACCTTGTTCCTTTTTGTTTATTATTATTTATTTATCTGTAAAAGGTTCAATAGGGTTCACAAAATTTCTCGAGATGAAAAACAAAAAGACAGCAATTTTTAAATAATTGAAATCTTTAGTAAGCCCCTTATTATGAGGATACAGCAATTAAAAACTTGTAATTATATGTGATTTATTCTATACAGTATTTTATTTTAAAATTCAAATCATAAGAACATTGAGGAATCCATTGCAATTTTTGTTTCCAAGTAAGATATATGTGTGTCATTCATTAAATATTAAACATGTGATATTAATATTACTATTTTCTCATTGATATTTTAAGAATTTATAAGTTTTGTTTAGTTCTATTTTAATGTTCTTTTTCTTCTACTTCTTCTTCCTTGGGGGTCTTTTGATCTCCCATGATGATTCACGCATTTGCTGTGTCTTCTATCCCCCTATGTTTTCCCATTCACATTGCTCTTATTGGATGTTCTGGGCGGGGTCCTTTGACCTTCCATGACGGGCAGGAGGTCACGCTGTGTCTTCCATCCCCTTATATCTGTTTTCCGAGGTGCTTTCTGTTTTTGTCGTCGAATGGGATTACTTAGTTTTGTCCAGCCCTGGCTTGAATCCTTGACTGGGAGGGAAACAATCAGATGTATAGTTATAGTTTTGGGAGATTATATTTTTTTCCCTTGTAAATCATCTCTCTGTTATGTATTGTTAGTTATGCATTCTGTAAATAGTTGAGTGTGTTCCTCTTAGTCGGATCCTGTGCTGGTGCCTGAATGAGACTTTAAGATCAAACTAAGTACATTGATGGTATGCTCTTGGAATCTATATACTCTGTTCCTTATTTGAACCAATTCCCCTTTGTCTTCTTGGGTTCTTTGATTGCAATCCTAGAACATTTTGACTATTCCATTTTCTTCTTTTTACTGGCGCTGATATAACCTTATTGTGTTGCAACTGGGTGGGGTTCCTGGCCTCCCATAGTGGGCAGAGTGGCACTTACTGTGTCTTCTATCCCCCTAGATCTGTTTTCTAATGTGCTTTCTGTCTTTATCTTGGAATGATACTACTTGGTTTTGCCCTGGCCCTGGCAATAGTGCTTGGCTGGGAGGGAAACAGTCAAATGCATATTTATTGTTTTGGGAGATGATATTTTTTTCCTTGTAAATAATCTCTCTGTTATGTATTGTTATATTTGTTATTTTTAATGTATAAATGTAAGCATTTGAGTGTATTCTTCTTAGTGGGCACTTGTGCTGGTGTCTGGATGAGGTGATCTCAAACTAAGTACACTGATAGTGTGCTGTTGGAATCTACATCTGTTTCCTATTTGAACCAATTCCCCTTTGTCTTACCTTTTCTTGGGTGCTTTAATTGTAATTCTAGAACTTTTTACTATCCAATTTTCTTCGTTTTTAATGCCGCTGATATGACCTTAATGTGTTTCAAGCGCTGTAAAACCCTTAAAAACAAACGAAAACAAAATATGTCTTCAGCAAGCCACCTCTTCATAGCTCAATCTGTGGCGCTGTGCTGCGGCTGACACCTCAGTTATTCCAGTCTTCCCTTGGAATAGATCCTAAGACAAATTTCTGCTTGAGGATGAATAAAGAGAACTTTATTATTATTAACTTAATTGATATGTTACAAGGGGTTGGTGTTGAGTGTGTGTGTTGGGGAGGCGGGGGGTTACTGTATCACAACATTCATTTACCGCGGTAACCAATCATGAACATGGCATTGGAATCGCAACTAATGGTGAAGTGGTAAGAAAAAGCAGAGAGGTGCCTTTTATGTGAAATGGCGATAGAGTGTATGATGAGTGGCTGTGAGTGTTTGCTTGTGCATCATACTGCATACACACACATGCAGTGTAGACAGATACACACATAATTAACCGTCAATGTCACAGTAAGCTATCAGTTGTCGAAATCACCGGGTGCATAAAAAATATTTAGGTAATTAATTAAATTTATTAAAATTTACTTCTGTTGGCTGGATGAAATTAGTTCGAGGAAACATGTTCGAGGTAAAAATTAGTTTGAGGAAGGAATGGAATGATGACGAAGAATAATAAGGAAAAAATTCTGAACATTCGAATGAGTTTTCGAGGAAATAGTGCTGAAGTGTACATAAAAATTATTTGTAAATCATCTCTCCATTACTCTACTCAAACCCCCCTCCCCCTCAAAACAACACGTATTTAACATGTTGGCCATAAAACTCATCCTTCAAATATTGATTGATTTATACAAGCATCATCTTGACAAAAACTCTCAAACCTGGGACTATGGTTTCAGAGCTTTTGCCAAGATAAGGGTCATTTTAATCGACGTTTGAAGGATGAGTTTTCTGGCCAAAATTTTAAATACATGTTTTTTTTCAGAGTAGGGTAAATATGTTTTAGTCCATACTACTAATAAAATGTGCATTGTTGCCATTTGAGTGAGTGACTCTTGGTGGAGATCTTGTGCCAAAATCTGACTGGGATTTTAAAAGTACATCAGTCTTGATATACGCATAGAACCCATTTGGAATCTATTTCTGCACCACTTTTACTTGTCTCATCTGACTTCCATTTCATATCTTTGGACGCTTGTTAGCGCAAACTCAAGCAGATTACAACACTATTTCATCATTTTCCTTTTCATTGGCATTGATGTGACCTAAGAGTATTGCAAACTCGTGAAAATAAAGAAATTATTTTAAATTTTAAGATTGCCCGTTATTTATGTCTAACTTACATTTTAAAAAAAGAACAATTAGTCATTTATAATTTTTGTGATATATGTATAATTTGTGTCATTTCACTTCCTTGGATAATATATTATCTATGTATAGCAACATCCAAGTTATTTACGCGTTAAAAACATTTTATGAAAATTAATAATAAATTACCATATCCGGATTTAATATGGAGTTGTTTATTATTTTTTTATGAGTGGATTCTACTTATTTTACCTCTTTTGCACCCTGCCTGACGGTCTTTTGCTGATAGTGACATCAAACAAACCAAAACTTATTTCATGTAAGATGGTTTAATATCCACCTTTAATGTGAGGGTGTAATTCCCTGTTACCTTTTTAATGCAAGGGTTTAAATACTGGTTACTCCTTTAATGCGAGGGTTTGTTTCCCTGTTACCCCTTTAATGCGAGGGTTTGTTTCCCTGTTACCCCTTTAATGCGAGGGTTTGTTTCCCTGTTACCCCTTTAATGCGAGGGTTTGTTTCCCTGTTACCCCTTTAATGCGAGGGTTTGTTTCCCTGTTACCCCTTTAATGCGAGGGTTTATTTTCCTGTTAGCCCTTTAATGCAAGTATTTAATTCCCTGTTACTCCTTTAATGCAAGGGTTTGGTTGCCTGTTGCTCCTTTAATGCAAGGGCCATTCCCTCAATGATTGGATGCCCTCGTGGACCGAGAGGCCACTTTGTTCTCCATGTCCCATTGCTCTGTAATCTCTGCTAAGCTTTTTTTTTTTTTGATTGAGATCATTTGATTTTGTCTTCTGTCTTTTAGGTACGTAAACAAAATAGAGTAAATGCTTCTCACATAATGTTGAAACAATAAAAAACAAACAAGATTTAGCCTTAAGGGGGCAGACAAAACACACTAGAATCTTACTTGAATGATAAAAGTAAGCAAATATATAGATAGATAAAGAGAAATGAAGAATTGATTAGGGCAAGAGAGCAAGTCATTAACGGTAATCACATCATAGTACATAAGGGTCTTGTCCAGTTTGCCATTTCCATTTCGGATTAATGGGGAAGTTTTGAGCCCATGAATAAGACAAAATTTAAATAACATTTTTGCTCGTTTGATCTTCTGGGGTTAAAAAAAAAACAGAAAGGACACACACACCTCCCAAAACTCTACTCTAAGAGGAGAATTCCACTCGACACTTAACTCAAAAGTTACTTTGGCAAACGAGTAAAAAATGACAAACTATTAACACTCAGAATCATAATGCAATTCAATGATTTTATTTCATGGGTAATCATAATAATTGTAGCGGTAATAATAATAATATTAATAATAATAACAATTATCATATGTTAATACAAAATGTCCTTGGATTCAAGTGCATTCAATGCAAAAATAAAATCTCTGAATAACTGAAAATTAAAATGATAATATTATGACCAATATTTAATATAATATTAATATTTCTAAAGCAAGACAAAGTGAAAGTAAGATGACAATTCCTGGTCAGTAGTCTCTCCTAGAGAGAAATAAAGAAATATAGATAAATAAATAGCAGGTAGATGGTGTAATACTATTATTAATAGAGACATACAGAGACAAAGAAGTTATAGAGCGGTTTCTGCGTTTAGTCTTCTTTTTTTTTTCTTTTTAAAAATTAATTCTTTTTTAGATCAGGCCAGTGTCCTAGGGAAAAGATGTTGGGACCATTGAAGGATATTTTAATCCTTCATTCATCAAAGATTCCTCTTAACAACGCCACTACCACATTATCTCATTCGTCTGTAGTGTTTCACTCATCCTGTTTTGTTGATAAAAGGAGAAACCTGAAACGTCCATTTTATCTGATTTCGTCTATTACATTGATTGAAGCTTACATTCAATTTCACATTGTTATTTATTTGGAGTTCAATGACGCATGTAAATAATGCCAGAACTAAAAATAGGAGGATGTTGACAAACAATCTTAGATAAAGAGTTTATCTGTCTTAGTGTTAACAAGCACCAAAGAAGAAGGTGACATTTGAAGTAGATCTAAAACTAAATCAAATCTGAAGGAATCTATAAATACCTGCAAATCGAGATTATCCACCAAAAAACTTGCACAGACACAGATATTTTTTTTTGTTTTTGTTTGTTGCTTTAGGTCTCTTCCAACACAATTGAGGTTATATGAGAGACCGCTGAAACAAATAAACAAGCAATCTAACAAAAATAGTACAAATGTCAATCAAAAGCATAACCTAAAGATATCATAAGCTAAATTATAAATAACCAAGAACAAACAGGCAGAGGATTTACAGGAAAAAAAATATCCCCTGTCAAAATACAATCACAAACCAAAGAAGCAGGATAGGCTAGTAAAGAGAAGAAGAAACGACATCACTATCGGATCGTACACCCATGCGAACATCATAGGTATATGATTCAAGGGTGATACTCCCATCCAACCACCCGCAGACACAGATATAGAAACCCGCTAAAGATGCTTTTATTATATAAGAGGGTGACGCTGTTCCAATACAAGTAGAAAAAAAAACCTTCGAAAATTAACAAGCAACAAGAACAAGACTTTAGGTTAATACTTGCCAAGTTTGATTAAAAAAACCTCTTTTAATGAACTATGCAGTTATACCAAAGTTGTAAAAAAAATCACGATATCAAAAGTTTCCAAAGCGGTGTGTTGTTTTTTGATAGAGTATCCAGATCGGTCATTTGCTTTTCAACTCAGTCATTTCTTTTTTTCAACAAGACAGGGCAATGTCCTACACTAGTTCTGTAACACTACACAGAAAATGACATTGTATTTATTTCTCAACATGAATGGCCTCCACTCCAATGAGTCATGACTTGAATCCAATAGACTTTACAGCATTGTGTCAATGATTTCCACCATGGTTTATAAGGGTCGTCCAATAGTTGACACACAATCAGAGTTGTAAGAGTAAGAATCAATCCAAAAACCACTTTCTTCACCGTTTATTCCTTTTATTTCTACATGCCTCATCCACATAACACTAACCTTAACCCTCATCTCCATTCACTCATCTCACATGATAGTTTAAATGTTGATGGTGTGTAATAATAATAATAATAATAATAATAATACACATTTATATAGCGCTCATTCTCGTGTAAAACACAAGCTCTGGGCACTTTACAATATAAATATCAATTTTAAGTGAAAAAATAAAAAAATAAAATAATAACAACAATAACAATTCATAGCCAAATCAAGGATTCATATAGAGTCAAGAAAAACAAATACAGTAAAAATGTGTCTTGAGATTCTTTTTAAAAGTAGGTAAAGACTTGCACTCCCTCAGACCACGTGGTAGTTCATTCCAAATCTTGGGGCCGAAACAAGCAAACGATCTATCACCAAATTTTGTTCTTGATCTTTTTTCCGAAATTTTCGTTTGGTCATTACATGATCTTAAAGTGTAATTTTCAAATTTACACATGACCACGTGATCTGTGAGATATGCCGGTGCTATACCAGCCAAACACTTATAAACAAGACACGCTGCTTTGTAATATGTGCGCTTTTCAATGGGCAACCAGTGGAGAGAGGCCAACAAAGGGGTTGCATGATCAAATTTTTTTTGCCAAAAACTAATCTTGCTGCACTGTTTTGCAGTAGTTGCAATTGTTTAATAGAAGCCTGAGGCAAGTTGACAAGCAGCGAGTTACAATAGTCTAGTTTCGAAAAAATGAGGGAAACAACCAATGTTTTACATGTTCCAATTGCAATATACTGACGGATCGAACTGATTTTCTTCAATTGAAAGTATAAAGATTTACAGAGAGCAGAAATGTGAGCTGACATTTTCATTTCTGAATCAAAATAGACACCCAAATTTTTCACAGTCTTTGAAACTTTGATCTTTTCACCCCCAATCAACACCTCAAGACCATCATTCACCTTCAACTGCCCTCTATTTCCCACAATCATCACTTCTGTTTTTGACTCATTCATTTTCAACTTGTTTGCATCCATCCACTCTTTCACATCCGTCACACATTCTTCCACACGTTTCACAATATTTTCGAGATTTTTAGTTTTATCAGTAGCATAAAGTTGCGTATCATCTGCATAGAGATGATAGCGCAGCCCATGACCAGTGATGACATTAGATAATGGAGAAGTATACAAAACAAAAAGAATTGGACCCAAAACAGAGCCTTGAGGAACACCAAAAGACAATGTATGTTGACGAGAAAGTTTATCTAAAATCATAACCTGTTGCTTTCTGCCATCTAAATAAGATTCAAACCACTGCAAGACAGTCCCAGACAAGCCAAAGGTTATATTAAGTCGTTTAATGAGAATACCGTGATCAATAGTATCAAACGCCGCCGAAAGGTCTAACAATGTCAGAAGAGAAACAGAACCTTTATCTAAAACATCAAGCAAATCACTCGCAACACAGCACAGAGCAGTTTCTGTGCTGTGGTAAGAACGATAAGCTGACTGAAATTTTTCCCATAGATTGTTTTCATGGAGATGTTGTGAAAGACGTCTGAGTACAACTTTTTCAAGGATTTTAGAAAGAAATGGCAGATTTGAGACGGGACGGTAGTTACTAAGGTCATTTACATTGAGATTTTGCTTTTTTATGAGAGGCTTTACAATTGCATGTTTATAGATATCTGGGACTTGTCCTGAGATAAGTGACTGATTTATAATATAAGTTATGCAAGGTAACAATTCAGGAAGACATAATTTCAAAATATTAGTTGGTAAAGGATCTAAATCACATGACTTCGAGGAAGATGAAAAAATTATTTTAGAAATTTCTTCTTCAGTTGTTTCTTTAAAACAAGAGAATCCCTGTGAACCCGAAAAAGGGTGGAAATTTATATCTTCATTTTGCACGAGGTCCAAATTGTAGTGTAATGTAATTAATGATGCATTCACTGACACAGTAGCTATCGTGTATGAGCAGCGTGGACTTATTGAGAAGTATGATAAAATATGAATTGTACCATCCACATCCCAAATCAAAATGCATTACATTTTATTCATCCTTTTTGCTTCCACAAACCAATTTGGAAAAAGAGAAAACTGATTCGGTGCTTAGGTTGCAAGCCATGTGCGTATTTGATTGATTGATGTGGTAACAATAAATGAAATGAGTATTTATTGCATTTTATCAATAAGGACATAATATCATGATACGTCTTTGATGTCTGTGTGTAACAACAAAGTTACTTTACTACACATTACACAAACATTAACATTGACTGGAATTGATGGTATTATGAAATGGCTGCGTTAAATTTATATTTTAACATAAAGACTGAGTGACACAAAGTATAAATGGCATACAACAATTTGACAATTGCATTACAAAAACTTGACTATCATCATCATTATTAATAGGAAAGTTACATTGACTAATGTGTTTGTGTTGATTTCGATGGTAAAATGTCTGTTAAAATTGATGTTGACATTTATCTCAACAAAACCAAGAATCTGGCAAATTCATTGCTTTACAGTATGATACATCTAATAAGAGAATCGTTTTGTTATGTGAATAGTTTCCACTGGAGATTAGTAAATAAACGAGGACTCTTTTATCAATGTCGTGTACTTAGTGTACATTTAAAGCCTTGACAATATTTCAGTACATTTAATTCCACTATTTTAAGGTGAGCAAAGTCTATAAGATTTACAATCATTATTCGTCTTTGTGTATAGACCATAGCTATCTTCAATACATGCATATCAACCAAAATAAGCATAAGCATTCCAGATCATCAACACTATCCACACACTTTGACACAAGCAAGTCAAAAATGCATGACACTGTATCTTTCTACAACACATTCTCTTACAACATTATGTCTACACATAGCGTTAGAGGCTAAGCTAAAAACAAAAACAAAAACAAAACAAAATATTTAAAAATGGCAGGTCACATGTATCATGTGCTGGCGGTGGCAACCAGATGACAAGATGAAGTAAAACAGGATATATTGGGATAGCTCTCATGTTGATAGGCATCACTCCAGTCATTAGTTTAAGAGGTTTAGGCCCCAGACATACCTGAAATCACTGATTTATAGATCAAAAACCCATCTCTGTATACCACATCATTTTTGTTCTTGTTGCCCATACACCGACATTTGATTGACCATAAAAACTTGTATACTGACATCATTTTGACACCAGGCAATAACCGGTTTTCAGACAAATCATATCTGTTGATGGCCAAATAAATCAGTCAGTTGAGTGAAGGTGCATCAACTATATATCACTACTTATTATCTGAAATAAGTGTCAAATAAAGAGGGGGAAAAAGCAGTCGAGAAAATATGAAATACTTTGTCCAATATCTCTGGGAAAAGGCGGCCAAAGAGACAGAAACTAAAACAAAAACATCCTCTATCTCTGACAGTCATAATGTACAGGACTAATTCATTGTTCACCTTCCATCACATCATTCTCTCTGTCTCTGTCCCAACAATACAAAAATGGTCCATTTCAGGACTTACGCAGAGCCCTCTTGTTTAAATGACCAACTGCTCACCCTTGAATTTTTTCCCCCCCCCCCCCCCCTCTATTCTTCCTCACCCTACCAATGTCTCATCCTTTCTTTGACTTCTGAGGCATTTGGGAATAGATGAAAACATGGACTGATAGTAAGACTATAAAACACCCTTCAGTCAAGGAATTATTGCCTTATTTAAAAATTATATTTTTTTTAATTGCTGGAAAACGAAAACAATAGATTATGTGCATACGATTTTTTGACCCTAAAAACTAAGGATGCCTAAGGAAGCCAGTAATTAGGAGAATCAAATATGAAAGGTAAAAGTGACGCACATATACTGAAACAATACAAAACAAACGACGTTTCTACTCATTGCACTGACAAAACATATTATATATTTATATATATTAGATTGGATAAAACAGATTTATTTACTGTTAAGACTGTTTAATATAAACATCTATTATTACTTCCATTCTTCAAATGTGATTCTTTACCCTCATCATCTACTAGGTGTTTTGTCTGTTTCACGAAGGCCATACGTCGAAACGTTGTTTGTTATGCATTATGGCAATATGTAAGCCACATATTTACTTTTTATGTTTTGTTTTTATTTTTAAGGGTTTTTACTCCGCTTGCCATACATTTAGGTCATATCGGCACCAATTAAGAGGAAGAAAATTGGATAGTGAAAAGTTCTAGAATTACAATTAAAGCATCCAAGAAAAATGAGACAAAGGGGAATTGGTTCAAATAGGAAACAGATGCAGATTCCAAGAGCACACTATCAGTGTACTTTGAGATTACCTTACAGTCTCACCCAGACACAAGCACAGGTCCCCACTAAGAGGAACACACTCAAATGTTTACAAACCATACATTCAAATGTTTACAAACCATATGTTAGAAATAAATAAATAACAGTACCTTACTGAGAGATGATTTACAAGGTAAAAAAAATCATCACCCAAAACTATATCTATACATTCGACTGTTTCCCTCCCAGCCAAGGACTTCAGCCATGGTCAGGACAAAACCAAGTAATCTCATTCCAAGACAAAGACGGAAAGCAATTGGAAAACAGGTATATGGAATAGAAGACACAGCAAGTACCCCCCTGCCCACCATGGGAGGTCAGGAACCCCACCCTGATTTTGAAGGATAAATCCAAATGAAAAACGGCATTTCATTCCTGAGAGCACAAATTAATTTTCTCCATTTAAATGATTAACCTGTGGCTTACAAGAGACAGAGAAAAAATTGCCGAAAATACGATTTCAACCATGCATGGCCTCTTAGACACTAATGCACCCATACTACACCAGATATCATATTGAAAATTCAGTAGTCTATATTTATTTTATGGATAATAATAATAATGATAATGATAATAATAATAATAATAATAACAGCAATAATAACATGTGATAATAAATAATATGTTGAATATGACAAGGGAGGAAAAATACAAGTTACAATACATTTCTATTTATTATAGCATTATGAAGTAACTCAAAAATTATGATACTAGATAAAAACTTATATGAATGCAAAAAATGATTAAACATACAAACAACTCCCCGCACCCACCCAATAAAAAACCCAAAAACAAACCACCCTCCCCCCCTTACAAAGAAAAGAACATAAGAAAAGAAAAAAAAAAAGAAAAAAAGAGGAAAAAAAAATTGAAATATAATCAGCGACCAAACAAACGCACAATTCTTGGCTCCAGTCAAATAGATACAAAAATGTAACATTTCTACAAAGGAGCTTTGATATCCTTCAAGCCTCGAGATTTCCCACACCATAATAAGGTTGACGATGACAATTACACTTATCCGTTATCTCATAGCCCGGGGTTGACGACATCGGGGAAACACCAGATACAATGACATGACAATATCAATAATAACCTTATGCATTATCCTTATGTTCTATACTGCTTTGTGATATTCTATGGAAGGGATTATATGTAGATCAAGCTCAAGCTAAAAGAAACAAACCCAAACCCCCTCCAAAAATAAAAACCAAAAAACCCGAAAAAAAAACAAAATCAAAAAAAAAACGAGAAACAATATACAAACAAAACAAACCCAAAACAAACACAAATACAGATATCAAGAATTTTACTTCACAAAAAAAAAGAAGAAAATGAATAGAATAAAATACAAAAAAAGAAAAGAAAATCATACCCAGCAACATTGACAAAAAGAAAAAAAAAAATGAAAACCAAGAAAAGAAGATAAATCGTGGCAATTAAAGACATAAATATCACTCATCTTATTATCTCTCAGAGTATGAGACACTCACATGCACGCCGACACACACGCACACATACACACACACACGCACACACACACATCTCTCACATACGCACATATCCAATCTTTAGATCACAAATTTGTTCAATAAATCTCATCAACACAACAATCTTAAGGATATACAACAAGTAACCAAAGGGATAAATTAAGGAAGCCCAGGGTACATACATAACATTACAGTTACAGTTGATTTCTCAAACACCTACACCAGTCTATATCTGCTTGTGGGTAGTTTTTACTTGTAATGTTTATTTTTTATCTTATCTGTCGTTTACTTTACATACAAACAATTGGCTTCAACAGTCACTTCCCTCGCAATGACGCATTGCAACTTAGTAACTGGTTCTAAACTAATTTCTGACAAGCACAAAAGTGTATCCAGAGGAGAAAAACATTATAAATTGATCATGTTTTAACTTTTATACATTCTGATCACGTGACGTGTGAAAAAGTTCTAGTCAGCACGAAGAATAACAAGTACAGGTTTTCTTTGTTTAGAATTAGAACCATGCTGCTCGTTGCTGGGCGGACGTGACAAAAGACTAATGAATCCAATTTTACCCACGAGAAATTAAATGCTTCAAGAAAGTGACAAATTAAGACCTAAGAATAGGAACAGGAGAGATTGGAGCAGTACAGGGAATCTAAAGACCAAAATTAAGACAGTCAGGGTAAGGGCTGACAGCTAGAGCAAACCCCAATACAACACGACCAGGGTCTCACAGCTAGAGCAAACCCCAATACAACACGATCAGGGTCTCACAGCTAGAGCAAAC
>NC_088369.1:33050188-33112688 GCF_034508935.2 Berghia stephanieae | reverse complement strand
ACAAATATCAATGGTCTCAGATTTGAGACTTCGTTAGAAATTAAGAGATATTTTGATCGATTGATAGTTGATTCATTCATATGGCAGTTCTTTGTTTGTAATAGCAACGTGAATCCTATAATATGGTGAGAGAGTGTTCTTTCCAGGAAATGTAGAACATGTCATGAACACGATGACAACGATTTTCAAAGTGTCATATCAAAGGAAAGTCTGAATATCCATTCCATTGACATCATGTGTGTTAGATTTACTGTGTTGAAGTCATTTCAACACCCGATACTTCAATTCTAACACTAACAAACAATTCCGTTGAACTACAGGGGGATATAATTAGAAAACCAACTATCTCCGGGATCATCAGACAAAACCAGTCCTCGACAGGATTCGATGCATCCACTATACCATTAGTACACGGTCCATCTTCCCACAGACGACGTCCCCTCCCTAAAACGCCGTTCTCCAATACTTACGTTGATGTTGATATTTTTCCCAGAATCCTTGAGATCTTCCGGTCGTGGAGCAGCAATGAACACCACATAGGGTGCGTAGTCAGTTGAACGCAAGATTTTCAATGCCTGGATTGTACAACAACAACAATATCACAACATTGATTGGAGCGTACACAGTGATGGAGGTGGTTGGGGGAACACAAGGAAGAGTGCGAGTATATAAAAATGAATTAGTAATATTTAAAATAATAATAATAATAAAAATAATCAAACACATCTAGTCAAGACAACACCAAAGAGATTAATACAAGGTTGTTTGAGCACATCTACATAGCGCATTGTCATAATTTGTATTGTGCTCAATGCGCTTCAAAAATTCACAATTTATAATGAGCCACGTGGATATCGTTGATAAATTATTGTCTTTTAATGTGGATTTTATTTCACGAGTTATATTCAAACCTGTAATGATACAAGTCTTAACGGGCATCAATACACGATTTTAATATAACGAGTGAAATACGAGTGTCGTTTATTACCATATTTTCTGATAAGTGTTTACCCTAATTTTGAACATCATGACGTGTAACACATAGAACAATGGAAAGTGTATTTATCATTAAACAACAAGAGCCAAATGGTTATAAAGCAACATTGAATGCAGACTTAAAAGGAAGACATGCTGAAACAAAAAATGACAATAATGCTAATAATAACGAAGACACCCATAATAATAATAATAATAATAATAATAATAATAATAATAATAATAATAATAATAATAATAATAATAATAATAATAACAATAATAATAATAATAATAATAATAATAATAATAATGATGATGATGATGATGATGATGATGATGATGATGATGATGATGATGATGATGATGATAATGATGATGATGATGATGGTGATGATGATGATGATAATGATAATGATGATGATGATGATGGTGATGATGATGATGATGATGATAATGATGATGATGATGATGGTGATGATGATGATGATAAAAGAATAACATAAAAACGTATCAAATAAACTAAAGCTACAAATCAGATAGAACCACACGTATTAATGTGAACGGCAGGCTGACTTGCTCATCGAATGGATTTGCTTAGGTATAGAATAAAAACAAAATAATAACAAGATGACAACATTGATAAGTACAGTGACAGTGATTGAACCGCCTTGTATTGTGTCAGCGACAGACCAAAATAAGACAGTCATGCCAAGGGTAAGATACACCAAACATTAAAAAAAAAAAAAGCTATAAGAGTGACTCTGCATCATCTACACAACAAACATTGCAGGAAGGGCTGGGCCATAGGAGGTTTGACATCAGAAGAGAGTCGTCACCACTTTCGCTTTGTCACATAATTTGTCACAATAGATCTGACCCACATTCTAAAATGGTTTGATATCGGATTGAACCTAGTGCCAAAAAAAAAAAGCGACATTAAATTGTAATGACTAGAAATGTAAGATATTATTCTTTGATACTAAAAAACACCATGTATCAATTGTTCCCCAATAAACCTTTAAAACACATTTACCCTCTCCTCATCAACCTTATCATATTCGTTACGAATTTGTCAGTCCGATTTCTTATGTGCATCATCAAATTTAAAGAAGATTTATTTTGTTTTAACACATTTTTTCGGACCCCTCTGTCCAACCAGCAGTGATTGGGTAGCTGGGTCTGTTAGACCTGGCGGAAAGTACTTTGCGATAGACTACCGTCCAATCCAAAGGATAGCTATTGTCTGTTTCACGCTTTAGAAAACGGGATAAACTTCGGCTCCACATGCCTAATGACTCCGAAGGACAACTTAACACGTTTGCCAGCCATGTGATCAATGAGTAACAATGGTGCTCAGGGAACACATTTCGTAAAATAGATTAACGTTCCTTAGACAGGTCGACCACGAGTGTCTTTTCTCACTGTCATTTTGCCAAGCGAAAAAAAAAAAATTCTAATATGCATACAATTTCAAATAAATATTTCAGTGTCAGAGAGTTCTGATTGGTTGGGCCCGTTAGGATTGTATCTTCGATTTTAATTGATTTTCACTCGTCGACAAATTTCAATCCTATTCTTTGGTTAAAAAAAAAAAACAAAACAAAACAAAGCCCCAGCGTGACGTCATACTCCTTTCTACCCGTCAAACCGCCTTGAACCCCCGCCCCTACTGTGTTCACTGGTCATGTGATAATATGGTACCTCCTGTAACGCTGGAAGGGTAGGGGCTGCTATAAACACGATGATGGGGGAGAAGGAGGCGGTTCGTAAAATTTTGATGGCCTGGATGGTTCGTTGTCAGAAGCAGAAGGAGAGATAAAGATCATTGTAATAATTAATTATTAATGAAAGATGAGTGAATGAGTTTGTTGAACCTTTGATCTACGACAGTTTCCAGAAAAAAACCCCAGAACAATTATGCCATTCAATAATTTCTATATCTTCCCTACATAATAATGTAGATATTGAGTGCAGAAAACGTTTACTTCATTAATCAAGGTGTCCCTCCATTAGTCAGTGACTCTTGATCCTGATAAGTCTTAGAGAGGAAGATTCATCATAATCTAAAGACTAATGAAGTAAAAATCTTCTCGCAAAAAAGTTTTAAAAAAATCTTTTTGGTATTGTTCAGCACAATTGTCTTCATTATCATCAAATAATAATTGCATAATACAATTAACTACGGAGTCTACCACAACTTAGGTCTTCATAACTATCTAGATAGGTGAAACTCTCCCTAAATAAGCTGCATGATTTTATTTTTTATGGATTAATTCATCTATCTACCCATATATATATATATATATATATATATATATATATATATATATATATATATATATATATTGAATCGTGTTTGATACAAATATGGTACGAAAAGTGCTCGACATGTAGTAATGGAGCGAATTATTATTTAAAATATTTACCACAATGTTTGGGGCAGTCTACATCGATGTTTCAGGCTTAATTTGCCATCTTCAGGACTGAGTTGTTTTGTTGACTGTTGTTGTTTCTTGAAGTGGTTCCGGTTTGAAGTTAATTAAGAGGAATTTGCGCCGATGGGGACACTTTCCGTAGATCTCATTTTTCATGTTGAGTGTGGCTTCATGAGGTTGTTTGATTATGGTATATTTTTCTTCCAGGCATAAGCTACATTGTTTTGATGTTGGTGTGTATCCTGTTGCTTTAGATAAAATTTTCCATGAAATGTTGTGGTCTATTTTGTTGTCTTTTAATTTCCAAATATGTTCGCTGAGTTTTGTGGATGTTTTTTTGTTAGTGTTTCTAAATGTTGAGGTGTGGAGGTTGTATCTTGTTTTGAAATTATTTTCTGTTAGTCCTACATATTTTTCTTGCTTGTTTGTTTTAGTTTCTGTGACTGTGGCTTGGTAAATTAAACTTGATTCTAAGCATTGTTTGTTTAGCGGGCAATGTTCTTTATTTCTGCAGTTGCATTTTCTAGTGGGTGGGTTTTGCTCTTGTCGGTGGTTTATTAATATTTTTTTGTTGTGGCTTGAAATTATTTGTTCTATGTTGCGCATACACGAGTAACTTATTTTTATGGTATTCCTGTTGATAATTTTATGTAGCTTGTGGTTTTTTGGAAAGTGTGTATCAATTAGTTTCAGGAACTGCTGTCCTATGTTTGTGCTGACGTTTATGTCGAAAGGTGGGTTGAACCAAGTTATGTGTCGTTTTCTTGTTTTATGTTCTTCACTTGTGTGTTGGGGTTTACATGAGAGGGAGGCGTCTGTGTATACAAATGGTGTGTTGTATCCACTTTTTGTGAGTGCTTCTTTGTAGGGGTGGCTGCGACGTTGAATATCTCTCTGTTTTCCGAAAGTTTGCTCACCCTCAGTGCAATGTTTTTTGGTATGTTTTCAATGACGGGACGGGGTGGTTGCTGTTTTTATTAATGTAGCTAATGGTGTTGTTTGGTTTTCTGAACGGTTGGAATGAATTGGATTTTATGTCGAATGTGATGTCGAGGAAGTCAACTGTTTTTTTTGTTTGCTTCTATCGTGATTTTTAAATTGTTGTTTTGGAATATTTTACAGATTTGTTTTTTGATGTTTTCGTTCGCTCTTGGTCGTCTGTTGGTTATAGCGAGTCCGTCATCTCTATAGAGGCCGATGTATGTGTGTGTATGTTGTAGTTGTGACAGGATGTAGAGTCCGACCAGTTCGCATGTTTCAGCACCGTCGAACGAACCCATTGTTACGTCGAAATCATTGTGTCGCTTTGTCCACGGTGTGTTGTCGTAGTATAGTGTGCTGTGCTTGGTGTGTTTGATGATGTGTTTTTCCTCTTCTGTGATGTTGGTGTATTTTGCTGCGAATTCCAATGCTTTGTTTAGTTTGGTCGGACTCTACATCCTGTCACAACTACAACATACACACACATACATCGGCCTCTATAGAGATGACGGACTCGCTATAACCAACAGACGACCAAGAGCGAACGAAAACATCAAAAAACAAATCTGTAAAATATTCCAAAACAACAATTTAAAAATCACGATAGAAGCAAACAAAAAAACAGTTGACTTCCTCGACATCACATTCGACATAAAATCCAATTCATTCCAACCGTTCAGAAAACCAAACAACACCATTAGCTACATTAATAAAAACAGCAACCACCCCCGTCCCGTCATTGAAAACATACCAAAAAACATTGCACTGAGGGTGAGCAAACTTTCGGAAAACAGAGAGATATTCAACGTCGCAGCCACCCCCTACAAAGAAGCACTCACAAAAAGTGGATACAACACACCATTTGTATACACAGACGCCTCCCTCTCATGTAAACCCCAACACACAAGTGAAGAACATAAAACAAGAAAACGACACATAACTTGGTTCAACCCACCTTTCGACATAAACGTCAGCACAAACATAGGACAGCAGTTCCTGAAACTAATTGATACACACTTTCCAAAAAACCACAAGCTACATAAAATTATCAACAGGAATACCATAAAAATAAGTTACTCGTGTATGCGCAACATAGAACAAATAATTTCAAGCCACAACAAAAAAATATTAATAAACCACCGACAAGAGCAAAACCCACCCACTAGAAAATGCAACTGCAGAAATAAAGAACATTGCCCGCTAAACAAACAATGCTTAGAATCAAGTTTAATTTACCAAGCCACAGTCACAGAAACTAAAACAAACAAGCAAGAAAAATATGTAGGACTAACAGAAAATAATTTCAAAACAAGATACAACCTCCACACCTCAACATTTAGAAACACTAACAAAAAAACATCCACAAAACTCAGCGAACATATTTGGAAATTAAAAGACAACAAAATAGACCACAACATTTCATGGAAAATTTTATCTAAAGCAACAGGATACACACCAACATCAAAACAATGTAGCTTATGCCTGGAAGAAAAATATACCATAATCAAACAACCTCATGAAGCCACACTCAACATGAAAAATGAGATCTACGGAAAGTGTCCCCATCGGCGCAAATTCCTCTTAATTAACTTCAAACCGGAACCACTTCAAGAAACAACAACAGTCAACAAAACAACTCAGTCCTGAAGATGGCAAATTAAGCCTGAAACATCGATGTAGACTGCCCCAAACATTGTGGTAAATATTTTAAATAATATATATATATATATATATATAATATATATATATATATATATTTATTTCATAAATGACAACGTGAAATTGAATGTAAGCTTCAATTTAATAAACGAAAACAGATAAAATGGACGTTTCGTGTTTACCCTTTATCAACAAAACAGGATGAATGTCATTTGTCTGTTGTGTCTCATTCATCCTGTTTTGTTGATAAAGGGGAAACCCGAAACGTCCATTTTATCTGTTTTCGTATATTAAATTGAAGCTTACATTCAATTTCACATTGTTATTTATTTCTTCGAGCTTCGAGCAGCACCATTTACATATTCATTTATTTGGACACCACACAACGTTTCTCGCAAGCAGGTGATCAACCAACTTATCTTATAAAATTTCGTGTCTCAACAAATAAAAATGCATCTCCCGTTTTCCGAAGCTTATTTGCCTCCCTTTGTTAACTAGTTGTAAGACATCTGTGACCCATTTGGTTGGGTGGGCTAAATACAATCAAATCTAAGTTCAAAGTAATGAGTGTGTAAAAGAATGAAATCTTGGGAACCTGTCGTGAAAAGAAGCAAACTGGATTATTATCATTGGTGAATCAGAGCAATGTTTATGTCTTAATTATTAACTCACTCAATCCTAGAGATTTTCGCTACTTTTCAAAATTGGACAATTATGTATTAAAATGAGCATGTACATAGTTTTATCCAACTGCCACTAACATGTAAAAACTGAAAAACAAAAAAAAAAACAAAACAGTAGCGTTGATACAACGACAATAATTTGTCTCATAAAAATGTAATAAATACGCACGGGGTAAAAGTAACCGGGTAAACAACGGATATAGTCGGTGTTAGGGTTGAGTGAGTTAAACGTCATGGAATGGAAAATGAGGAAATAATGGGGTGAAATTATTAAGGCAGGGGATGAGAACACGCAGAGTACTGTGTAATATTGCCGTACTCTGTGGGAAAAAAAAACAAACATGTTTTAAAAAATTTAGGCCAGAAATCTCGTCCTTCAAATATCGATCGATTAAAATGACCATCATCGTATATTAAAAAAACCCAACCCTCTAATACTGGGACATGCAAAAAGTCTTTTCAAGTCTATTTTCAGAGCACAGCCGAAAAGACAGAGGACCTGGGACTTGCTATACCTGAAAGTCAAATCAAGTCTCAGGTATAGGACACGACGTCTCTATGACTTTGTATCAGGTTGGGTCGTCTTTATCAATGACTGTTGATTGAAGTCAATGTTTTCTGGACATATATGTGACCTACCCCCCCCCCCCCCCACTGGTATTATGACGGGGTGAACCAGATATCAAAAAGTCATGTAAAAATTTGACATTTTAGCTTTTATCCATTTAAGAAGCTGTATCTAAAAATAGAGATTTTTCTATAGCGCAATATCCACTAAACGTGCTCAAAGCGCTTTACAAAGGGGTCCCTGGCCAACAGCAACACCCAACATTTAGGACGAGACATGACGCCCGTTAGGCGATATTACAATCTTTTTCCGACAGAAACAACGATGTTAACGGTCATTTACTCATTTTACACCTGAGTATGGTGTAGAATGTGAGTAAAGAGCCTTTTTCAAGGACTCAACTATGCGCCGAGCGAGGCTCGAACCCAGGACCTTCCGATCTGAAAGAGGGTGTCGTACCACTAGACCACATAGCCACACATCTATTGCAGTCAATGAACTTTATTATAAATTTAACCGACGTTTATTATATTTTACTGTATATTCCATTTTGAATCTCTAAGTCACTCTGACATAGAACCGTTTTGCGGCGATAGTTCACACATGGAAAAAAACAAAATGTTTTGTAAGAAGTAAAACATGGAATTATTCGTGGTCGTGGGGGGTAGGCATAATATCCTTCTCACCTGGGGTTCTACATCTAGAATGGCCAGAAGTCCCCTGGAGTGTATACTACGGATCGTGTCCAGCTTGGTGCCGTACATGGCGTCCTCGTGGGTGCCGTACTCCAGGTACTCGTTGTTGGCGATGTCGGCCATCATTGTGTCGTGGGGTACGAAGAAGTAATTCTTCCCGTCTTCCTCCCCTGGACGGGACGGTCGTGTCGTGTCTGTGATGGACGGGATGGATTGGTGGAAGAATTAAACAACAGGATAAAAGAGAAAAAGAAAACATGTAAAAAGTCCCCCCCCCCCCCAATAAAAACAACAAACCCCCCCCCCCCCCCCAAAAAAAAACAAAACAAAAAACAAAACAAAAACAAACAAAAAACAAAAAAAAAAAAAAAGAGAGAGAAAGAAAACTTGTAAAAAGTCCCCCCCCCCCCACCAAAAAAAAAAAAAAAAATAATACCCCCAAAAAACGAAAACAAAACAAAACAAACAAAAACAAAATACGTAACAAAATAAGACAAAGAATTAAAGAACAGGACAAAGGAGAAAAAGAAAACATACGGTATGTGAAAAGTTGACATAGACCATTCTCTGACCCGTCAGGTACGCATTTTACACCTGAGCATGGTGATAAAATGTAGTAAAGACCCCTCCACCCCCCCAATCAAAACCAAACAAAACAAAACAAAACCAAAAAAAAAAAAAAACCCCAAAAGAAAACAAACAAAAAACCCCCCCAAAAACTCAGCTACACCACGAAGAGCATAAGGTTGTCATTTTTTTTAAACAAAAGAAGAAAATATATAAAGAAAAAATAAACAAAAAGACAAACAATTAGACAAATAAAGCAAAACAAACAAACCCCCCCCCCCAAAAAAAAAAAACAAAAAAAAAAACAACAACAAAAAAAACAAAACAAATCCCTTACGTGGAATAGGATAGGCAAATCGGTCTGGATGACCGGTGATGAGTGTGTTCTTGATGTGTCTACGGCCCACCCCGTGGGCCCCTAGGAGGACCAGCGTCTTCCTCATGAACTTGGGTAGTCGTACCACCTCCTCGTAGGTCACCAGATCCAGCTGGTCAAAGACTGCGTTGTGCTTGGCCAGGTATTTGTCCTTCTTCTTGCGGGCAAACCACGAACAATTTGCTGGAGACACGTTCATTAAATAGACATTCAATTACTTCTGTGTGTTTTTATGAGTTTAACTCTCTCCTTACCGATCCTTTAGTATGTTCCCAAAATGGCCGCTTACCCAGCAGAAAATTTGATTTTTAAAAGTCAAACAAGATCTCTTCAAGACAACTGAATGTTCTTATTTATTAAACATTGTGATGTACAAAATAGATCTGAATTAGAAAAAATGTATATTGTGTCGTTATAAATGTGACGACTTTGCTGTAGGTGGTAAGGAGAGGGTTAACGGCGTTTGAGATAATGCTATAGAGGTTTAGCAGATCATACGTATCGCGCATCAGGTATCTCTCATCACATGATCATTGTCATTATACGTAAAAATAGTGCCGTTATACATTTTTTGATTGGATGTCACGATGCAACCAGATAAAATTGCATAGAGATTCTATCTTTACGTATAATGAGAATGATCATCTGATCGATACGTGATGGGTGTGATACGTACGACCTGCTAAACCTCTCTACCACAGCAAAAAAATATATATATGGGGCAAAGGTGACATCTAGAACGGTTATAGAGTTATCTGGATGGATGTGCAAGACTTTTAACTTAATCACAGGTAATATAAGACTCATATGTTTAGGTGATATTCTCTGCCACTAGAAATTTCGACTATGGCAAAAGTTCGACTGACATCATCACTAACAGTTTTTCTCTAATAGTGCCATGTTGTGGATTTTGTTAACGATGGTAAACCTGTTATGCATGTGAGTGTGAGTGGAAATGGTTGGTTAAGGCTTTCAGTGATACGTCAATAATCATACACTAGATGTTTTTTTTTTTGACATAAACGTATGGGAGAGGCAATAATAAACTAAAAGGTGTATGAAGGCCATGCGAGACCCTACCTGCGTGTTCATGTTTAGCCCTTTCTACCGCTGCACAAGCCGTCCTCCACTCCTGGAGCTCTGGTGAAGGGATCAAACCTGCGGGGGCCGATGTGTTGTTCTCCCATTTCTTGGCTTGCCACCAATCGGAATCGTCTTTGCTGATCACCTGTCGGCCAAAAACATTATAACATATACTAATGTGGTAAAACCAGCATAGGAAATGAGACTAGAAGATAGATAGATAGATAGATAGATAGATAGATAGATAGATAGATAGATAGATAGATAGACAGATAGATAGATAGATAGATAGATAGAGAGACAGATAGATAGATAGATAGATAGATAGAGATAGATAGATAGAGAGAGATGGAGAAATAGATAGATATATAGATAATTAGATAAATTTATAGATAGATAGATGGATAGATAGATAATTAGATAAATTTATAGATAGATAGATAGATAGATAGATGGATAGATAGATAATTAGATAAATTTATAGATAGATAGATAGATGGATAGATAGATAATTAGATAAAATTATAGATAGATAGATAGATAGATGGATAGATAGATAATTAGATAAATTTATAGATAGATAGATAGATGGATAGATAGATAATAAGATAAATTTATAGATAGATAGATAGATAGATGGATAGATAGATAGATAGATGGATAGATAGATAATTAGATAAATTTATAGATAGATAGGTAGATGGATAGACAGATGGATAGATAGATAGATGGATAGACAGATGGATAGATAGATAGATGGATAGACAGATGGATAGGTAGATAGAGAGATAAAAAATCAGAGTGATGGCTGGATCGATAAATAGACAGATAGTGCAGGTGGAGAGGAGGGGAGGTAAAGAGAAAGAGTTTTGTGTGTGTATGTGTGGGTGTGTGCGTGTGTATAGGAGATAGATAGATAGATAGATAGATAGATAGATAGAGAGAGAGAGAGAGAGAGAGAGAGAGAGAGAGAGAGAGAGAGAGGGGGGGGGGGGGGGGGGGAGACCTACCCGTAATACATCACCGACTCTGAAAGGCACACCAGCTTGTGAGCAAGGAATAAGGTCGTCCTCCCTCGGATCGTAGTTAAATAATGCACGCACATAGATCTACAAGGTTATTGAGGAAGGAAGCGAGGAGAGACAGTTTTATACAAATGGTAAGTGATGTAAGCTTTTCCCTAAAACATATCAAATCGTCTTAAGTGCTTTATCAACATTCATTACCAATGTGTATAGATCTGAAAGAAAGCAGTATGTTTCAACATTAGATACTTTCCGTAACATCACACCGTAAAACGTAAGACTCATCACATAAAATATCATATGATTAGCTAATAATATAATAATACAATAATATGATCATAGGTCTTTTACCATTAATGAAATTGTGATTTACGTGAAATGCTAAAAAAAAAAACAACATAATAAAAAAGAAAAAAGAATAAGATCGATCATGTGCCTTAGAGGCGTTTTAAAAATGATCATAACTGAATTATTTCTTTTCTGAATTATTTCTTTAACGTCAAAGTACATATATTCCTATTCTGGCGTGCTTTGAAAAAAAAACGATTCACACAATAAACATATTTTGGCTAGAAAACTAGCCCTTGATCATGTCAAAATCTCTTAAAACATGGGACGTCAAATAGACTTTCTCGAAGCTCCAGGTTGGAAAAAATTTGACAAGACGAGGTGCCATTTTAATGGATCGATATTTGAAGGAAACGTTTTCAGACCAAAATCCTTAAAATGTGCTGTCTTTTTAATCGAGATCACGCAGTATTAACACTCATTGATACACAGTTAACCATAAATTAATGTTGTAATATTACAATCTGGAGTTCATTATTTCCTGCTACTCGATAAATAACACAAGACATGGTTATAGGTTAGAGTTATTGGATCATCATCATGCACAACAAAAGACGTATACTTATTTGTAGGTCTGATAACCTATATATGAGGGGCACATTGTTGTAATGGAAATACTCTTGAAAGCAGCGTCAACTATTTATAGTCCATAACAACAATGTCAAACCAAGCCTATAGGGAAAGAGATTAGCGGAAGAGTAGCGTCCCTAGATTGGACGTCACCCATAGTCTGTGACGTCACCGGTGGAAAAGTTATTAGAGAGAGAACGTCATGTTGGTTGTGGGCATTCGTCTCTCGTCCTCGCGGACCGCGAGGACGAGAGACGCATGCGCACAACCAACATGACGTTCTCTCTCTAATGACTTTTCCACCGGTGACGTCACAGACTATGGGTGACGTCCAATCAAGGGACGCTACTCTTCCGCTAATCTCATTCCCTATAAATGCGGGTCTGGTCACGTCGACAACAAACAATACTTTTTAATATGTGTGCTTTTATTCTTTCCTACGGATGCATAATTTCAATGGAATATAATCTAATAGCTCTACACGAAAGACACATTTAAAATGTATTGTGACTGAAGAGGAAAATTGTGTCAAAATGAATCAGGTATTTTTTGTTGTTGTTTTTTTTACAGTTTTTTTTTTTAAGACGAGGAAACAAAACTCTCTCTCTCTCTCTCTCTCTCTCTCTCTCTCTCTCTCTCTCTCTCTCTCTCTCTCTCTCTCACAAATAAAGGCATATCCATTTTTTATAGTTAGAATTTATATTTCAAGCATAAAGTTCACCTCACCGTTTTGAGACGATTACCACACAATATGGATTCATTTCAATCTACGAGCAGCTCTCCATTTTCATAACGCAATAACGTTGGGGTAAATAAATAATTCTACAACATCGTTATAACAATCACCAAAATTCACAATAAATTAAAACATCTTAACGGCCTTCTGGCATTCTATTCTGCACGTCCTTCCGTCTTCATCACGTGCGATGCATTCCAAATGAAATTGAATTTAGACGTGTCGAGTGAACAAGGTGACCCCCAAAAATCTATAGTTAATCTTTATTTTATTTTTTTTTTTCTAATTTAAGTTTCACGAAAACCTAATTGAAAAATAAAATCATAAGTTATGGTAATATGGTTTTATATACAGCATAGGTTGGAAATTGATGGACAATCTAGCACAGTAGTTTCTTGCACGTGAAAATATGTTAATTGAAACGAATCCCCTCCCCTTTTACATGCCTTTTATTTTTGCCAAAACCAAAAAAAAAAAACAACCCAAAAAACAAAACAAAAACATGGCAAAACAAAAATCACACACACACACACACACACACACACACACACACACAGAAGAGGAAAAACACATCATCAAACACACCAAGCACAGCACACTATACTACGACAACACACCGTGGACAAAGCGACACAATGATTTCGACGTAACAATGGGTTCGTTCGACGGTGCTGAAACATGCGAACTGGTCGGACTCTACATCCTGTCACAACTACAACATACACACACATACATCGGCCTCTATAGAGATGACGGACTCGCTATAACCAACAGACGACCAAGAGCGAACGAAAACATCAAAAAACAAATCTGTAAAATATTCCAAAACAACAATTTAAAAATCACGATAGAAGCAAACAAAAAAACAGTTGACTTCCTCGACATCACATTCGACATAAAATCCAATTCATTCCAACCGTTCAGAAAACCAAACAACACCATTAGCTACATTAATAAAAACAGCAACCACCCCCGTCCCGTCATTGAAAACATACCAAAAAACATTGCACTGAGGGTGAGCAAACTTTCGGAAAACAGAGAGATATTCAACGTCGCAGCCACCCCCTACAAAGAAGCACTCACAAAAAGTGGATACAACACACCATTTGTATACACAGACGCCTCCCTCTCATGTAAACCCCAACACACAAGTGAAGAACATAAAACAAGAAAACGGCACATAACTTGGTTCAACCCACCTTTCGACATAAACGTCAGCACAAACATAGGACAGCAGTTCCTGAAACTAATTGATACACACTTTCCAAAAAACCACAAGCTACATAAAATTATCAACAGGAATACCATAAAAATAAGTTACTCGTGTATGCGCAACATAGAACAAATAATTTCAAGCCACAACAAAAAAATATTAATAAACCACCGACAAGAGCAAAACCCACCCACTAGAAAATGCAACTGCAGAAATAAAGAACATTGCCCGCTAAACAAACAATGCTTAGAATCAAGTTTAATTTACCAAGCCACAGTCACAGAAACTAAAACAAACAAGCAAGAAAAATATGTAGGACTAACAGAAAATAATTTCAAAACAAGATACAACCTCCACACCTCAACATTTAGAAACACTAACAAAAAAACATCCACAAAACTCAGCGAACATATTTGGAAATTAAAAGACAACAAAATAGACCACAACATTTCATGGAAAATTTTATCTAAAGCAACAGGATACACACCAACATCAAAACAATGTAGCTTATGCCTGGAAGAAAAATATACCATAATCAAACAACCTCATGAAGCCACACTCAACATGAAAAATGAGATCTACGGAAAGTGTCCCCATCGGCGCAAATTCCTCTTAATTAACTTCAAACCGGAACCACTTCAAGAAACAACAACAGTCAACAAAACAACTCAGTCCTGAAGATGGCAAATTAAGCCTGAAACATCGATGTAGACTGCCCCAAACATTGTGGTAAATATTTTAAATAATATATATATATATATATATAGCATATTTTTAAAATTATAAATAAACATCATACTAATTTTGATATGCTTTATTCATCTTCAAATATTTGAGTGTCTAGAGGTTAAAATAATAGGCACTAAAAGGAAGCAATGGATTTTTAAAACATTAAAAAAATAATAGAGTGAGTGAAGATATTAAATCCTTCAGATTGGTGTCTTTATCTCTGCATAATTACGTCAATTAATAGCAGCTTTTTGGACATTTTGGTAAGGGGTGGATGAAAACAAATTTTGAAGAAAACAAAAATGCATGCAATAAATACTAAATACCAAACCATTCCACATAAAATAACAAAAACAACCAACCCAAATAAAGCAAAGCCACCTACAGAATTTTATTTTAAGTAGACGTAATAAAATGTCTATAAAGGTTATAATTCAATAGATGTTGCTTTTTGTTGGCTTCTTTACCAGCTCACATAAATGCTACTAGTCAATTTAATGTTACTGCTTACATAAATTGTAGTCATTTTAATGTGTTACAGCGTGTAAAATTGGTGGTTGTTTGCTATTTTCATAGCCAAATTAAATTTGTCAAACATGCTTTTGCATTTGTTTGATGATTAAAGAGACACAAGCATGCAAGATTTAAGATTGTCGTTGTTTCTATGACAACCAAATAAGAGTTAAGAATTGATCAAGTTATTTTAGAATGCTATCTAAATAATGGAACATGCTTTTGTTTTCCGCACGAATTAAGGCATGACAAATATTAGACGAAAGCAATTGTTTAACAATTCAGAGAGACGAAAGATGGACTGTGAAAGGAAAGGAGGAGAGGGGAGGGGCTGGTTAAGAAATAGCGGAATAGAGAGAGAGAGAGAGAGAGAGAGAGAGAGAGAGAGAGAGAGAGAGAGAGAGAGAGAGAGAGAGAGAGAGGGAGAGGGGGGGGGGAAGATAATGCATAAGGAATGAGTCGAAAAGGTTTGTGAGAAGTCGATATTTAGAAATGTGTATGTGTGTGTGTGCGTGTGTGTGTGTGTGTGTTTGTGTGTATTAGTGTGGGTGTGAGTATGCTTGTGTGTGTTCACTCTGGAATAATTGTTGAAAAGAATATTTAATCTGTTTAACATCAATGTTAGCTAAAAACGCTGAATCAATTTGTTATACTTGATAAACATTAATTACTTCCATCAAATTATTAAACATATAACTTTAATTAAATGGGGACGGTTTAAAACGAAAAAAAAAATAATCTTAAAAAACAAAAACAAAACAAAATAAAAGACAAAGAAGACATAAAATAAAAAGAAAAAAAAAGTTAGAACAATGACATAAACATATCTCTTGAATTTAAATTTTTAATGTCATTTTGAACGGAATGAATTGAAATGCCAGTCCAAAGTGCCCTAAATAGAATAATGTGCCAGGTGTCTTAAATGTTTACTTTCAACTTGATTTTAAAAAAAATATTTAAATTTTAAAATGCAAGCAAAAAAAAAAAAAAAAACCCAACAAAAAACAAACCCAAAGTTACAACAACCCCCCCCCCCCCATAAAACAAAAACAAAAAACAAAACAATACAAAAACAACAAACAAAAAAACAAAACACAAAAACTAAAACTTAACAAAATAATATTATGCTATATAAAAACCATGAAATTAGGATTAATAGCCATTGTTACATTCTAACAAACGACTTTGGTAAGTTTTCCGTATTATTAGTATCTACACTGTACAACAATCTCTAAAAGACGGTCATCGGACAAAAATAAAATCAAACAACTGGTGTGAGGGTTGTCTGCTTCATGTCCATTATATAGATAGTATGCGCTTGGCTAAGAAGCTCATAACATTGCCATCCGGAAGTATAACGGACCAACACACAAAACTGTGTGTATCCATGAACGTTTATAGTCGGGTTAATACAGTTCAGTGAGCATTACTCATAAACGCGGATGGCAAAAAACAACAACAAAGACCCGAGTGACGTCATCTTCGAACTATCGATATTTGTATTTAATTCTATACCACATACCTTTTTGGCCTGGTAAGTAACTTAACATTATAATGTAATTTATCAATTTATCTATACGCATATAGATAGAATGAAGTTGACGTCACCCTGGTCTTCGTTATTGCTTTTTGGCATCCGCGTTTATGAGTAAACTATAAACTTTCAAGGTTACACATAGTTTTGTGTGTTGGTCCGTTATACTTCCAAATGGCAATGTTGTGAGCTTCTTAGCCAAGCGCATACTATCTACATGTCGCTACAAACGAATTGGAATTGCAGGTCCTTGAAGACACTCCACACAAATCCACCGCACATTGACTAAAATTTCCATATAAGTTTTTACTTCTAATTATATCGGTTGATTAAAAAACAAACAAACCCAAACAACTTGGAGATTTTATATTGAGAAATATCCGCTAAACGTGCTCAAAGCGCTTTACAAAAGGTCCCTGGCCAACAGCAACACTTAACATGTAGGACGAGACATGCCCCCAGATAGGCTATGTTACACATTTTTTCCCGACAGAAACAAGGCTGTTATCGTCCAGGTACTCATTTTACATCTGAGTACGGCGAGAGAATGTGAGTAAAGAGCCTTTTCCAAGGGCTCAACTGTGCACCGCTCATATCAGGACTCGAACCCTGGACCGTCCGATCCGAAAGCGAGTGTCATACCCGTAGACCACGTAGCCACCCAAGATGACCCCGAACTTGTTCAAACCATGGACTCAACGCTGGGTCCAGAATTTTTACGAGTATTGTCACCCATCCGAGCAATGACCACACTCAACATCGCTTGACACGCTTACAAGACAACAAGAGAAGACTGTGCCACTCATCTCCAACGCAACATCCATAGTTCCATCTATAATATATAAAAGCTATTTAATAATGTTTGTGTTAATGTCCTTGTCTGAGGGGGTACGCATGTCTCATGGGGTACAAGGGAAAGACAACACAACACACAGGGTCCTCGGACGAGTGATTTCCCTTGGGAGCCAAGAAAATAAGATGTAAAACAGTGCAAGGAAACAATGCCCAGGGGAAAAAGAAGAAAGACAACTGGTAGAATTCAATAATCTGGAAGGATTTGGTCAACTCCTGTGAGAATCGATTGAACTCATAAGTAGGTATAATAGTCAAACAAATCAATACTAGTCATTAAAAATAGACCATAAAGAGAACAACGACTACAAGAACAACAGAAATAATATAAACGAATGAATGTGATTTTAATGGCAATACTACTGCTACTAGATATTATTGATGACGACAATAATGATAATAATAATGATGATTATGATGGTGATGATCATAACAATAATAATAATAATAATAATAATAATAATAATAATAATAATAATAATAATAATAATAATAATAACAACCACAACAACAACAACATTAATAATGATTAATTGTTATACAATAATGATGATAATAATGATACTACTACTACTACTACTACTACTACTACTACTACTACTACTACTACTACTACTACTGCTACTAGTACTAGTAATACTACTACTACTACTATTACTACTTCTACTTCTACTACTACTACTACTACTACTACTACTACTACTACTACTACTACTACTATAATAATAATGACGACGATGACGACGACGATGATGATGATGATAATAATAATAACAACAACAAACAGCAGCAACTACAACAAAAACAATATGGGATTAAGGACGGCTATTTGTATACGACATCTAAACACTAAGACAACATAGAAAACATCTACTATCATGTAAAAAAAGTCTTCTACTTGGTAAAATAGCATTATCCCTTAGTCCAGTCAAATCCATGTGACTTCAGATTGAAGCCGCTATAGCAATATCATATTATACGGATACTATCCATTTTGTTGAATGTGTAAATTTCATTTTGTAAAACTTGCATAGTTAGTGTGTGCGACTGTTGTGTGTGTCTGTTTGGCTCGGTATGAGTGTGTTTATGGTTTAATAAGTATATTGTAAAGCCCTTTGAGGCTTCAGCATTTAGCGCTTTAGAAGAACACTTTATTATCATCCACCCAATGGTGTTGACATTGGAGCACGCATTACGTCAATACTATAAAAGTCAACTTCTGCCTCTTGTTGGTCTCAATTGTTCTGTTCTTATCCAAGTGTATTCCAATGATAATGAATAAAGTCAACCTTCCTGACAGTCAACCAATCTCTCCGATCCGGTACTGTTGGATTTATCAGGATTCCACTCACTGTACACCGGAAAGTACATTGCAATGGTCTAATACTAGATCTGACGGAAAGTACATTGCAATGGTCTAATACTGGATCTGACGGAAAGTACATTGCAATGGTTAAATACTAGATCTGACGGAAAGTACTTTGCAATGGTCTAATACTAGATATGACGGTACCAGTACTTTGCGATAGAATTAACATCCTGTCCAAAGGTTAGCAATACCGTGTTTCGATTCGATTCAAGACACAAAAATTGGGATGAACATCTCATGGCTTTGAATCTGTTGTGATTTTTGGTTGTTTTTTTTTTTACACCGAAGTGACGGACTTATTATAATCTTACAAACATCGACAACGATAGAATCATTCGTGAAAACGTAGCAGGGATCCTCATCAGAGATCTGATGTGAGATTTAATTAAAACAGGTAATTCATTTAGATTGCATGACATTTTAGTAGACAGGATGAGTAATAAAAAAGCCTTTTATGGCAAACGGACCGCTTAACTATAATATTACGAAGCATTTTAATTTTGAAACACTTGCTAGCATTACTTTTCTTCCTCATATTCTGACGCGGAGGCAGGTGATATTTAAAGACATATTTTAATTGTTGCCTGAGAACAGGCTGCTGCTATATAAAACAAAGGGGAAAAGCACTGATAATCAATAGCATAAGTTTAACAAGGCTCATTCTTTTCTTGGACATATCAAGCTATCCAATGCAACAAGACTTCTGTCGTGACGATGTATAAATATCTAAAATCCAGCACTTTAAACTAAATATTATAATCTTTTGTTTTTAGCCTTGCCTGGTAGCCTACGAATAATGGCTATACGAGCCACCACATAAGTGAGTTTTCGATATCTCCTTGTAAGAGGCACAAATTCTATGAGCAGGACTTTGAAAGGCGTACACATTACAGAGGGTACCGATAGCTCAGTTGGTAGAGCACTCGCATCACACACAAAGGGACCAAGATCGATCCCAGGTGCAGTCGAGATTTTTTTCTGCCCCCCCCCCCCCCCTCGTCCATCGAGCAGTGAATAGGTAGCTGATTCTGTAAGATTTGGCAATTGGACAATTGCTATTGTCCGTTTCACGCTACAGTATCCTGGATAAACTCCGGCTCTGAAGGAATACTTTCTATTTTCAATTACGCTTATTTTCTTACAATGTATGCACCTGTGTGCAGTCCTACATTTAAAAAAAAAAAACTGTCAGTCAGAAGATCGTTTAACTGTGATGTGACGGAGACAGACTCGCAAGTTCTTGGGATCACTCACAGTGACGCCATCTCACAGGTTCTTAAACAGTTATGGAGTCGATTTCTTGCGATCTTAGCGTTAAAAAGAAACACAAAAAAATGCAATAAGCGTACACGAAGAGAGAGAGAGAGAGAGAGAGAGAGAGAGAGAGAGAGAGAGAGAGAGAGAGAGAGAGAGAGAGAGAGAGAGAGAGGGCGACTAATATATAACATCGAAGGTACGTACAACATCGACACAAAACTCTGACATTGAACATAAGATAGCTAGAAATTCGTGTACCTCACACTGAGCCACGTAAGCACGTTGACTCGGAGTGATTTTTAGGATAATGCTGCCTCTTGCCTCTTTCTGGAGAAGAATGCGTTCCACAAGAAGAAAATACGAAATTGAAGGATTACAAATTTTTAACACTTAAGAGTAGGAAGTTAATATTTTGAAAGCATGGGATGGTGGAGAGGATGATATGGAAGAGGATGAATACGGGTATACTGAAAACAAAAATTATGATCTCCTTCAGTAAAAAACTCGTTAAATTGTAGCCGATTTCAAAACAGCGTATTTAAACCAACGTCCGCATGCATACTTTTGCTGGTCTGATAATCGAACGGTTTATAATTGTCGGTTCGATACAAAAAAAAGTTGTAATATATAACATATTGTATTGGTTTGAGAAGAGTTCCATTCTAACAATCAGACCAGATTATAGCAATTCAGGGTGTTAGATTTGTAATCGTCAGATTAACTCAAAAAAGGAGTTCAGTTTAATTGCAAAATTTGACAGTTTATCTGTATTGATTTTTTTTTTCGCGAGCATTAAATGATGCGATGCACGCTGTGATTCAAACATGTTCTTTCATTTCGAAATGATATTTTACAATATCTCTCCCCCCGCCGCCTCCCGCCAACATCCTTACCTGTTTTCAGTCGTAGTCGTGAAAGTGTTGAGATAGCATAATTCAATGTTCAAAACAAACAAAAACAAAATCCTCGATTTGATTTGCGTGCAATTCGCCCTGCCTAGCGATTATTTCAATACGGGGAAATTATTAATTAAACCATCCCCTATTTTCGTGCTGTGATAGCCCATGTCTTTAACCAATAATGAAAGCAATGCTAAGGACGTCCGATGGAATGCGATAATTCTAATTTTTATGCTTCCAACGCTTTTTATGATCAATTCTTATGGTTTAAACCCATTGTGGTGATAAGATTTAAACCACAAACCTATTAGCGCTAACCAAGACGGCAGATAATCATACTAATAATAACTTGCCATTAGACGTGAGACAACGCTTACCATCGTACGATAAAAAACCCCCAAAAAAAAAAAAACAAAAAAAACAAAAAACAAAAAAAAAAAAACAAAAACAACAAAACAACAAGATTATGACAATTCTTCTTGCTTCGGCAAAAACCATCCGTAGCTAGATTGGTCAATTATTGTATGTGGGAATTCAATATGGTGGAATGTTACACGATGAACCTGTGAATGAATCATGAGCAGGGCTTTTCAGACGCCTTGTTATGTCATGAATTATGGATGGGTTCACGTCATCACATCGTTTACGTTTGGATTTTATTGCTGGTGTTAAAAGTTATTCATTTCTATGCACGTTTTCTTTTCAATTTCTGTTCAAGGTAATGTTGAATAGAAGTAAAGGGAAAAGAGGGGACCCACCCCCCCCCCCAAATAAAAAAACAAAACAAAATAAAACAACAAAAAAACCCCCCCAAAAAAACAAACAAAAACAAAACAAAACCCACAGAAGAAGCAGTATAATTTTGAGAGTAAAAAACAACAAGGTCATTTGTTTGTGTGTTTCATAATGCTTCTTGTTATGAGTCATTTTTAGTTGGATGACTAGCGCCTACTTGAAAACACAGTTCAAGTTTCCACCTTAGACATTGTTACATAACCGAATATTGAAAAAGAAAATCAGTTGTCAGTTATTGTAATGTTGTTTTTTATTTTTATTTTTTTTAAATTTTGGTTTCTTTTTATCTACGAGCACGTTATACTTACTTAATCGTTTTAAATGTTAATGAAACGATGCATGTGAACGAAAAAGTGATCCACCAGCTGTGTACGGTTTTGTGTCAGTACACCAGATTACCCCTCACTTCCCATTATATATATATATATATATATATATATATATATATATATATATATATATATATATATATGTATATCTATAGTTGAAATGAATGGAAATGTAAAATTTTAGTTAGCATAAGATTTATAATATTCACTCTCCTAAATAAAAGATAACAAAAATGAATACAAAATTCATATCATTAACAAAAAGTTAAGTATTTGGTGTTTAAACCACTCGGACACAAAACAGTTTTGCGTAACAATTGTCTAACATGTCAATATATTTTATGTATTTATTTATTTATTTATTTTTTTGCTAGATGTTGGTTTATGATTTATATGATTATTATATGGAACGTCAGAAATTTGGCTTTTTATTCTATTTTTTTTAAAATCCGATATATGTTACAATACAACTTTATTTATTTTATCCTTTTTGGTAACGATATAAGGTTGGAACATGGACAATTATTATGTTATTCGTCTGTAATGATTTGGTTACAGCTAAAGGGTGGCCAAATAGAAACTGATGTCGCTTCCGCTGTTTTACAGACCGGAAGATATGGCAATTCAGCTTGAGCGGTGTAGTCAACCAATTGGTAACTAATCAACTTAACAGGTTTTTGATTAATCACTTATATAGGGAATGAGCTCGCGTACTCGTTATGGAATAGTGAATAAGATTAGCGGAAGAGTAGCGTCCCTTGATTGGACGTCACCCATAGTCTGTGACGTCACCGCGGACGAGGACGAGAGACCATGCGCACAACCAACATGACGTTCTCTCTCTAATAACTTTTCCGCCGGTGAAGTCCCAGACTATGGGTGACGTCCAATCAAGGGACGCTACTCTTCCGCTAATCTCATTCCCTATTCCATAACGTGTACGCGAGCTCAGTGTGTGTGTGTGTGTGTGTGTGTGTGTGTGTGTGTGTGTGTGTGTATGTGAGCGTGTATACCGGTGGGATATGAGAGATGAGAGGACGGTGAGACACACGCCCGGGCGTGCGTAAGTACAAAAGATATGAATGTATAGTGCTTGAAATGTCCCACAATCAGTTCGTGAGCAACTACTACTACTACTACTACTACTTCTACCACTTGTTACTGAGACGGGAACTTTAATGCTTACGGGTTCTTTAAGAAAAGCAAATGAAATGTTGAATTATTATGTTTGACCTTAACATTTATCTTTAATAGCAGAAAAGATAGGTAGTGATGGGGATATTGAAGAATTAAATGGATATGTTCAAACACCGAAAGCTTACATAACAGTCTCAGCCTTAGTTGTGCATGAACAAAATAAAATCTTTTACAAAAAGTCCCTAATTATGTGCATAACATGAGCTATGTACTCGTCATTGTCGGTACCCCCTCTCTCCAACACCCCCCCCCCCCCTCCGATATAAAAGGTAAATGAAATGAAACTAAAAGACGGGGGCACTTAGAGTGACGATCTTGGATAACTCCAAATGGACACGTGATTGATGACAGAAGAAGCCTATAGAAATACAATGGACATCATATCTATTTGACTGCCAATAATATAATATAAAAGCGGCATAATGATGATAACGGTGATGATGATGATGATGATGATGATGATGATGATATATGATGATGATAATAATACTAAAATAGTAAAGAATCATAATTGCTGTGTTTATTAAATTTAATTAAAAGGTTTTTGGAATTATGAGCAATAAAAAACAAAAACAAAAACAAAAAAAAAACTCCAAAAAAACAAAACAAAACAAAAAACAAAAAAGAAAACCCAACAAAACAAACCAACAAATAAACAACCCCCCCCCAAAAAACAAAAACAAAAAAAAAACAAAAAAAAAAAAACAAAAAAAAAACAAACCCCAACAAACAAACAACCCCCCCCCCAAAAAAAAAAACAAAAAAAAAACAAAAAAAAACAAACCCCAACAAACAAACAACCCCCCCCCCCCAAAAAAAAACAAACAAAAAAAAAAAACAAACAAACAAAACAAACAAAACAAAACAAAAAGAAAAAAAAAACAACAAAAAACAACAGCCCAATAATCATAAGGAAAAAGAAAAAACAGCATAGATGTATTTCAATCAATCAAAGGAAAAGAACAAGCATTTAAAATTACATATGAAAATAGAATTGCAACTAAATAAATGCTGAAATAATGACGGTTATCATACATTTTCATTTTCCTAATTTAAAAGAAAAGAAAATGTTACTTCCATTTTGCTCCCTAATGTTTAAAAGAAAATCAACGAAACCTAAACAAGGACAAAAGAGATGGGAAAAATGAAAGAAAGAATTTGCAATAAAACGAAAGACTGAAGAACAAATTGTAAAAAAAAAGAGGAATGTAAAAAGAAATAAAATGATGATGATTTTCTTTCCAAATTGCACAGAAGGAACTAAATTGGTAATATTTTTATATAATATCTAACCAACTTGTAATTTGCATTGTTAGATGAGGAAAAATCTTTTGAAATGTGTTTTAAAAAAAATTAAGGTATAAATTGAATTATGTGTCATCTCTATACAACCGGTACTAAAACAAAAAAGCTTGTCGTGTAATAAAGCATGGCCATTATAATCCCTTAGGAAAAAAAATAATTTATATATATATATATATATATATATATATATATATATATATATATATTATATCTATAGATATTTCTATCAATATGTCTGGCTCTATATGTCTATAAAGTAATCTATTATCTATCTGTAAATCTATCTATTTTTCTAGCTAATTATTTTCCTATCGACCTCTCTATTTATCTATTTATATATCTATCTATCTGTCTATGTGTCTATCTATATACCTATCTATCTATTTATCAATCAAACTATCTATATATTTTTTCAAATTCATTTCTATATCTAGTTATCTATTAATTAATGTATGTATTTATTATTTTGTAATTTATTTGCGTATTTATTTATTTGTTTATATATTTATTTATTGGCTCACCACATCATTTAACAAATAACTTAAAAAATGCTCTCATCCGTTTAAAAAAAAGGAGAAATTTTGTAACAAGATTGTACGTTATAAAGAGGGTAATACGTCTCTAATTAACGTTTGGAAAAGACGGCTCGCTAATTAATGAAAGTCAAAGAGAAGCAAAGACTAGTAAATTGCGTGCTTGCATGTGCTTTGTATAACGTTATGGCAAAGAGGCGGGAGCGTTGGATGAATAATATTCATAAAATATAATACAATAAAACCCCGATACATCGCCAAGACATTGCATGCGATATAATTTGGCATAGTTGACTGTTATAATTAATTGGCGGCACAACTAACTAACTATACGATGGCAATAAGCAAGGTTGGCGTTATAGCGAGGTTTCAAAGTATTTCAAAATATTATATTGATATAAAGCTAGTAGCTCCAAGCATAAAATAAAACAATGTTAATATTAAGGCAAAGAGTTATGAAATGGTTTAAAGGATTTCTCTGGCAAGGCGTTCGAAGGCAATTAGCAAAAGTGCACGTATAAATGTGCAAGGCGAGTAGTGGTGGTTACATATTAATAAGGGCACACTGTAATCAGGTCTCGAAATGGCTGTTACCTCTTTGTGTGGTAGGTGGTTGTCGGGTTTGACTCCCTTTGGAGAAGGCACTACCTTCAGGGTCACTGCACCCTTCAGATCTCGCTAAAATGATGATGTTGATGATAGAGGTTGATATGGCGATGATTGATGACGAGGTTTATTACCGTTCACAATGATGATGATGATGATGATGATGATGATGGTGATGAGGATGATGATGGTGATGATGATGTTGATAATGTTGATGATAATGATGATGATGATGATGATGATGATGATGATGATGATGATGATGATGATGATATGATGATGATGATGATGATGATGGCAATAATTTTTAACAATAATTTTGATTTAAATTATTTTTCATGACATGGACATCCTAAAATCCTAAATTTATCCCCCCCCCTTCCGTTGGTTTAAAAATAATTTTCTCCTCTTACTCTTCATTCCCTTTCCTCATCCATGATTTCACCTCTTCGTTAATACGTAAACGGCTCAAGGAGTAAAAAAAAGTTTTTTCGTTCTTTATTCTTTGTTCATCCTAATCACAATCTAACACCTCCTCATCCTGCTCCTATTCCCAACTCATCTCTAAAATGTAAACATAACATGCTAAAAATGACGACAGACATTGTGCCAAAAACGGTTTGCAAGGCTTGTAAGTTCTTTTACATAACTTACTCTATTCATCTTGTCTAATCCCCCTTCCCAATCAAATCTTTTTTCTTCCCATTCCTCCTCTTCCCCATATATGACTTAGATATAAACATGAATAAATAAATAACTAACAAACGAACGAATTAAATAGATAAATAAATAAATAAATAAATATATAAATGAATAAATAATACTGTCACTAATAGTTCCACACTTCCCCTAACTCCATGCGCTTCACCTATATTCCAAAAGCAAGTCATATGGAACCCAAGTCCAATTTAATTGAGTACAGGCCGTATGGAGTGGTCTTTTTTTTTGATTTTTTTTTTTGCACTACCAGCAATCTTATAATATCCATCACTAGTTATAGATCGGTGCTCATTCACAACGAAATCGAGTCGGGTTAGGGGTGTAAAGTGCCCGACGTAAAGCCACAAAGCTTACGTCAGAGTTTTGTTTTTGCGATATTTTTGACCATATCCGATCACACACCGCGATAAACATTGCTTGACATTGTTAGAGTGGCAACTTATAAGCTTCATAATTCATTATGGAAAGAATGTATGAGATAACACTGCAGAATTGTAGGAAAACACCATTAAATAAAAAAAAATTGACCAGAAATCTGTTACTCTAAAAAATGATTGATTAGCAAAATGTTCCAAACCTGGGACATATTTTAAGAAGACTTTTCGACAAGTTGGGGATCCCGATAGCTCAGTTGATATAGCACTCGCTTCACACGCAAATGGTCGAGTTCGATCCCGGTCGAAGTTTTGAAATTGTTTTCTGACACCCCATGTCCACCCAGCAGAGATTGGGTAAAGTGGAAAGTACTCTGCGATAGACTATTGTCCAATCCGAAGGGTAGCAACAAATTACTATTGTCCATTTCACGCTACAGAAATCGGGATATACTCCAGTTCCATGGCCCTCATGGCTCTGAAAGACTACTTTTCTAACATGCTGGGTGTTATTTTAATAGATTTTTATTTGGAGCAAACATTTGTTTCTTTTTGTTTGTGTCTGCCATCATGGACAAAAAAGTTCAATGTACCGCGTTGAAAACTGATAATGATACCGATACATACCAACATGGCTTGTAAGACGTCCACAGGCTGGTTCTGGACACACACTCCGTTTATCTCCCGTATCTCATCGCCCACCTGGAGTGTACCTGACCAAAAACAAAACAAACATAATATGAATACATAAGTTCACTATAATATGGTACTGGGCATGACCTCTAAAAGGAACAATAAAATGTACTCAGAGTCTCTAAATTGGAACCTCAAGGGAAGAAAATCGGTTTGGAGACCAAACGAAACATGGATGGATACGATCGGCGGACAGAGATGAGGGAGACAGGGTTATCAACATGCCCTTACAGAGAGAACTTCGACATAGAATTGCGCATGCGTCTCTCTTATCAACTGAGGAAATCTATCGTTTGGTTAATGAGTTATCACTAATTATATTTGAGAAATCACTTTTCAAAATGTTATTGTATACATACTTTTGTATAATAAAAACATAACCAATAAACTTATTTTGATGAAACTTCCACAGTGATGTGTTGCAAAGAATGAAAAATAAAAAGGAATGCACCCAAGATTTAGATTACGCCGTGAAATCACTGACTTCACGGTTCGGTAACTCAGGCTAAAAGATCGCCGAGAACGCTGTGAATTTTTCATCAAAATAAGTTTATTGGTTATATTTTTATTTTATAAAAGTATGTATATAATAACATAGATTTCCTCAGTTGATAAGAGACACGCATGCGCAATGCTATATTGACGTTCTCTCTGTAAGGTCATGTGGATTATCATGTCCCCACTGAGGAAGACGGCCAAAAAAAAAAAACCAAACAAAAACAGGTGGCCCCAGGAGAGTAATGTTTTATACCTTTGTCACAACAGAGACCAAAAGGAATGAGTCAACAATAGCATAAACTTACTATAGAATTGTTTAGTACATTCTCATGATATGACAACAATGGTAAACATTGGTAAACAATGAAAAACGGAGTTCAATCGGAGAAAAGTCACTTGTTTTTTGTTTTTTTTTATGTTTTTTAGGGTTTTACGGCGCTTGCAACACATTAAGGTCATATCAGCGCCAGTAAAAAGGAAGAGAATGGGATAGTAGAAAGTTATAGAATTACAATTAAAGCACAAAAGAAAAGATAAGACAAAGGGGAACTGGTTCAAATAGGGAATAGATGTAGATTCCAAGAGCACACCGTCAAAGTACTTAGTTTGAGATCACCTAAAAGTCTCATCCAAACACAAGCACAGGTCCCAACTAAGAGGAATACACTCCAATGTTTACCAATCATATAATATAATATGTAAACTAAACATAATACAATGCATGATTTACAAGGAAAAAGATATCATCTCCCAAAACTATAACTATACATTCGACTGTTTCCCTCCCAGCCAAGGAACTCCGGCAAGGATCGGGACAAAACTAAGTAATCTCATTCCAAGACAATGACAGGAAACAATTGGAAAATGGGTATGGGGGGATAGAAGACACAGTATGTACCTCCCTGCCCACTATGGGAGGTCAGGATCCCCACCCAGGAGAAAAGTCACTCGTACATCGTGAAAATATATCTAATTGTATGATGGTTACAGTGCTAAAAAGCCGTATAGAAAACTAAAGCAAAATAATTCACGAATAACCAACCTTCGTCACATAGCGATCAAAGCAAAGACCACCTGCTTGCCGAATAAGATATGCTACAAACAGGGCTGCAAGATGGTTACGTGCGTGTTTCCATTAATAATTGTATTTTAAACCAAACTTCTTTACAATAATGAATTTTCCAAGTCAAGTCGATTTTTTTGTTTACCACAACAGATTAATTTTTCAAGGGGTTCAGAGTGTTAGTAGTGTTTGGCCACGTGAGGTTCTATTTGGCCATTTTAGAAGTTGAATTTGGCCACGTATAACGTGCTGTACTTTGTTTTCATTTTTTTTAATTGAAAAAAAAATCTGATTTAATTCATGATTTCTATTTGCAAAATGTCTACAATTCACCTTTGAACTTTGAACTTTAACTGCTGTCTCTAGTAGTGCATCACGCATACAAGATTTTCTAAATTTTCATATTGAACCTTGATCAAATTTCATGTGTTTCCTTGGGTGTTGTAACCAGAGAGCTACTCTTAAATCAGAAAGCAGGGTATTGTACAAAAGCTATGTTCTGACATGGTCTGGAATTCAAGCAAAGCCGGATATGAACAGGATGATGGGAACATAAAATAATGGCCGATCACAGAAACAGGAAGTGCGACAACTCGAACAATATCCGGTTCCTAACATGGATGCCACTCGATTGATTGACTTTGTTGTCGTGCTTTATTTTGGGCATCGATTTTCTCCTCATGTTGGTATGCTTATTATAACGTCTATCACTCGTCTCTATCCAACTATCTCTCTCGTTCATCTAATCAGTCCATCCGTGGGCCCGTGGGGAGGGGGAGATGGTCGAGAGGATGAGGCTATGAATTTATACCTAAAGATACCGGATTTGACATCTCGTTTTTTCTCGAGCAAAAAATTTAGCACCTCTATCTCACTTTGCTGCGCTGCCCTGCGGATGACGCCTGGATAATCTCGTTCTCTTTTTTTTTTTTCAAGAGCAGGTTTATAACAAATGCATTATCTACGTAATTCGCCTTATTGACAAGTAGTGATCTTTCAGTTGCTGACTCGAAATTATTATTAGAGCGAAACTAACCTTGCCTTTTTTTCATCATTTATTTATAGAGCAGTAAAGTTAGGTGCCCCAAACGTAAACACGGTCTAGAAGCACGTGGCAGACCACATGTTCCTGTCTTGACAGCTCACGTTCCAATGTAAATAATAGAAAGAAAATAACCTTTAAAATTTGGCTGTTAGGTGGCAAAAGAAACACATATTCATAAATACTCGATCATGCATCAAATAATGTCTAGATATGGATATTTTATGGAACAAAAGGTAAAATTTATCAAAAGTTACGTCTATCTATTTTTAGACCAGAGCAAATTATTGCGCTGGTATGAACAAAACGAGAATTATTCGGAGCCTGATTTTCATAATAATTTAGTCTTATATTATTATTTCTGCAACTGTTAGATTTTATGTAAACATATTTTCAATACTGAAAGTGTATTGCCTACAACTCAAACTACAAAATTGGGAGACCTATATTGTGCGTAAATTATTCCCGTCCCTAACGGAAATCACTAGCAACTTGTTATTGTTTACGTTTGGGGTAGCAAACTTTACTGTTCTATAAAACGT
Organism: Berghia stephanieae; assembly: GCF_034508935.2. Classification (NCBI taxonomy): domain Eukaryota; kingdom Metazoa; phylum Mollusca; class Gastropoda; order Nudibranchia; family Aeolidiidae; genus Berghia; species Berghia stephanieae. Next base: position 33,081,921 of record NC_088369.1, on the reverse strand, counting down.
ATTACTTTTTTATATCAGAGATATCAGAGAAATCGGATACCATTAAAACTACGTTTTAATAATAAAGTTAATGCAAATGATGCGATACAAAAGGGAAAAACGGACAGAGAATGTAGACCACATGAATCATAGCTATTGCAGGAAAATGAGACCATTTCTATTCTAAATAAGAATAAACGGCATCATCACATTATGCAATAGGAGGTTTCAGACAATGGTTTTGTAATACACTGGCTTTGATATAATCATGTTCTCATTCCCTATAGGTTTTAGAAGATTTTATTCATGCCCAAAACGCGTTGTCTGACTTGGGCATATCATTATATTGACGCAAACATCGTCGTCTGGTTATAATATGCAACTTAAGCGTCAAACGTGGGGCATTGAACTCGCGTGATAATGAACGCCGAGTCTATGATAAGTCCCAAATAGGTAAAATTTTATTTCCTTTTAAAAGTGAATAGAGAGACAATCAACTGTTCTTTTACATAGAACAATGTCATAAAGAGCTTTACCAAACAGAAGCACTTATGTAGAGGAGAGACTAACAGATGCCATGAAGACACTCCTAGAACTCACTAAATGCCAACCCAGGAATAACTCAAGTGTGTGCCTTTCATTAAAAAAACAACCGCCAAGCCAACAGGAAACTGATCATCTCCTGGAATGGGAACAAATTGGAGAACAGCACATTCCCCGTGTACCTGGGTGCCACCTTAGACCGCACACGTTCTTCTCTCAGCACACAAAGAAAACAAAATCAAGGGTGGCCACAAGAAACAACCTCTTAAGAAAATTGGCAAAAACTACATGGGGAGCAGATCCAAAAAGAGTCAGGACAACCGCACTAGCTCTCTGCTATTCCTCAGCCGAATACGCTTCACCAGTCTGGGCAAGATCCTGCCATGGCAAAAAGATTGACTCTGAGCCTCATAACACTTGTCGGATCATTACAGGTTACTTGATACCGACTGCAGTTCCAGTCCGCCATCGACTGGCATTGCAACTCCCCACATTTGAAGAAACACTGCATTGTATTTCTAAACCTGAAATTGATATGTGTTTTAAATGTTGATACGTGTATCCAAAATTACAGCAGTTCAGGATGGCTGCCCCAACGAATGTCCGTCGGCGACAGGAAGCTGTCATTGAATTTCTTGTTTTCGAAGAAGAACCCTCGAGTAACATTTTTAAACGCCTTAGAAAATGTCCTTCCACACACAAGTGTCAGGAAAAGGGATGAAATCGATGGACGACGCTCCGCATTCACTAGACTTGACACTTTCAGGCTTTCATCTTTTTGGTTCACAGAAGATGAAAGCATGAAGGAGGCAATGAGGGAATATCGCTTTGAAGATCATAAAGAAGCCAAAACAGTAGTGAAAAATTGGCCAAAAGTTCAGTCAACTCAGTTTTACGAGGACGGAAAGCATGGCTTCACAAAAAGGTGGACTGGGTATCGAAAGAGGCGGAGACTGTTGAGAAGTAGCATTCTACTCGGCTAATGCTAAGCTTTAATTTGAGGTATGATGCACGGTATTGATTCAATTTGTTTAAAAGTAATAACAGAGTCCCATTACTTTTTGACTCACCCTCTTAGCTATAGTGTTGTCTAAGGGTGTTGTTGTAAAGAGCCTAGGGCTTATATTGCTTGAAATGTTGATGCGATATGAAATGTTCACTTTTGTCATAACTATTATTGGGGTTCAAACCTGGTAGATTTAGAATCAGAGGGGAGGGTAGTACAATACGCCTGAGTTACTGAGATCTTCCGCTCCCCCCCCCCCTCCCCCCGCCCTGATATAACAGAAAAGTGGGTCATGATGATCTGAATTAATACGATTGATTAATTTCCCGTGCATCTTATGGAGAATAAAATATAAACATCTTGAAAAATATCGAGTTCTCCAATAATTGGTATAGATTTGCCCGCAGGGACAACCCAGAACTTTGATCTTGCTTCGTTTCCGGTATTCTATACACTATTAATGGGCACTGATTCCATTTGAGAGAAAAGGTCAGGAAGGTCATTTAGACTTTACCATGTCCTTTTATGTCTCTGCGATTCTTTTCAACAATTTTTTTCCAAGGTTTGTGTATTTGAATACAATACGTATAGTAATTCTAAATATTTCTGATGCAAAATGTTTTCATTAAAAATAAGATTGTGCTATGAGTTTATTTGGTTGGCCCATAATGTTACGTTATATTAATTTCCCATTTCCCATTCAACGAGCTATTATTGTAATAGGAAGGGATATTTCCCCCTTTTCCCTGGTTACCTGCCTGGACAGTCTTTAATCGGTAGTTAAATTTGGTGGAAAAGGATTTGCAATGGATGGTAAGAATTTGATAGAGAATAGGAAAAAACCCCAGATTCAAGGCTCTCGTGCTCTGGAGGATTATGAATCAGGGATGCCCTTTGCTAAACAAAAAAAAAAAGCCTGCATTTTTTTCTCGTAAAGAGCATATAAAATGAAATATTAAATTAAAAAATCCTTTTATTCATCCTCATGGGTAAATTTTTCTTTAGGGTCTATTCCAAGGGAAGACTGGAATAACCCAGGCGTCAGCCGCAGTACATCGCCGAAAAGTGAGCTAGGGCGAGGTGACTTTGCTCAAGGCCACACAGCGCGGCGGGTGATCGAACTTTCAGGTACGAAGCAAAGACCGTACCACTGAGCCACACTATCCCATATTTCGAGCAAAGCATCTCTTCACCCTTACGTCATAGGAAAGGATATAACCATCTAACTTCCTCTTATTGCCTTTAAACAACCAATGCTTTCGTCTTTTAAACAATCAACACACCATTATCAAACACGGTCAGTGGAAACATTCCAAAAAGATGGTTTCCTGGCTTTAGCCGGAAAAAGGGCATCCCTGATAATATATTAATATTTTGGTTTTAATAACTCGGTAAAATTCCCAAAAAATATCGATTAGTCGCGAGTGGATGACATATTTACGGGTCATCGTCGATAGTTGAATTTGGTCTTAATATTATCAGACTTGAAAGAAACGTGTTCGTGTTATTAGCTCTCACCTTGCCGACCATTTCCGGATTTTTTCCAAGATGCCATACCCACTCAACCCAAATATTTGATTTTTTAAAACTGTAACTCAAAAGGAATAATGTTGTTCAGTAAAACAAGCCGTACAACACGTCATTAAGTTCTCATAACTATAACAGAATATTTCTTCAAATATTTTGATCTACAAAACAAATCTGAATGAGACAAATGTTGGTTGTGTCGTAACGAATGTGACGATTTTCCTATTATATGTTGGTAAATAAAGAACAATGTGAAATGGAATGTAAGCTTCAATTTAATAGACGAAAACAGATAAAACGAACGTTTCGGATTTCCCCTTTATCAACAAACAGGATGAATAAAACGACATACGAATGAGATAATGTGGTAGTGGCGCCGTGGAAAGCGGCGATAGTCTTACCTTGGCGGTGTATCATTCCCCCGTGCATGATTCGTGCCACAAAGCATTGACCATCATCATTGACTTTGAGAGTGATACCCTGGAGAAAGAAATAGAAGAAAACAAATGGCCATCTAAATAGTGTAATACACACTAAACGTACTCAAAGGGCTTTACAAAGGCTAACTAGCCAACAGCAACACTTAACATGTAGGATGAGTCATGACGCCTGTAAGGCGATATTACATTTTTTCCCCCGACAAAGCTGCTGGAACTGTATTGCTGTACTCTGAAAAAATAATATGCATTAAAATTTTTGATCAGAAAATTCGTCCTTCAAATATCGATCAAGAGGTAAAGAAGATTATGGAGGAAGAGGAAGAAGAACAGTAGTAGTAGTAGTAGTAGTAGCAGTAGTAGTAGTAGTAGTAGTAGTAGTAGTAGTAGTAGTGATGGTGGTGCTAATTTGCTAATACTAATGGTAGTAGTAGAATAATAATGGTAGTAGTAGTAGAGTAGTAGTAGTAGTAGTAGTAGTAGTAGTAGTAGTAGTAGTAGTAGTAGTAGTAGTAGTAGTAGTAGTAGTAGTAGTAGTAGTAGTAGTAGAGGGTAAATATAGAATAAATGAGTTTATCTTTTTTATTTGTGCGTAGCGGAGAGGCATACGCAGTTCTCGTACCAGTAAGGTCGCGGGTTTGAGCCCCTATCGCCGCCGCCAAATTTTATTCTATAATGTCTTCTGAAACTTTCCTTCTTCTTCTTCTAGGTTCCATGCCTGGTCCAGGCTTCGGATACTGCATGAATTATCTCTCTCCATTCCTCCCTGTCTCTTGCTTTTTCAAACAGCTCTTGGATTGTTAGGTTGGTGAAGCCCTTCAGTTGGTCTATGAGTGTTTTTCTTTGTCTCCCCCGGGCGCGTTTACCAGGTATTTTTCCACAACTTGCCAGGTATTCATTCTTATCTTTCCTTACTATGTGTCCGAAAAAGGATAGTTGTCGATCCACTATTAAGGGCATTAGTTTCCTTTGTTGGTATGTTTGTTTTAGCACTTCTTCGTTCGTTTTGTGTGCGGTATACGATATTCTCTGCATCCTTCTCAAGCACCACATTTCAAAAGCTTCAATGTTCTTTTGTGTTTCTGAATTTGTAGTCCAGCTTTCGCATCCGTAGAACAAGATTGGCCACACGTAGCACTTCAAGACTCGGAATCTAATCCCGAACGACATCCTACTCACTCCATTTCTTGATATTATGCCTGCTCCATTCACTTTTCTGAATTAAAATTCACCCCAAATACCGGAGCATATTCAATGTCTCAACCGTTTCTATGTTGGCAATTAAGGTTTAATGCTGGCCAACTAACTTCGCGGCGTTTGTATGTGTTGAACCCGTGACCTCAAGAAGTCGGGTAGAGCGGCTCAAGATAGACCTAATAATAATAATAATAATAATAATAATAATAATAATAATAATAATACTTTATTGCATCCCAAAAAGGAAATTTTTTGTACAGACGTGTTATAATTTACACATAATATAAAAATACAATGGAAATAGGATGTATATATATAAAAAAGGAGCAGCTCTATAACCAGAGCTGCGCTTTATAATATGAATAATTTCAACACTGTAAAATAGTTAAAACTGTCACCATAAATTGAAAATTGAAAAGATTGCAAAACAAATAAATTAATAAATTAATATTTATATTTAAAAAAAGTAAAAATGAGAAATAATTATATAAAATGATTATTGCTTGTTGTTATAAAGCCTAATACTGGACGGCAGAAAAGATTTTCGGTGTCTCTCTGTTTTCGTTGAAATAGAGAAAGGGCGACCACTTCTTTCTGACATAATAATTGATGGTCTTAGTGGATGATACTGGTCATTTAATATTTTAGTTATTTTATTTATACAAAATTTCTCGTATAAAAGATCTACATCGTCAACATCATTTATATAGCGTTTAATGGATTTTTTAATATTTGAATTTATTTTGTTCCTTTCCACTGCTAAGCAATTGCCTCCCCAAGCTGTTATACAAAATGACAAAACACTTTCGATTACTGCTCTATAAAATAATGTGCAGAGGGTTTTATCTATTCTAAACTGAGAGAGTTTCGATAAAAAATATGTACGTCTGCACATCTTATGCCTAATTATTTTCAAGTGTTCATCCCACTTGAGCCTGTCATCAATCGTTACACCAAGGTATTTGTAGTGAGGAACTCGCTGGACAAATTGGTCCTTTAATTTTAACGGTTCTATCGGTTCCTTCACTCTCCTAAAGTCAATCACTAGCTCCTTTGTCTTGCTTATGTTAAGCTCTAGGTGGTGGGCATCACACCAAGACACAAATCTATCAATTTCTTGCCTATAAGCCACTTCGTTGCCATTTGTTATGAGGCCTTGAAGAGCGGTGTCATCTGCAAACTTTATTAAAGGTACACTCAGGTTTTGACTTCTACAGTCATTCGTGTATATTGTGAATAATACAGGGGACAATACACAACCTTGAGGAGCACCAGTATTTGTAGTTATACAGGAAGATTTGTTTTGCCCTAATTGAACATATTGTGCTCTCTCCGTAAGAAATTCGAGCACCCAAGCAATTATATACTTGTTTAAATTCAGACTAGTCAATTTTTGAACAACCAACTGAGGTTGCATTGTATTGAACGCTGAAGAAAAATCTGCAAAAAGCAATCTGCAATAGCTCCTAGCGTGATCTAGATGCCTGTAGATGTTGTTTGTAAACAGCAAAATGGCATCCTCTACGCCACGTCCTGGTTTGTAAGCAAATTGATGACTATCACTCAATGGCATAAACTGATTCCTAATTTTAACAAGAACAAGTTTTTCTAAAGATTTCATGACTATTGAAGTCAGTGCAACAGGTCTGAGATCGTTCATAGTTTCAAGTTTTTCTTTTTTTGGAACAGGAATAATTTTTGAAGTTTTCCAAATTTCAGGGATTGAAACGCATTGGAGGGACCAGTTTAAAATATGTGTATAAATGGGGGAAAGCTGGTGGGCACATTCTTTTAATAGTTTTCCTTTCAATCCATCCGGCCCAGCAGCCTTCCTCTCGTTTAGTTTCGAAAATACGAATCTCGTTTCCTCTTCACTGACCTCAATAGTCATTTCATCTTCCAAAGCCCTGTCTAATTTATGTTTTTCATTTTCAATATCAAATTTGTTTGCTGTGTCGAAACGTGAATAAAATTTATTTAAAGTTTCAATTTCGATATCTTCTGATATAATCGTGGGCTTTGGATTATAGTTCACACCTAGAGTTTGAAACCACTTTTTTTTTTGGAGTGGTGGATAGCTCATACGGTAGATTCACGCTTTCCCCAGGCGGAGTTGTCGTCCCAGTAAGGACGCGGGTTCGAGCCCCCATCGCCGCCGAGTAATTTTTATTCTCTATTGTCTTCTGGCACTTTCCTACTCACTTCATTTCTTGTTATTCTCACACAAAGTTGTTAGCTCCCATCTCAATGTCAACACGCATACATAAAAGAAAAAGAGGACATGACACTGATAATCAGGAAGGCACAATACTTGTAGAAAACCGAAAATGCCCGGTGTTCTGGTCGTTGCAATCGGGGCGTGGCGGGGTTTGAAATGAATCAAGGCATTGTCGAAGAATGTATTGATTGAAGTGTGAGAAGATGGTAAGCGGAAAAGAATAGGTGTGAATGTGTGTATGTGTGAGTGTGTGTGTGTGACTGCAAACCATAGAATATACGGGAAACAAAACAAAACAAAGAAACACACTCACTGACAAACGAACACGTAACGGATGGAAAATACATTACAGGCATTGTAAATTGACCAGAAAGGAAACCAGGAAAGATACACGGAAAGACTCTTAAGTGAACATTAACGATCATTGGTTACATGAGTATAAACAAGACACGTGATAGGTGTACAAGGATCTCCATTTCAATATAAACACCAGGAGAATAGTCCGTCCAAGATGGCGAAGAGAGTGATTTTTCTATGCAATAAATTTTCTTATTGAACTTAATAGGGTCTTCATGGTGACAAGAGATACTGTGCACAAGGACGAGCTGTGAGGAGGAATAGATTCTAGAATCTACTCAAGAACGGAAGAAGAGAAGGATTGGTTACATCCCTCGAAAACAGGCTATAAGTTTGAACAGATAAACTGGACCGTACAATCTTCAAAATAAGGGAATAGTGGGCGAATATATTAGAGCATAAAGTATGAAAAAATACAGAACCAGCTGGAAAGAACTTGGGGAGATAGTCAAGGAATTGCAACATTTACACAGACCGTATAAATGAACGCTTCTCCACAGTTGCTATTAGAAAGAACGAGCTCAAGGTGGACAAACCACTTTTTTCCCCCCGAGCGTCGGATGGCGTTGATTGCAGGGTGTCCTCGATTAGGAGGAGGGTGCCATGTCAGTGGGGTCATGGGTTCGATTCCCATTACTGCTTAAAATTGTTATCCTCTTTTGTCCTCAGACATTTCCCTACTCACTCCATTCCAAGTCATCAAAAAGATAGTCAGCGGAACAGATTTTTATCTTGTCTGACCGTAAAACCCGTAAAGAGTCGCTCGCATACAGTTTATTAGAAAAGAGACAACAATTGGTTAATCCGTGCATCAAGTTATAGGTGTACTACTGCCACCTACCGTTTCCCCCTTAAATTTTAACCACTGTTTCAGCTTATTTTCATGAATAGAATGAAAACAGAGAAAAACTCACCATAGGTTCGTCTGTATTTTTCTGGAATTGTACTAATCTAACCCGGACTACGTCATCCATCCCGACGTCTACAGGGCGCCCATGAGCACCACCCCCGTTCATGGTACCTTCAAAACCGTCCAGCGTGGCCCCACCCCCGTAACCACTCATGCCCCCGTTGACCAGTGTGTTGTGGGCGGGGCTTGGCGAATGGTGGACGTGGTCTTCACTGTAGACCTCGTGGGCAACCACGTCATGCGATTGGAGAAGAGCCTGTAAAATATAAACAAAAAGGATTTGAAAATTAAGGGATAGTTTCATTAAACATATTTGACCACTAATGAAATTGAGAAATTATTAAGATTTAAAAACCCGTTTATCTCAATGTCAGAAGATGCAAGTGTCATGTTTTACGGCGCGCTGGCACGAATGAAAACCTTACTTTTCATTTAAGTCCCTTTATCCTAAAGTTTTCAGATATTTAGACGTCTAAAATTATATACAATTCCATGACCGTCTACCGGTATCAATGATGCCAACTTAAAATCGTAAACATATTAAGAAAATAATCTAATATCTTTAATTCAAAAACAAATGAGAAAATGTAAGGATGTCTCATCGTGCAATTGAAAGAATCTGATGGATGGAAAGATAATATGATTTTGGAATTCATATCATAAATAAGGACGAAATGAAAATAAGGCATGAATTCATGACACTTTGAAACTTATACCGTCGGGTTTTGAATTAAAACCAATTTTGCATCCAGAGTACTAGTCACCAATCGCCTATAATCAACGTGTACTTATTTTCAGGTCCGGTAACCCAAATTATTATGGGCTCATAGTTGTGAAAGGAAATACTATCAAACCAACGCAAAATAATATCCATTACAACAATGTTAAATCAAGGCCATAATTAAGCTCTGGTAATAAACCTGCAAATAATATGTGCACATTAACCATATTGCAAGACGTGTGAAGTATGACACATTTTAACGAGACTTAATTTATACAAATGTTTTCTCTAATGGTCATGATATAATTGATCCGTACTTGTGTCGCATTGGAATCGGATATTCAGATGTGACTCCTATGATAATGAGCCGATACCAGCCTAAATATGTCAACGTCTCTGGTCGTCATCAGACCAATATCATGCAAAGCTCCTGAACAATCAGCTCCGATCTAAGACGACAAAACAACAACCGGAGCTGAATTGGAGACGCTTAGCTTTTCTGCTATTGAATTGGCATTAGAATGGAAAGGGGGATAATAATATCAACTAATATCGCGTCCTCAATGCGATCCGAAGGGATGAAAGCCATCGCAATGATACAGGACGTGATGAATCTTGAGATTAATTATGGGCTACAACGGTTAAAGTACCTCATAACCACCATAATCATCATCATCATCATCATCATCATCATCATCATCATCATCATCATCATCATCATCACTACCATCACCATCATCATCATCATCATCATCATCATCATCATCATCATCATCACTACCATCACCATCATCATCATCTAAACTTGATTTGTGATTTCCGTCCTGCTGTGCCTGTCAATAGAAATTGTTGGATGATTCGATCGTAACGACCCCATGCAGACTTTCTCCATCAACAAAATCTCATTCACAAACAAACCCTATATCAATCCCTATTATTCTCCCGCGTTCTCTCCCTCTGTCTGTCTGCCTCTCTCTCTCTCTCTCTCTCTCTCTCTCTCTCTCTCTCTCTCTCTCTCTAAGAAACATAAAGGTATCATATTTCTATCAATCTCCTCTATTCTCTCTTGTTCTCTATCTATCTATCTATCTATCTATCTTTATATATATATATATATATATATATATATATATATATATATATATATAAAGATAGATAGATAGATAGATAGATAGATAGATAGATAGATAGATAGATAGATAGATATATCTTTCTCTCCGCCCTCACTCTCTACTATTGACCCTCTGTCCAAAATCTCTTGTTCTTCCTTTCCTTGTTCCTCCGTTTTGCACGATTTACTCATCAGACCTTTCACAACCATCTTGAACGATTAAATCTCACCAGTAAGCACCTATTATCTATTCTTCGATTTTAAAACGAAGATACGATCCACCTCCATTTCCCTATCACTGAAACCCCATCACGATCTCACTATCTAGCTAAAAAACAGAACGACCCCTAGCAAGGCCTTCTATGTAGCTATATAGAAGGCCTTGCCCCTAGTCGTGCTAAGTGCAGTGAAGGGAAAAAATACTTGGCGATTATCAATTTCAATCAATCATGTTCCTCGCGAAGTACCAGGTTTGAGTTGGGTTTTTTGTTGTTGCCAATATGAGGGTCATTTAAATCGATCGATATTTGAAGGACAAGTTCCCTGGTCAAATATTTAAATACGTGTCTTTCCAGAGTATGGCAGTTAACTGAATATTATTAAAAGCTGTTTAATTCTATTGATCGTCGAGACATCTCAACATAATAAACGCTGCATGTTTGGACTTTCACTTGATAAACAACTTTCAAGTTGTCTGATTTTACAAATATTTATCTCTTTTCTAATAACGCATCGTTCAGACTTGAAATTAAAATATTCATTTTTTAAAAATTCTCCCGATTAGTAGAATCCTCTCGATTTTCACAATTACGTTATCCTGTCAATCGAAGTAACTTTTAACCACGTTTCATTTCCTGTGCGTTTTCCAATATAGTTAAGTGTTGTTTCTTATCTAAATGAACACAGTATCAGGACAAACATTAAAATAAAAAGGCATAAGTAAAAACGAATTAATAAAAAGCAAATCCAAATACACAAAAATAATAAATATAGTCAGAATAAAACAGTAACAAAGCAACATCAAAAAATACCCCCCCCCCCCCCCCAAATACAACCCAAAATAAAAAAAAGAAAAAGAAAAAATACAACTCAAAATACAAACCCTACAACGCAAATTTTTAAGAACAAAAATTTAACGCAAAATAATGGGGAAAAAATGTAACGGGAAACCCTTTAATACAATGGCAGTAACTAGATATTATATTATATCATACAATTAAACATTTTGATTTGAAAGTAACGGTACGAACAATATTGATTGTTCACGTATGATATGTATGTATTGTCACAGACGGCTGTAAGTCCTCTCTAGTTTCTTGGGTGTCAGTGTGGTTAGGGAGAGGGGTGAGGCGCGGAGAATGTTTGACTTCCTTTTTTTACTAATAATATCAAAGAGCACAGCAGGATCGAGGTTTCCAGTTCTCAACTCACTTCATACGCAAAAGGGTATAGATCGAGTGAAGTTGACGTCACTCGGGTCTTTGTTATTACTTTTTGCAACCTGCGTTTATCAGCAATTCACACTAAACTCTATTAACCAGACTATAAACGTTGAAGGTTACACATAGTTTTGTGTGTTGGTCGTTGGCAACGTTGTGAGCTTTTTAGCCAAGCGCATACTATCTATATAACCGACCAACACATAAAACTATGTGCAACTTTGAACGTTTATAGTCTGGTTATACAGTTAAGTGAGAATTACTCATAAATACGGATAGCAATAACAAAGACCCGAGTGACGTCAACTTCATACTATCTATAGCCCTTGTGTCGGTAGTCGCACGTTCAGATCCTGGGATTTTTTCCCCCTCTAACTTAAAAAAACAACAACATTCTCCCCAGCCCCTCTCCCCACCCCTTCTTCACCATTACTTTTGCTATGCTATTCATGACATTAAAACAATGACAATTCACCTGGAATCAAGAGATGTAGGTAAAATCAAAAGTAAAACGCCCAGAAAAAAAATTAACAAAATGAAAATGTCCATAATTTTGACAAAAGAGGTGGATCTTCTTGCCACATAATTATACAATACGGACGTTTTGAGCAGCGTTAAATATGCTGAAAAGGGTGTTCCACTACAGCTTAACAACCTTTAAAAATAGAAAACCCCTTGCGCAATCTGCCAATTCAAATCAACGGGATGTTTACGTTTCTAGGATTAAGGCAATCCTTTCCTCCCCTCGCCCCTCATCCTTTCTAATTCATTGTTCTCTAATTCCAAGATATTGACAAATTGGTCTGGCTTACTGCTCATGACAAAGGATAATTCTGTGTGAAGACATAAGGATGTTTACATTCTTTTGTAAATATAATATTGTTGTTGTTGTGTGTGTATGATTGTGCGTGCGCGCGCGCGCGCGTCGCGTATGTGTGTGTGTGTGTCCGTGTACATGTATGTCTAAGTGTATGAAGTTGGAAGGGAGAGAGAGAGAGAAAGAGAGGTGATGAAGAGCGATTAAAAGTACACGCAGTTTTGTGAGAATTGCTCATAAGCGCGGATGGCAAAAAACAATAACAACGACCCGAGTGACGTCAACTTCGATCTATTATTTATCAGACTATAGATAGAAAGAAGATGACATCACTCGGGTCTTTGTTATTGCTTTTTGCCATCCGCGTTTATGTGTAATTCTCAATAAACTGTATTAATCAGACTACAAAAGTTCAATGTTAAACAAAGTTTTGTGTGTTGGTTCGTTATACTTCCGGATGGCAATGTTGTGAGCTTCTTAGCCAAGCGCATACTATCTATGGACACAGTTTTGTGTTTTGGTACGCTATATGGGCTGATGGCGGATGTTGTGAGTATTTTGCTTAAACGCATAGCATCAATATCATATTGCTCGAGACTTGTTTTGTTATTTTTTTCTATCCTCCCGACAAAACATTGCTGATTTGAGACGACGAGTTACAAAATTTGTGGATAATGCGATTCGTCAACGTGTATCGTCGATGTTCGTCCACGCCGTGGGAATACATTATTGTCCACGAGGAAAAGGAAATCAATTATAGAAAACCAAAATATCTTCCTTCCTTTTTTTTTTTTTAAAACCAGTAAACTGCTGTACTGTGGAAAAATTCGATATTCAACATATTGGCCGGAAAACTCGTCCTTCAAATATCAATCGATTTTAAAATAACCCTCATCTTGGCAACAACTATCAAACCCGAGAGTTTTTTTTTGTTGCCAAGATGAGGGTTATTTAAATCGATCGATATTTGAAGGACGAGTTTTCTGGCCAAACTTTTAAATAACCAGTTTTTTTCTCCACAGAATGGCATTTAACTGGTTAAACCTTTCTGTGGCCAGATAGACGATGCCTGCTGTTCTCCATCAATGCAATTATTTGTTATTATTCCCTCCTCCTTCCCGTCGATGACGAGAATAATTGTTCATTTCAATCCTTGGAAACCCTAATTCAATCCAAATTATTTTAGGCTACTCTCTAGACAATTTTACCCGACAGTATTATTTCATTTCAAATACAATTCTAGTTTTGCTATTAAATTTATAATGCATCTCTTTATAAAACGATAAACAAGTTTCTTTTCTATTCTATAAAATATGAAGTATTTTCAAAATTAAGGTTGTGAGATGACAATGCTAACGTCAAGGCCAAAGAAGAGGAAGGATGTGAACATCACACACACACACACACACACACACACACACACACACACACAAAAAACACGTATCACTTTCTTCTCTTGTGTGTGTGTGAGAGAGAGAAAAAGAGAGAAAAAAAAAGAAAAAAAAGAGAGAGAGAGAGAGAGGGGGAGAGAGAGAGAGAGAGAGAGAGAGAGAGAGAGAGAGAGAGAGAGAGAGAGAGAGAGAGAGAGAGAGAGTTTAAGCTCGTTTTGCCACCTCTTTCAACTCAGAGGTGAATGGGTAACTGGATGTACTAGATCACGCGAAAAATATTACATGATGGACTGACGTTCTATTAAAAGCGTTGCAAGCAATTCTTGCTGTTGGTTTAACGCTACAGAAACTAGGACAGACTCCGGGTCTGTGGACTTCATATATCTGAAGAACTACATTGAATAACCGCAGACCTTCAGAGCCATAATATCATAGTCAATGGAGCCAGAGTTGATCTCGGTTTTTATAACATTAAATGGACAATAGAAATTGATTGCAACCATTTTGATAGGACGCTAGTCTATCACAAAATACTTTCCTCTAAATAAGATAGACCCAGCTACCCAATCACAGCTAAGTGCGATATATGCGAATCAGAAGAAATAAAACATCTCGACTGCACCCGGGGATCAATACCGATCTCTTAGCTTTATGAAAAGAGAACTCTTGAACTATCGGGACCCATTTGAATAACAGGCTACCAGCAAATTAATTTTATTGGTGGCCGCGATTCTAAATTTTGGCTGGATCGATGAATGCAGAATCCTTTTTTTTTATGTTTCCCCAAAATTCTGCCGTCTGGATATGTGATTTTCTGTCATTTCATAAAATTGCAATAGCTCGATTCCGTAGAGTAAACGCAGAGAGCATCACACACAATTACGCACTTAATAATTAAATAAACTATTCTGAAGACATTTTCATAATTCCATTTAAGAGAGAGAGAGAGAGAGAGAGAGAGAGAGAGAGAGAGCAAGAGAGAGAGAAGAGAAAGAAAGAAAGAAAGAGAGAGAGAGAGAGGGTGAGAGAGAGAGAGTGAGAGTGAGAGAGTGAGATTGAGAGAGAGAGAAGAGAGAGAGAGAGAGAGAGAGAGAGAGAGAGAGAGAGAGAGAGAGAGAGAGAGAGAGAGATCAACGTGCTGAATGGATTCGTACGCCTTTTATCTGCGCAGATTTTATAAATAAAATTCGAATTTTGCCATGATTTCAATTTGAAGATTTATTTAAGATGACGTATGTGATGTTTATTATCACTGCAGTCTTTATTTCACCTCTCGTCTCCTGGTGTCGTCCTGGTGTTTCTTATAATTCAACAACAATCTATCTAACCTCTCATTCAATTTCTTATAATTCAACAACAATTTATCTAACCTCTCGTTCAATTTCTTATAATTCAACAACAATCAAACAAACAGACACCCCCCCCCCCCCCAAAAAAAAAAAAAAAAAAAAAAACAAACAAAAAAAAACGAAGAAAGAAAGAAAGAAGAAAAAAAAAAAAAGAACAACAAAACAAAACATAGTTAATGATATTTGAGCAGACACGGCATAAGGGAACGACATATTTTTTCCTGATTGACGCTGATTGGCGATATAATTCCCAATCATTATTAACACGAGATGAAAGATAATCCAACGATCCCGTAGTTAAAGGGCTTCTGAAACTTTGAAACCTTTACACACCTTAGAGGTCGTGATTTAGAAGCCCCTTGTTTGGACTGGCATGAGTGAACATTCAATTACACACACAGAGCTTGAAAGGCTCGCTACATTTCCTTTACTTATTTCCGTCAATACTGTATAGCAAAGATTGGCAAACATCGTTCTAATATAAATAAATAAATAAATAAATAAATAAATAAATAAATAAATGGATAAATAGATAAATAAATAAATATTTTTATATCACCAAAAAAGTTTTTTAAAAATCAACAAAAAGAAACAAATAAATTAAAAATTACCCCCCCCCCCCCCCCTTTTATTTTTTAAAGACAGGCAAGAAGAACATTTCACAAGTTTTAACGTCATCGATCGGCAAACTCCTCCATAGCCTGTTATAACTCCAAGCCCCACTTCTTGTCATTCATTATGTGCGGGGAAATGACACCAAGACATGAGATGGAAACATGGAGCTGTCATTTCATCAAACCCCCCCCCCCCACCCCTCCCCACCCGTCTTTTCAACTCGTTTCGAAAAATAAATCAGCCGAAGAATAGATTTGCAATGGCATCTAAAAAGAAAGAAATTTTCCTTCCGTCCAGGGATAATAATTTCTTCAAAAGCAATGAGGCAAAAAAAAACAAAAAAAAAAAAACAAAAACAAAAACAAAAAAAAAAAACAAACAAAAAATTCGACGAAGAGCTTCAATTTGGGTTTGTCACTTGGTTCACATATCTTCTCATCTGCACCCATCACACATTGATTCTTACAGGAATCATTCCACTAGGAAAAAAAAGATGGAATTTGAGAAAGTTACTAACCAAAAATCATGCCTGTATCAATTTATTAGTTTTTTTGTTTGTTTTTTTTTTGTTTAGAGCAAAACAGGTTAGTGATCAGTAGTCTCTTCTGGTTGGTAACCAGTTAACTGCCTTACTGTGGAAAAATCGTCCTTCAAATATCGATCGATTTAAATAATCGCGATTGAGAGTCATTTAAATCGATCGATATTTGAAGGAAGAATTTTCCAGTCAATAAATTATTAAATACGAATTTTTTTTCACAGTGCGGCAATAACGGATTAAATCGTAAAACAGATTTTATCTACTTTTTGCTACCGTATTATTATTCAGTTAGTCCGACGCTGTGACGAAATAAATAAATGAAATGTATTTATGTATTGTTGTGTTGTCTTAATTAGAAATCTTATGATTAATTTATGCTCTGCTTATTGGCTGATTGTCATCAACAAATATTAAACTCTGAACTCTGTCAACACCCGATGGAGAAAATGAGGAAAATAAGTAGATCTGCTAAGAGATTCTTGTAGGAAGCCTGGAGTTGGGCAGACAGATTGATACGTTCTCATAGTAAATACCATCGATGCCAAAGTATGCTTCACATCCCACACGCCGAGTCTCTCCTTCCACCCTCTTCCCGCACCCATCAAATTAATAATAAATATTTGAACCATGGATACTTCACAGACACTCTTCACTGCGAACGAGATGATTTCCCTATTAGGAATTTAACCAGTTTGAACGTGTTGGCCAACATGATGGACTTTTAAATCGATCAAAATTTGAAGGACGAGTTTTCTTGCCAAATTTTTTAATGCGAGTTTATCCAGAGTGCGGAAGTTAACTGTACTAGTTATGTTGACAAAATATGAAATAACACATTTTAAAAACTGTGTCCAGAAAACTTGTCCTTCAAATATCGATCAACTAAAATGACTTTCGTCTTGTCAAAAACCGTTCAAACCTGGGATTTCGTTTCGGCAAGAAAATACGGCCAAAATGTATAAAATGTACAATTTTTTTCACAGTACGACAGACTGGGATCGGTTTTTTACTCTTTTTAAAAAAAATGGTAAATAACAAAATGAGGAAAGATGAAAAGTTGACCCTTGGGTGAAGTGGGACGGACCAAGATCGATGCGTCCTTTCTAAATGTGACAATCATATTTCCATCCAACATTCCACTTGAAAGTTGCTCGTAATAGAATGGTCTCTCTTTTTATCTCTCTCTCTCTCTCTCTCTCTCTCTCGTTCACACACACACACACACACACACTCTCTTTCTCTCTCTCTCTCTCTTTCTCTCTCTCTCTCTCTTTCACACACACACACTCTCTCTTTCTCTCTCTCTCTCTCTCTTTCACACACACACACTCTCTCTTTCTCTCTCTCTCTCTCTCTCTCTCTCTGTCACACTCTCTCTATCTGTGCGTGTGTATATAAATATATTGCTATATAAATAAAGAGACGAATGGATAGATAGATAGATGGATGGATGGATTGATTGATGTATGGATGGATGGATGGATGGATGGATGGATAGATGTATGTATGTATGTATGTATGTATGTATGTATGTATGTATGTATGTATGTATGTATGTATGTATGTATGTATGTATGTATGTATGTATGAATGGATGGATGGATAGATACATCGATAGACAACACAACTTTTCTTCTGATAATACGATCAATTGGATTCAGTAGTCTGATGTCACGCCGCCCGGCAACGGCGGCCATCTTGATTCTAAACAAAGAAAATCATTACTTTTTATTCTTCATGCTGGCTAGAACTTTTCATATGCCTTGTGATCAGAATGTGTAAAAGTCAAATCATGATCAAATTTATGGGTTTTTTCCCCTCTGGATACGCTTTTATGCTCGCCGGAGAAATATTTCATACGGCGTCCGCTATTGTTCCGATAGTTTAGAGCCAGTGTTACTAAGTTACCATGCGTCATTAGGAAGGAAGTGACTGTTGAAGAGTATTAAAAACTGTTCCAAATCCTACTTATTAGCTGGGACAGTAGTCTTTCTAATGTAAATTAAATATTGGTTTCTCATTCGCTAGCACGAGCCACACACCCACTATCGTATTTAACGATGACACCCCCTCCCTCTACCCATCTCTTTGCTCCTTCAATTTAATTATGTCGACAAATTTGTGGCAATTTGCGATTTTTTCACTTCGATCAGCATCAGTGTTTAATTTATTCCTATTATAGTTCAGGTTCAATTGTTGGTATCAACGATATTTATCTGGGTTCGGAGCTATTGAAAACCCTTTCAAGGACCAATTTCAACCTCCTTCAAGGTCTTCTAGAACAGATGATGATGATGATATTGAGGATGATTATGATGATGATGGTGATGATGCTGACGATGATGCTGACGATGATGATGATGATGATGATGATGATGATGATGATGATGATGATAGTGATGATGATGGTGATGATGATGATGATGATGATGCTGATGATGATAGTGATAGTGATGATGATGATGATGGTGATAATAGTGATGATGATGATGATGATGATGATGATGATGATGATGATGATGATGATGATGATGATGATGATAATCATGATGATATTGATGATGGTGTTAATGATGGTTGTGGCATTTTTAATTGCCATAATCTTGCAACAACAAGATTTCCACCACGGAGGAGGTTGTGTGTGAATTCAATTATTGCGTAACACTCCATTTCGTAATGTTGTTTACCTCATTAAATGACAGAACTGCCATTAATAATTCAAGTTAATTCCTATTCGTAAATAAACATTCTTTCTTTGTTATGCTTTTGGGTTTTGATAAAACCTATTTTAATAATTCTGCTCACTGATTCTCAAAATATAACACAAAGTCCCACCCAAAATTTGAAAGATAAACTGAATTCAATTTGGAACTTTTCAATTTAATTTAATTCAATAATTAAAGAAAAAGATCGTACAAATAAATATGCGAGTAATTTGAATTTAAATGAATTCTACGATATCCAACAAGATGGATTTCTTTCCAATTATAATTTTGTATATTGTTTGTTTAAGTTGTGACTCAGTGGCTCAGCGGTAGAGTGTCTTGTCTTGTCTTGTCACAATAGTCAAGCAATGTTAAGCATGGTCAGTTGCCGAATGGGTTAAAGATTGCGGATAATTCTGGTCCTGACGTTGAGTCTTTGGGTAAGGCACTTTACACGACGTATTTTCACACTCCACTCTGATTTGAATGAGTACCTGACTACAGGCAGTGACAGGTATTATTGTAAGAGTGTTAGAACCAAAAGGACGACTAACACATGGTTCCGTATGGCTCGCTGGGGGAATAAATAAAACTGTGAAGCGCATTGAGGATGCGTGGAAATGCGCAATATACATGTCTATACTTGTGTTTAAAAAAAATTAAACCAACATCGTCGGTATGAATATAGCCCACGCCGCAATGCTGTTACTGCAATCAATGTAAAAACGAGAAATGTCCTCCAGGGAATGCGTCGACGGGGAGATAACAGTTCCTTGGTTGGCCCAACAAAAATAAACAATGCATTTTAAATCATTTTTGGAGAAAATGGACATCATTTTTATGATACCCGTATGCGCATATTTCCTATTTAAAATGATTACAATAATTTGTTGGATACACTAAAAATAAAAACTGCAATTAAAGTTTTTAAAATTTAATAATTTTGAAATAATTTTGGAGGGGCTTCAGCAGTTGTTAAACTATCAATGTTCTATCAAGGACAATACATTTGGTTGACGACAATATTTTCCATCTTAACGAATGGAATTAAAAGTGCAAAGATTAGGCTTTAACTCGGTTTGAAGGAGACAAGTTCCCTAAAGGGTGGGGTGGGGCTGGGGATTGAGAGTTTCTTCGTCCATTCATGGTCTTCCCTATTTCAGTGGCCTAATGTCAAATGATACTTATCGTACACGCAGAAATAGTCCCTATTTGTGTCTGCAATATAAGTACAAAATAACATAAAACACGATGTTATACTGTACTAAAATATACTTTGTGTGTGTTTACGTATGTATGTATGTATGTATGTATGTATGTATGTATGTATGTATGTATGTATGTATGTATGTATGTATGTATGTATGTGTGTGTATGTGTGTGTGTGTGTGTGTTTGTGCGTGTATGCTCGTGCGCGTGCGTGCGTGCGTGTGTTTCATAGAAATGTGTGGGTCGATCACCACTTACTTGGATTTCCTTCCTTAGAACACACAGTCAATATAAAGCGGACTTTGTCCCGGATTTTTCATATTTCCACATCAATAAGGATGTACCCCCTTCCCAAATCATTGCTCCCACCCCTTTATAGTCGCTCAATTTGATAGAATCTCCCATTCAAACGAATAAGGACCTGTTAAACTCTCGGGATGTCCAAATTTTCTAAAAACTTCTTTAAGCTCTTCAAGTTGAATACTAAGCGTATAGAAACTATAAACTAAAAAGTATTTCACAAATAGATTACCGAAACTTCAAATAATAACAAAATACTTAGAACGAACGTTTCGGGCTCAAAATCCTTCATCAGCCATCAACAAAAACAATAAAACTTCTTGTGAAATCTGGACAGTCTATGTGAGTCCAGAAAAATAAGTGATAACGTAAAGTAAACAATCATAATATGCGCTCAGTAGCTAAGGACGGCCAACAGTGAAACGGTGGTGGACAGCTCATACAGTAAGTAGTAGAGTCATGATCTCACCGGCCAGGCGGAGTTGTCGTACCAGTAAGGTGGCGGGTGCGAGCCCCCATCGCCGCCGCGAAATTTTTATTCTCTATCGTCTTCTGGCACTTTCCTACTCACTTAATTTCTAGTTGTTATCAACATTAGTGCCTGCTCCACTCACTTTTCTGAATTAAATTTATCAGCAAACATCTGCGTTAGATTATCTTATTTTCATGACCATATCGATTAAAGAATTGGGAATTTTCTGGAAATAATAATTTTTTTTCCGAACCTGACCCACAGATTAAATAATTGGCCTCATGTGAAAAATCTCCCAAATGATGCTATAGATAGTATGCGCTTGGCTAAGAAGCTCACAACATTGCCACCGGAAGCATAACGGACCAACACAAAACTATGTGTAACCTTAAACGTTTATAGTCTAGTTAATACCGTTTTGTGAGAATTACTCATAAACGCAGATGGCAAGTAACAACAACAAAGACCTGAGTGACGTCAACTTCGAACTATCTATAGGAAGAGGTGTCCCGTCCTCTGTGCCTGACAAATGCCATTTAGACTGTTTTTCTCCTTACCTGATCCTCGTGTGGTGAATACTGCCATCTGGTCGCCTCATCCCATCACCACCAAATGACTGTGTGATGTTTATCTGATTGGCGGGATCCAGACACTAGTCGGTTCCCCATTACTGCCAGGGAAACACGTGACATGGGCTAAGTCTTGCATCTTAACTTTCCCAGCAGATAATCGAAACTAATTTATTTCGAGGTGAAAAATAACTGCGCATGCGTATGAAGACAATTAAGAAGAAAAAAAAAGAAGAAGAAAAGAAATAAAAGACACAAACTAAATAAAAAGTCACAACCATAACCGACCTAAACGAATAAAAGACGTTTCTAGTATAGATTGAGCACGACTGCCGAGGTTAATAAATACAATGAAATAGAGAAAAATAATTATGGTACCTTTTTATAGTCTTAGTGCGTCCCAGGTTTGAGAGTTTTTGCCAAGTTGAAGGTCAGTTTAATCGATCCATATGTGAAAGACGACATTTCTGGCCAAAATTTTAAATACGTGCGTTTTCTTGAGTTCATTTATTTATTTATTTATTTATTTATTTATTTATTACATTTTCATTTTAAAAATTGAAATGATATTTGTTTAAGCAGATTTAAACTAACCCAAAATCAAAAATATAATTCTGATGTGGTGGTCAGATGCTCTGCGAAATGAGCTTTCAAAGTTTCTAACTATTGAAAAGAGTGATGAGTTTCCCCATTGCTGCTATGGGCTGTGATAAAAATCAATTTCCAAATACTTTAGTACTACAATTCTTATCTTAATTCAAATGATACTATGGGATATTTTAATCTGGTATTCAGTTCAACTCACGCAATTCACCTGAAGCTGAAGAAAATCAGCAATATTACAATAATGTTAAATTAGAAATTCAAAATTATTCCATTTTGTTTTGGTAAGATTTCAAATACGAATATCGATTACTCTTTAACACGGGTTTGGGGAATGGCGTTATATCAGGATATAAAAATTTAGGAATAGATGGGATTTTGAAAGGGTGCAAATCTATTGCAAGACTCTTTTTAACCATACACGCCTTAAATTAATGCAAAGATGATACAGAAGCCGAGTGGAAAAAGGCATTGCAATTAACACGGGAAACCCAGGTTAGGGCCACGCCAAGATACATAGCTCCTATTGCCACATTTCGCCGCGATGCACGGTGGCTGATGACCTCGCGAATCTGTCTTTTTTCAAGATACGCTTTAAAGAAAAGTTTGCCTTGGGGACGAAAAGAAGGGGATTTCATTTTTATTCTTTATGTAATTATTGTAAAGAAAGAACAAATGTTCACTCAGGGGTGTGTCTCAGTGGCGTAAGGAGTAGGTAGGGACTCATAGAGAAAGTAGTCCTTCAGAGCCATTGGGCCCATAGAGCCGGAGTTAATACCGGTTTCTATAGCGTGAAACGGACAATAGCAATTGCTTGCTATCCTTTTGATAGGACGCTAGTCTATCGCAAAGCACTTTCCGCCAAATCTAACAGACTCGGCTACCCATTCACTGCAGGGTGGATTGGGGGGGGGGGGGGGGGAGAGAGAGAGAGGGAGGTGGTCAGATATAAATCTGCTCCAAACCAAATATTGATTTTCATAAATAAAATCTCTGACAGAACGAAAAATACAAACAACAATGAAGAATCCCAGGGCGGGAGCAAAACAAAAGGTAGATAGTACATTAAAATGGAAAGGGACAAAGCAATAAAAGGGATACAATGAACTGTTAGATTCCAACTACTTGATGAAGGGATACAATAAACTGTTGGATTCCAACTACTTGATGAAGGGATACAATAAACTGTTGGATTCCAACTATTTGATGAAGGGATACAATAAACTGTTAGATTTCAACTACTTGATGAAGGGATACAATAAACTGTTGGATTCCAACTACTTGATGAAGGGATACAATAAACTGTTGGATTCCAACTACTTGATGAAGGGATACAATAAACTGTTAGATTCCAACTGCTTGATGAAGGGATACAATAAACTGTTGGATTCCAACTACTTGATGAAGGGATACAATAAACTGTTGGATTCCAACTACTTGGTGAAGGGAAACAATAAACTGTTGGATTCCAACTACTTGATGAAGGGATACAATAAACTGTTGGATTCCAACTACTTGATGAAGGGATACAATAAACTGTTGGATTCCAACTTCTTGATGAAGGGATACAATAAACTGTTGGATTCTAACTACTTGATGAAGGGATACAATAAACTGTTGGATTCCAACTACTTGATGAAGGGATATAATAAACTGTTGGATTCCATCTATTTGATGAAGGGATACAATAAACTGTTGGATTCCAACTACTTGATGAAGGGATACAATAAACTGTTGGATTCCAACTACTTGATGAAGGGATACAATAAACTGTTGGATTCCAACTACTTGATGAAGGGATACAATAAACTGTTGGATTCCAACTACTTGATGAAGGGATACAATAAACTGTTAGATTCCAACTACTTGAGGAAGGGATACAATAAACTGTTGGATTCCAACTACTTGAGGATTTACCCAGGCTCATTTAGATGGGAAAGAGGTCATCTTCAAACAATCGATAGATTATTCAAATACAAAGAGATATAATTATGAAATAAAAACCATCAGCTTCGATATAGAGCAATGCCCTCTAAATGTGCTCAATCGTTTTACAAGTTGTTTGAAACAAACAACAGTGCTTAATAAATATGGGTCGAGACGTATGACGCCTGTTTGGCACTATTACAACGTGCTTTCGACAGAGACAACGCTGCTACCAACATTCTAATATTTAATAAATCAACGGGGGAATAAATAAAAGAAAGAAGAATCAGATGGCGAAATGTCTTAGTCGTCCTTTCTGATTCATTTCCAAACAGGGACAACTTGCCACTAAACATTTATTTTATTGTTGTCCTAATGGTGTCTAACCCAGCGCTACAAGCCAAGTGGGAATTGGTGGCTGGAAGATGAATAAATTGCTGACACTTACTAGTACCCCTCGTCATCCATCACACAGACGCAACGGATGGATTGATCAATAAACGACTGGGTGAGCAAGCACAACGGGAAAAGACAGATTGAGAACGAGTGGAAGGTCACTGGTGTCTATAGCACTAAATGGCCGCAAGTCTGATGATGGGGAGTCTTGCTAGGTGTATCAATGTAACACTCACTTAAAATGACTCCAGGTCTGACGACCTTAACCAATTAACTGCCGTCCTCTGGAAAGATGCGTATTTCATAACTTGAGCTTTTATATAGCGCGGTCTCCACTTAATGTGCTCAAAGCGCTTTACAAGGGGTCCCTGACCAACAGCAGCATATAACATGTAGAATGAGACATGACACCTGATAGGCGATATTACAATTTTTTTCCGACAGAAACAACGCTGTTAACGGCCAGGTACTCATTTTACACCTGAGAACGATGAGAGAATGATTGTGAGTAAAGAGCCTTTTCCAAGGACTCAACTATGCGCCGAGTGAGGCTCGAACCCAGGACCTTCCGATCCGAAAGCGAATGTCATACCACTAGACCATATTATAGCCGCATATTTTAACATTTTGCCAGGAAACCAGTTCTTCAAATATCGATCGATTTAAATGGCATCGAGCGGTTCCAGGCTTGAAAGTTGAGACGAGGGTCATTTAAATCGATCGATATATCTAAAGGACGAGTTTTCTGGCCAAACTATTCAATACGTGTCTTTAACTATTCAATACGTGTCTTTAACTATATACGTGTCTTTAACTATTCAATACGTGTCTTTAACTATATACGTGTCTTTAACTATTCAATACGTGTCTTTAACTATTCAATACGTGTTTTTAACTATTCAATACGTGTCTTTTTCCAGAGTTGGACATTTAACTGTACCAATCTTAACCTCTGAATAAAAAGGTGACAATATGAATATTCTAATCTAATTGTATTGGTTTTTATATTGCACTTGACTGGAGATTTCATGGAGATGGCGTGGCGTTGGTACAACCCAGGCGTCAGGGACACAATGCTTTGTGTATTGTTTTGTAACAAAATCAGCGATTTGGGGCAGCTTGGCTCAACGGGTTTTCTTTGTTTTGTACTCAAAACGTACCGAGTTCGACCACAACCTTCGACTCTCTCCCCTGCTGTTCGACCTTGTTCGACATCTCGATCTTTGCAGTGTTGCACTGCGGCTAACGCCTGGATCATACCAATATTTCCATGGATTAGATATTAAAGCCAAATTCCCCTTGAGGATGAGTAAAGGGAATATTATTTATCTTAAAATACTTAATTGAGCATGATCATAGATTGGATGGCTGACAATGAAGGCGCTTGTCCTTTGGTAAGGTATTTCACAAAAGATACCCAATACGACACAAGTATGAATTAGTACTGATTTTTAGCAGTAACGAATATTGTGTGAGCTAGATCTAGTACAAAATGGCGAACACCTTACATGTACCATTCTAAATAGACATGTTTGGTTCTATACGACATACTAGAGGAATAAATGAAGAAATGCGAAACGCATCGACAGTGACGAAACCGTAGACATGGCTTAAACATATAAGATGTGTACATAATATAATATTTATTTATTCATTATTTTTACCGGTGGGAAACTGATATCTTATCCCCTAAGAACGTCGATGAAGTAAAAAAAAAAAAATCCAATAAAATCCATTGAGTAACTTTTTGATAAGGGATTAAGTATTTATCCTGTTGTAGTTGATTACACACCGAGCACGCGAGGAAAAACTTTCAGAATCACTGGGTGTTGGAAAGTTTTGTCTCACAGTTTCAAATGTATCTCAAGAGGGTCTTTCAAAAGATGCTTTAAAATTTTATATCGAGATCAATGGAAAGATAGAAAGAAAAATTGAGGGTATTTTGGGTGTAAATGTGTGTATGTATGAGAGAGAGAAAGAGAGAGAGAAAGAAAGAAAGAGAGAGAGAGAGGGAGAGAGAAAGAGAGAGAGAGAGAGAGAGAGAGAGGGGGGGAGTAAGAAAGAGACAGAGAGAGAGAATGAGAGTAAAAGAGAGAGAGAGAGGAGAAAGAGAGAGAGAGAGAGAGAGAGAGAGAGAGAGAGAGAGAGAGAGAGAGAGAGAGAGAGAGAGAGAGAGAGAGAGAGGGAGATCGGTTGCAATGGAGGAGACAATGAGAAGAGACAGAGAAGGCCGGGGTAGGGAACAGGTGTGTTTCCTATAATTTCAACTAAACAATGAAATCTTTTAAATGCTCCTTCTCCCCTCCAGTCCCCCCCCCCCTCCCCCCCACACCATCACCTCCAGGCTAATTCTCCACTTAGGCAGTGGAATGGATTTGAATGGTGCATGCATTATCTCTTTGAAAAGCAAAAAATAGAAGCTTCTATTTATATCTACTGAATTCATCTCTTTTGATGGTTTCCATGGCAGATGCTTTAAATCAATATCACTGCTGCTCCTGAGACAAGATTCTTGAGAACATTTTGTTTTCATAGTACATGACGTTCTAATGACGTAGCGGTCGCTCAGATCTTGCGCATGCCCAAACAACTTCCTCTTTTTCTTCCTCTTCTTCTTCTTGTGTTCCTTAAAGTAGATCAAAGCTGGATACAACAATCATGACGTCATAAATACATTACAGTGCAGTGTTAGCAACCACCGGTATGTAATGTAGAAGACTTTGATATTACTAGTAGGGGGAATTAGGCTAAAACCGTGCAAATTCGGGTTGAAAGCATGAAAATTTGCATACAGGTTGCTAGGACCCATAGAAAAAACATCTGATATAGAACCACTCTGGCAATCAATCATAACGTATCGGTTTAAGGCCTTAGATTTTACCTATTACAGCTATATTAAACAAGGGAAATAACTGCGTAAAAATATATATTTTCTTCATATTCATTGTATTAGGGAAAATTAGGCTAAAACCGTGCACATTGGGGTTGAAATCCTGAAAATTGGCATATAGGTAGCTATGACCCGTATAAATAACACCTGATATAGAACCACTCTGGCAATTTATCATAACAGTGCTTTTTTAGCACTTTTATTTTTTCCTATATAGCATTACTTATCTGAGGAAATAACCACGACAATACAATGTGCGTTCTAAAACTTTAAATACACCGGTAACCATTTAGGGTAGCTAACTGATGGTTATTTCGTGTTGTAACTAGTAGATAAAAGCGGGGGAGGGGGAGAGGGGGGAGAGGGAGAGACGGAGAGAGAGAGAGAGAGAGAGAGAGAGAGAGAGAGAGAGAGAGAGAGAGAGAGAGAGAGAGAGAGAGAGAATTTTACTCATTACTGTACTAACCTAACTAGTTGATAAAATAGGGAGAGGGGGGAGAGGGAGTGAGCGGGAGAGAGGGGGAGAGAGGGGGAGAGAGGAAGAGGAAGAGAGAGAGAGAGAAAGAGAGAGAGAGAGAGAGAGAGAGAGAGAGAGAGAGAATTTTACTCATTACTGTACTGACCTAACACCCCCCCCCCCCCAACAAACACACACCCCGCATCTACACAAGTCCGTGCAAGGCAAACCGGACCTTAAACACTTGCATCGGGTGCCGATACATTCTCTCTTACATGAATATTTGATGAGTTTTTGGGACACTTTTGAAAATTCTGGAAATAAGCTCCACAGTGGTTCATGTCGATCGTCACATTTGTTGCAGGGTTCTCTTCTATAAAAGATATAATGTTAGCAAAAGCTCGACTTCTTTCAAGAACTGTGACATCATGATTATCATCAGCAGTGACATCTTTTAAAGCTTGCTTTTTTAAAGTATCGTGCATGACAAATTTTATGGTATAGGGCGGTAGTGTGGCTCCTGAGCGACTAAATCTCCTCCGACAATAAATGACAACATATCAGAATCTTTTAGAGATAACGCTATATCACGAATATTTTCTTCAATATCTGTTGTCTTTACAGAATGGAGTACTCCCGATTCCATGTTTTTACAAAAAAGCACGTTTGTTTATTATAGCCAATCTCTAATTTTGAACGTTGTCTCATTATTCTCGTGGGTTGCGAAATATATTCATTCGGTGACTCCTCCAAGTCAAATGACGAAGTTTGGAATTCTTGTAGGGCAATTCTTTTAGATTTTTAAAATTCTAATCGCCTAATTCTGTTGGCATTAAATTTTACACGACAATACTTATGCCACTTAGCATAATTTTGTTTTAAGCTTTCAATAATCTCATTTCTTTCTGATGAATTAAAAAAATAGATGCATCCAACTTGTTTTCATCACAAACCAAAGAATTGAATTGTGTTAAATCTTCAAAAAGAGTTTCATAGCCTTGCCCTTTATCATACCTCCTCCACTTAGAGGGACATTATAAACGGTCTGTGTTATCTTGTTGTCATATCAAACACTTGTCGCAGTCTCTGGGAGCAGTTCTTTTTGCTATTGTACGTGTATCTGAAATCATGCAAACGCATTCCTTTATTAGGCATATGCAATATTCTTTCATTACTCTCTGTCTCTTTCTTTCGTTCTTTCTGGTAAAAACCCATCATCAGCAGGCAAAATGTGTGCAGTGCCTTACATAAGGACACAACAGTATAAATAGAACATTCTCCCATTGTCCCTTTGAGGTAAATAACGTAAAGTAAATAACTTGCCACAATACAGCATCATAGTGGTTAATGATGATGATAAAGATGATAATTATAGCAATGTAAGTGGTATGCTGACTCTTTACTGTCATCAAGTTTGACCGAAACAGGTTTTAACTCAAGTAAAATGATTATAGCAGTATTTTTGGAAAGAAAAGAAAACAGGAGGAGGGGAGAAGGAGCACTGTCCTTTGTCAACACCGGTTATCGGCATTTATTGAGCTGTGTTCTGCTAGTCTGTTTTGTCTACTCCTCTGCTCGTCTTCCCGTCTGCCCGTCCGTTTTAGACCAATTGATTATACTTATTAAATCAGATGCAGAAAAAAATCTCATATTAGATATAGAATATTGCTCGCTAGACGTGAAATTGAATAATATTTACGATTAAATATTTTGTATGGTTCGTGAATCGAAAGTAAAGAAAAAGGAAAACATCCGCTTCGACGCTAAAAATAGTCACCAATGGGAATCCAAAGGATGACGTAAAACAACCTTTGGTCGGCTTGCCTCGAATGTTTACACAATAAAAATGAAAGAAATTATTGTCGTCCATTTCAAAATTTTTTAATCTTAAAAACCTTGTATCTCAACTAATACTGATCTCTCAGAGTGGTTCTATATCATAAATTATAGGGTTTTTCATATTCTACAACATATGTAATTTTCATGCTTTCAACCCCGTTTGCACAATTCAAGGCTTTTTTGGACCTAATTCCCCCTACTATACCCCAAAAGTGTGTCCGCAGAGTAAAGATTCACGTTAAATCAGGTAAATACATTAATTTCCTTATGCAGATTGAATTGCACCATGGTATGAGAGAATTTATGACATTGATGGTGCGGCTATGTGGTCTTGTGGTATGACACTCGCTTTCGGATCGGAAGGTCCTGGGTTCGAGCCTCGCTCGGCGCTTCGTTGAGTCCTTGGAAAAGGCTCTCACCGTACTCAAGTGAAAAATGAGTACCTGGCCGTTAACAGCGTTGTCTATGTCGGAAAAAATTGTAATATCGCCTAACAGGCGTCATGTATCGTTCTACGTGTTACGTGTTGCTGTTGGTCAGGGACCCCTTGTAAAGCGTTATAAAAAGCTTTTCTAAAAGTTACAAAGACGCCATTTTTTTACTATATTAAACCTCTTATATTTATAGATAATTCACATTTTTTAGATTACGATAGTTAACACGACTTGATGACATTGTGTGCAGAGCAAAAATTGAATAGGGAATGAGATTAGCGGAAGAGTAGCGTCCCTTGATTGCACGTCACCGGCGACGAAGTTATTAGAGAGAGAACGTCATTATAGTTCGCGCATGCGTGTCTCGTCCTCGCTTCCTGTGAAACCGCGCGGTTAGTTAAATAGTTTCTAAGCGATCTTTAAGTTGACGTTCT
Source organism: Berghia stephanieae (assembly GCF_034508935.2). Taxonomy (NCBI): domain Eukaryota; kingdom Metazoa; phylum Mollusca; class Gastropoda; order Nudibranchia; family Aeolidiidae; genus Berghia; species Berghia stephanieae. The sequence goes on along the minus strand of NC_088369.1, from coordinate 33,051,529 downwards.
CTCTGTAAGGTGACGTCCAATCAAGGGACGCTACTCTTCCGTTAATCTCATTTCCTCTTAAATGAACATATTTGAAGTTTAAAAAAAATAATACAGGTATAGCCCACTTGTGGTTAAAACTGCCGTGCAACCCACAGCCTCAAAACGGTGTTATGTCGGAATGATCTGGATAAATAAAATTAATTACTCAAGTCAAAATGATCAATATAAGATAATGTATGCTTTTTGAAGTTGAAGAAACAGCAGTCACTCTTTTCAATAAAGGCATTGATTTTAACTTAAATTGTAAAAGTTTAGCTTAGATTTTCATTTTAAGCATCGTGTTCAACCCGACATAATACCATTTTGAGATGAACAGAATATATATATATATATATATGATATATGTTTATATGTTTATATATATATATGATATATATTCGTGTTATAAATGTACTGGAAACAAACATAGAATTGATTATTGCCTAGCACATTCCTGTTTTTTTTGGGATGTTTTGTAATTAAATGAAATTATAAAAGTGCATATTAACATATTTTTCATTAAATTACAAATAAGAAGGAAGATGCCTAGCAAAAATCAATTCTATGTTTGTTTCCTGTACATTCATTCATACCATGAATAGGGCCAGTTTTCCATCCGCCATATAAAAAAATGTTATTGATTAAAACGGAGGGCTAGAATAAATCTACTGATAGAAATAAGCAAAGAGAGACACGAGAATGAGTGGGTGAAATTTTTTGAAAGAGATGGAACCAGAAACAAAAATAATGAGAGCGATGGATTTTGTAGAAATCCATGATACTCAACAGGCGTATTGGGGGAAAATAATAACAATGAAATTAAAATGACGCTTTGGCATATTTAAAAAAATAAATAGACAGAATAACAAAACCGCCAACAATTTCGTCAAGTCGAGTGTGGGTGTGTGAAGAAAGAACCCAATGCCCCCCCACCCCCCCCAGGTTCTGTCTTTTAATATCTACCCTCAGCGTTTCTTCGATCTTACGAAAGTTAAAAGCTTCCTACTTGCAATGTAACCCTCTCATTTTCAATACAAACTGTGCCTTTAAATACATCCAAAAAAATAAAAAACAAACCTAAAAAAACAAACAAACAAAAATAACAAAACAAAACAAACAAAATACAAAACAAAAAATAACAACAAAAAGTAAAGCAAAAACAAAAACAAAAAAACCCCCCAAAAAACCAACAAATAAAACAAAAATCTGAAAAGATTGAAAATAAATCCACAAAAAAACCCAACTAAATATTCACGAAAACAAAACCCGAAAACCATCAAACAAAAGAAGAAGAAAAAAAAAAAAAGAAGCCGACAATAA
>NC_088369.1:33030188-33047688 GCF_034508935.2 Berghia stephanieae | reverse complement strand
TTATACTTCCAAACTACAGTTGAGCTCATTCTTCACGCACGCGCTAGACGGCGACGGACAGTTAGTGCTCACTTCCATTTAGTGGGAAAGAGATGGAGAGACGAGAGGGAAATAAAGCGGGGATAGGAAAGGAACGTGAATGATAGATTGACATAATATACATAAAGAAAAACAAACAGACAGAAAGATCGATAGGCAGATAAATAGATAGATAGACGGACAGGTAGATGGATGGATGGATGGATGGATGGGTAGATGGATGGATGGATGGATGGATGGATGGATAGATAGATAGATAGATAGTTAGATAGATGAATGGGTGGATGGATAAAGATATGAATCGATAAATGGATGGTTAGATAGATCGATAGATATATAGATAGATAGATAGATAGATAGATAGACAGAGATAGAGAGAGAGAGAGAGAGAGAGAGAGAGAGAGAGAGAGAGAGAGAGAGAGAGAGAGAGAGAGAGAGAGAGAGAGAAAGATATAAATATATATATATATATATATATATATATATATATATATATATTTATATATATAAATAGATATATGGATGGGTGGATGGGGAGATGTATGCGTGTGTGTGTGAGTGTGCGTGTGTGTATGTGTGTGTGTGTGTGTGTGACTAAGAAGCTCACAACAATGCCATCCGGAAATATAACGGACCAACACGCAAAACTATGTGTAACCTTGAACGTATATAGTCTGGACAATGCAGTCAAGTGAGAGGGACTCATAAACGAGGATGGCAAAAAAAAAAAATAACAAAGACCTGAGTGACGTCAATTTCATTCTATCTGTAATATAAAACCTCACGCTTTTTAACTCTCTTCTAACCAAACGTTTTCAGAATAATATTTCCCGAAACTTCACATTCGCACAACACAAATATTACTCAACTAGAAAAGCAACAACTACATTTTGTACATAACATTGTTCAGCAAAATGAGCTCCACATCATCATGTTTGTATAACTATAACATTAAAAAATTTTTTTTAAATGTTGTGATGTACAAAAATATCAGATTGTTAAAATTGTCGGTTGCATTGTAACAAATGTGACGATTTTCAAATGGTTGGTAGGGAAAAGGTTAAAAATCGTGTTGAAACCTAACAAACAAAGGTAGAGAGCAAAACTAACAACACGCTTGTACATGGATGCGTATGTTGATAAAATAATTATTGTTTATCGAACAAGCCTCGTTATAAAAGATTCAAGCGATTTCCATTACTCGATTGGCAAAACGCCATCTTATCAAAAATAGAACTTGCTGTAAAACATGTACAGATGTTTAACGCATTACAATCGGGGTTCGGTTAAACTTTATCCTGACGTCATGATGTTATCTAAAAGTTTTCACTGACATAAAACTCGCTTTTACTGATATCTTTGTGATTACATAATAAATAATTAAATAAATTAATAACTTTCCTTTAATCTTCTCGAGGGAAATTCGTTATAAAGATCTATTACAAAAACATATCGAGATAGACTCGACCCGAGTCACAGTCACACAAATAAAAAGAGCAATAAAGGCTGGGTATCTTCATCATCATCCATCGTGGCTTGTACTCTTGAGTACGTTGCCGAGTCAGATGTCTCCACGAATCACGATCCTCTGCGGTGCGCATGAAATCTGCGTTGCTTTTTAAATCACTATTGACCATTCTTAGGTTATTTAGGTAGGTTATTCTTTGTCTTCCTCTCGGTCTCTTTCCTTCGATCGTCCGAGATGCTACCAACATCTTGAAAAAGCAAAAAAAAAAAAAAAAAAAAAAAAGAAAAAAGAAAAAAGAAAATGAAAAAGAAAAAAGAAAAAGAAAAAGAAAAAAAGGGAGATAAAGACAACAGGACTCAAACCCGGGTCTTCCAGGTGTAACATTAAGCAATGCACTATCCATTTTGTCTTCTCACTCCACACCCCCAACCCGACAACCGGTTATAACCAAATTAACAATCAACGTGAGACATAAATAATCTGAAATTATTTGAATGTCGCCGTTAAAGAGTTAACACAACAAGATCAGCTCCACGTGACACGACACGAGCTAAAACACAGATACAAGAGCACCACAAAAAGATTTCGGCATGTTACGATTGTACATCGGACCTCCTGCCTTATCTCTTTTCTTGTACAATTGATATGAGTTACACCAACGGGGAAATTCAAAGCTGGGCAGGACAACACGTGTAGTTTCGAGTGGACGCAGGGCTGAAATTCTACAACCACTGGAATATTATGGTGATTTATTTCTAACAATCAATGAGAAATAATATAGGGTACAGGAAAGTGCCAAATGAAAATAGGGTAATCTAAATGTTGCTGCTCGAAGCTCGGAAGAAATAAATAACAATGTGAAATTGAATGTAGGCTTCAATTTAATAACGAAAACAAATAAAATGGACGTTTCGGGTTTCCCCTTTATCCACAAAACAGGATGAATGAAACACTAAAGACGAATGAGATAATGTGGTAGTGGCATTGTTAATAAGCCTTGTGGATCTATATAACATTCCTTCTCCCAAACAAAATAGTTTGAACAAAAGCTTTATATTTTGGATAAATAATAATATTTGATTTTCAGCATCTTTTGACTTCTACATCATACCGTTTCGAGGCGGTGGATCACATATTCATAATACAAATATAGGCAGGTATTAATGCATCTACTGATATCTTAATAAAATAATATTATATTCTATTATATACGGTCTTGGGTTCAAATCGTTGGGATTGGAGTCACCTGAATTTGTTTTTATGAGTTGTTTGATTTTTTAAAGTGAATTGGGTTGTCCTATTGGGTTGGCACATTGCGAGCTATTAAGACATGAATTCAAGAAATGCTTCAAAGTTTAATGTGTTTGATTTTTTTCTTTCAACATAAGGACAATCCAATCCACTTTAAAAAATCAAACAACTCATGAGAACAAATTCCGGTGACTCCAATCCCAACTATTTGAACCCAAGACCGTCCAATCCAACTAACCCATCGGCTAGTCTATCACATACCTTTTATAGTCACCGATGTATCGTATATAATAATTCATGTCCACAATAATATAACCACCGATAATACGCAATGGATCCTTTTCGGTCCGGACCTGGTAAATCGATAATTATGTCTGAGCAGACATCAAGCATTTATCCCAGACAACGACATGTGCATAGAGCAGCACAAATGGGCCAGCCAAGCGTTCGCTTAAAGGCCTTTCTATTGATGCTATGCGTTTAGCGAAAAAAAAAACAACCAAAACAATAAAATCAGCAACATCCGCAAACCGGATATATATCGAACCAAGACACAAAACTATGTTTAACCTTGAACGTTTACAGTCTGATTGTATGATTGATAGAATGATGTAGTGAGAACTACTCATAAAAATGGCTGGTTAAAACATTAACAAAGAGTTTGTATAGATGCTGTGCGCTTGGATAAAAAAACTCACAACATTGCCAATCCAGAAATATAACAGACAAGCACACAAAACTATGTGTAACCTTGAACTGTTATATTCAGTTTAGTGAGAATTACTCATATAAATGGATGGCAAAAAAATAATAACTAAGACCTGAGTGACGTCAACTTCGTTCTATCTATATTTGTATGAGTTACGGGTATGGATAAGTACCTAAATATGACTCATCGCCAAAAACTGGTATTATGTCGGGGTGATCCAGAAACTAGAAAGTTGGATATTTGGGTCAAAAATAACAGTAAAATACACAGTTTATATGCATTCTTGAGCAAAATGAATATGCGTGTTTTAAAATATAAAAATACGAGTCAAATGAAATACCGGTAAAATTAGGTTTTCCTCAAGGAATAGTTTTGGAACCATTACTTTTTCTTCCACTTAACGACAATGATAAACATTTGACCCTTGGTACAAAGCTGCTACTCGCGGTGACAGTTTCTTGTATAGACAAATACACAGACTGAAACGGATTACAACATATTACATACAGATCTTGACAAAAACATTTCAAAAGTTGAAATTCTCTTCTTAGTGTTTCGGTCAGATAACATTTTCCTCCTCTACTTTCTATTTTTTTTTAAATTAAACCATTTTCAATGTTAAATTTGAAAGCCATTCTCCCCCGTCATGAAGACAATCGATAGTTTGCCACTTTTGACATTTAAGCAAGAATTAAACTTAAGGTTTTGCCGGCTTACTATTGGAACAATAGCGCCCTTCCCATGGTAATCTTATTTCAATTCAGGACAGTAAATCTCTCGCATCGGCGACAGACGCTGTAATTCCAACAAGTGAGAGGAACAGATCAATAGAATAAAACGGATCTGGATTCTATCACAACAGAATAGGTGTGTTGTATCGTAAAATGACAAAACACCTTATTTCATTTTGATCAGAAACATTTTACTTCCTACATCAAGAGATAAAAATAAACCCCAACTCGTAAAAAAACCTCCTTAAACCCAAGGTGTCATAAATATAGCTTTAAGACTAATTGAGAAGTTGAATAAGACCCATGGAGCCGAAGTTTATCCCGGTTTCTGTAGCGTTAAAATGACAGTTGGTAGAAACTGGTTGCCACCCTGTGGACAGAACGCTAGTCTATCGCAAAGTATTTTCCACCAGACCAGATCAAACAATCTTAAAGTCGTCCATGGAACAGCTGGAAGCACGGAAAAGTGGGGTGCTGGCCGAGACCAGCTAGTGTACATGTGGATGTCCAGAGCAGACGATGGAGCACGTCCTTAGAGAATGCCAGGACTGACCCAGTTGCAATGATCATGATCTAAAAGTCTGCTACCCAGATGCTGTGGAGTGAGTTCGGCGTTGGAGCGAAAAGCTATGATGATGATGACCAGATCAAACAGACCCAGCTAGCCAATCACTGCTGGTTGTACAGGGGAGGGGACCAGAAAAACATCTCGTCTGCATCGGGGATCTAAACCGGCCCTCTTACGAATGCTCTACCAACTGAGCTATCACCCCCCCCCCCCTCTTTCCCTCTCTCCGATAAATTAACAACTTGGCCACATTTGGGTATAAGTGATATCAGTATGCATTGTCAAGTTAAACAACAAAAACAAAAAATTAACTCACTGCCCCCTCTATCCCAACTACTCAAAAAAAAAAAAAAAAAAAAAAAAAAAAAAAAAAAAAAAAAAAACCCAAAAAAACCCAAACGAAACAACTGTGCCATCCATTCGATAAAAGAAACACTTTAAACTTTTCACTGATTATATCATTACAAGACCCATCTACTCCAATACATTTACCAACATTGAGGCCACCACACTATCCAGACATGACTTCATAACCCATGCGTTCCCAGTTATAGAATTACGTAAACGGAATCAATTACACACATGGGGTATTGACCCCTGTCTAACCCCTGACATCGAATGAACTCATCAAAGGTGTGGTTTGGAGTTTGGAGATCAAGGTAGGAACACGAGCTACGCACTTCAACAAAATACCATTTATAGAAAATTCGTCACATATAGAAGTAACAGCATAACAATAACCCACTGCCGGCGAGCGAGACTGAATTTCAATTAAATCACAATTTCCATCAATTATCTGTCTTCACTGGGAGAACATTAAAGCAAAGCTTTGTAATAACAAGAAATGAAGTGAGTAGGAAAGTGCCAGAAGACAACAGAGAATAAAAACTTCGCGGCGGCGATGGGGCTCGAACCCGCGACCTTACTGGTACCACAAATCCGCCTGACTCTACCGTATGAGCTATCCACCAGTTATTGTCGTACCAGTAAGGTCGCGGGTTCGAGCCCCCATCGCCGCCGCGAAGATTTTATTCTCTGCTGTCTTCTGGCACTTTCCTACTCACATCAGTTCTTGTTATTATCAACATAAGTGCCAGCTCCACTCACTTTTCTTAATTACAAAAGCTTTTTAAAGCGCTTTGGGTACGTTTCGTCGATAAATTGCTCGTTTCTCCCTCCCCCTCCCCCCCCCCTCCAGGTGCAGCAAGAATTATAGATGTTCATGTGAAATCGATTTAGCAGTCATTCAGTCATTAGGCCCATGGGGCCGGAGTTAATCCCAGTATCAATGGCGTTAACCGGACAGTAAAGAAATTGCTTGCTATCCTTTGGATAGGACGTTTGTCTGTCGCAAAAGAATTCCCGCTAGATCTAACAGACCCATCTACTAAATAACTGCTTGGCAGGCACCAGCTCCATGGAAAAAAAAAACCCAACTTAACCCATCTTATATGTTTGATAATAAATTCAATTTACAGTTTTATACCCTATTGAGACGTAGGTCACATGTCACTGGGATTTGAAGAATCCAAGTAATTCGAATTGGAATCCACGGCCATTGAATCGATGGTTTGTCACTTGCAAAATATGTAACACTTCGTCATCCATTGCCCAAAACGTGGATCTAACTTCCGGAGTATAGCGATCATAAAACCACGAGAGAGATCAATAATGAGCCTCCATGATTTATAGCCACAGCGATTAAAAATAATGGGAATGTTGCTCTGGTCGGTATACGAAGAGGTGTAGGTGGGTGGGTGGGTGAGTGATTGGGTGAGTAGATAGTGATGAAATGTTGGATATATGCAAAAACGCAAGCACACACACATACACATACACAAACAAACACACACAATTATATATAATATATATATATATATATATATATATATATATATATATATATATAATATAAATATGTAGGTAGGTAGGTAGATAGATAGATAGATAGATAGATAGTTAGATAGATAGACAGATAGATAGATAGATAGATAGATAGATAGATAGATAGATAGATAGATAGATAGATAGATAGATAGATAGATAGATAGATAGATAGATAGATAGAGAGAGATAGAAAGATAGATAGATAGATAAATGGATGGATGGATAGATAGATGGATGGACGGATAGATAGAAGAGAATGACTGCGAGAAAGCTAGATAAAAGAATACTTTATCAGATAGTATGTTTTCACACCAAACAGCACCGTTCATTTGATATGACAAACAACAATAGCTTGGTTGATTGTCACATTGCTTACGTCAGAGATAAGACGGGACAATGATGGCATCAATACCACTCGACAATGACAAAACACGATTTCTTCTCAATTTGGTCTGAAAACACAAAACCTTTGGGAACATCTCGTCAAACATGAGACAACTATGATTTCCTTAAAAAATATGTTAAAATATCAAACCTGAGACTTCAATGATTCCCCCTCCCCTCCAAAACATGTAAAAATGTCAAACTTGAACTCCCCCACCCCCGAAATGTAAAGTTCTTAAACCAGAGACGTTTATGATTTCTCTCAAAATAAAAAAAAAAGTCAAAATCTCAACCCTTAGACCCATGACTTCCCTAAAAAATATATAAAAATCTTAAACATGAGACTTTTATGATTTTCCTAAAAATGGTCAATCTCACTCCTGAGAATTCTCTGAACACCCCCCGAGCCACGATGTATATATCTCAAACCTACGACCTATTTGTTGCAGGTGACAAGTCTTTTAGTGGATAGACAGATAGATAGATGGACAGACAGATATATATATATATATATATATATATATATATATATATATATATATATATAGATGGATAGATGGATAAATGGATGGATGGATGGATGGATGGATGGATGGATGGATGGATTCTATAGATAGACAGACAGACAGTTAGATATAGATAGATAGATAGATAGATAGATAGATAGATAGATAGATAGATAGATAGATAGATAGATAGATAGATAGATAGATAGATAGATAGATAGATAGATAGATAGATGGATGGATGGATGGATGGATGGATGGATGGATGGATGGATGGATGGATGGATGGATGGATGGAAGGATGGAAGGATGGATGGATGGATGGATGGATGGATGGATGGATGGATGGATGGATGGATGGATAGATAGATAGATAGATAGATAGATAGATAGATAGATAGATAGATAGATAGATAGATAGATAGATAGATAGATAGATAACTACATAGAGGGGGAAAAGGGGGTAGGTGAATGGAGGAAGGAGGCATTATAAGGGAGTAGTTGGAGGAGGTATTATTATGAGTAATTAAATGAAGTCAGACGTCCTGTGATAACAAGGTATTTCGTGACTTGCATCATGTCGGGAGTGGAGGATGGGGGATGGATGATGGTGGTGGTGGTGGTCGGGGGTGTCGGATGGGGTTGGTTGGGCGTGGGTCTCTGCAATTTCGTGCCGGGCCTAATGACGTGTTTCCTCTTTGATACAGAATCCGATCTATGTAAAAGCAGGAGACAGACAGCTGTGTGACAGTCGAATATCAAGATCAGTAGACGAAAAGAGACTTGCTGTTATAAAAGACAAATAGAAATCAGTCGGGGAAATAGCTTGATAGCTAGCTAACTAGATAGATAAATAGATAGTTAGATATGTTGATAGATAGATAATAGTTTAAATAGATATATTAGAAAGATAGATATATAGATAGATAGACAGATAGAAAAATAGGTAGAAAGATAGATAGATAGATAGATAGATGGATAGATAGGGGTGAAGGGTGGTTGGATAGATGGATCGATGGATGGAAGAGTTGACGGATAGCTGAATGGATTGGCGGATGGATAAATAAATAAATACACACACACACACCCACCCATATATATATATATATATATATATATATATATATATATATATATATATATATATATATATATTGAATCGTGTTTGATACAAATATGGTACGGATAGTGCTCGACATGTAGCAATGGAGCGAATTATTATTTTAATATTTACCACAATGTTGGAGTTAGTCTACATCGATGTTTCAGGCCTTTTAGCCATCGTCAGGATTCTAAACATTGTTTGTTTAGCGGGCAATGCTCCTTATTTCTGCAGTTGCATTTTCTGGTGGGTGGGTTTTGCTCTTGTCGGTGGTTTGTTAATATTTTTTTTTGTTGTGGCTTGAAATTATTTGTTCTATGTTGCGCATACACGAGTAACTTATTTTTATGGTATTCCTGTTGATAATTTTATGTAGCTTGTGTTTTTTTTTTGGAAAGTGTGTATCAATTCACTTCAGGAACTGCTGTCCAATGTTTGTGCTGACGTTTTTGTCGAAAGGTGGGTTGAACCAAGTAATATGTCGTTTTTTGTTTTTTTTGTTTTGCGTTCTTCACTTGCGTGTTGAGGTTTACATGTTTAATTTACCAAGCCACAGTCACCGAAACTAAAACAAACAAGCAAGAATAATATGTAGGACTAAAGTAAAATAATTTCAAAACAAGATACAACCTCCACACCTCAACATTTAGAAACACTAACAAAAAACATCCACAAAACTCAGCGAACATATTTGGAAATTAAAAGACAACAAACTAGACCACAACATTTCGTGGAAAATTTTATCTAAAGCAACAGGATACACACCAACATCAAAACAATGTAGCTTATGCCTGGAAGACAAATATACTATAATCAAACGCCCTCATGAAGCCACACTCAACACGAAAAATGAGATGTACAATACGTGTCCACATCGCCGGAAGTACTTATTAATCAACTACAAACCGGAACCACTTCAACAAACAACAACAGACAACAAACCAAACTCATGTAACACACAGTCCTGGCGATGGCTAAAAGGCCTGAAACATCGATGTAGACTGACTCCATCATTGTGGTAAATATTAAAATAATATATATATATATATATATATATATATATATATATATATATATATATATATATATAGATGGATCGACGGATGAAAGAGTAGAGGGATAGATGGATGGATGGATTGACGGATGGATGAGTGGTTGGACAGTTTGACATATGGATAATTAACTGGAAAGATAGATAAGAATACTGAATGGTTAAAAAGAAGAACTGTAAAATACAATAAAAGTCATGCTAAAACATAGGATGAGAGAGATAGATAGATAGATAGATAGATAGATAGAGAGAGAGAGAGAGAGAGAGAGAGAGAGAGAGAGAGAGAGAGAGAGAGACAGAGGCATTGATAGATGGATGGAGTGATGGGTGAACGGGACGGAAGAAAAGTAGATAATATTGATTCATTCACTAAGATGAGTGGATAATTGATTGTGTCATTTCATCCCGGGTTGGACAAAGCCATTGATGACTGGATTAATTTGGTCTTGTGCTCAAGACCAGATGGAAATAGCTGTAGGCTCTTCATAAAAAGTTATAAAAAATAAAAGAAAAAGGAAATAACTCTAGTGCTGCACATTATGATGGTGATCATAGGCATGGTGTTGGTGGTGATAAGGAAGAATAAGAAGGGGAGGGAGGATAAGAAAATAAGAGGATATAGAGGAGGAAATGGTGGTGATGGTGGTGGAGGATGAGGAGGAGGAGAAGGAGGAGGAGAAAGAGGAGGAGAAGGAGGAGGAGGAGGAGGAGGAGGAGGAGGAGGAGGAGGAGGAGGAGGAGGAGGAGGAGGATGAGAAAAAGAGGGTGAGGATAAGAAGAATATAATGGAAGATGAGGGAAAAAAGGGAGGGGGAGAGGGAGGAGTAGAAGGGGGATGGGAGTGAGCAAAACCATAAGAAGAGGATAGGGGTAAGGAAAAGCTAGAAATGGGTATATAGGCGTTGAGTTGGACATGAATAAGACGAGCTCTCTATTACAATCAATATTTACCTTCATGTTGCAGGATGTCAGGAGACGCTTGAGCTCGGCCACTTCTTCATGGTTGTGTTTGACCGCTGTGGTCTGGAGGAGACGAAGCACCTGACAAGATTGATGACAAAGAAACAAGACAATTAGACTAAAACATATTTGATTGGAGAATCATATTATTATGGTAATGGAATGAAAAGGAGATTCTCTGTAAGGGTAATAACATGTGATTCAATATAGTGTCACATGTAAAAGAGGGAGAGAGGTCTGGTACGGGGAAGAAAATTGAGGGGAGGGGGGGGGGTGAGAGAAAGAAAGAAAGAAAGAAAGAGAGAGAGAGAGAGAGAGAGAGAGAGAGAGAGAGAGAGAGAGAGAGAGAGAGAGAGAGAGGGGGGGGGTCGTCGGTTTCTCAAGCATGTAAAATACTTGCTCCCCGTCAGAAAAAAATGACGTGCCTATAGCAAATAATGTACTGCAGCTTTGATTGCTTCCTCCCTCCTTTGATTTTGAGATTGATTTTGGCCGCAGATGAATAGAATACACGCATGAAATTATTACAAGAGACAGCACATATTTTAAATGCTAATGAAATTGTTCTCAAACCAATAATAAAAAAAAAAAGAACCATAACGTCACTACAGCACGAAGCAAGTTTTGTTATATCAAGGGGGGTAACCCATTTATTACAACGCTGTGAAAAAAGAAAACATGAGTTGCATACCTTCGCCATGTGTAGGCTTAGCGTCGTGAACAATGCAAGCGATAGCCGTTTTCGGTTTTTGGGTCTAGTTCAAATTTTCATGTCACATTAATATCACGCCAGAAACAGACAGAAGTACATACGATGATTTGAAGATAAATACAAATGTACGAACCCCCTCATTCCCCGATCTACATACATTCTTTCTATTTGAGTCGTCTATGTTGCGAGTGGTGACGTGCACGACAAACACTGATATAAAAGGCATCATCGGTTTTACGTCCCTATACTATTGTCTATCTGTTTATAAAGAGACACCCCATGAAAAATAGACGGGATAAAATAAATAAAATATAAAACAAACAAAAATTTACAAAAAAAAAAAAAAATAGAATAAAAATAACAAAACTAGGCAAACAACCCCCTCCCCCCCCCCCCCTCCCAAAAAAAAAAAAAAAACAAAAAAAAAAAAAAAAAAAAACAAAAAAAAAAAAAAAAAAAAAACACCCCCAAAAATACAAACAAACAAAACCAAACAAAACAAAACAAAAAACAAAAACAATCAAAAAGCACATACGCCAAAAAAAAACCCCAACAAAACAAACCCAACCCCCCCCCCCTTCCCAAAAAACAAAACAAAAACAAAACAAACACAAAAAAAAAACAAAAAACCAACAAAAGCACACACGCCAAAACCAAAAAAAAAAAAAAATAAATAAACCGAGAAGAGAACAAAGCAAAAAAAAGAAAAAAATCAACAAAAAATCCCCAATAACAGTAACAAAAAAACATATCAAAACATATCTACAACAACAGAAAAGAAATACCCCCCCCCCCCCCAACCTTTCCTCCGTCTCAATCTTGAGAGAATGACGAGGTACCCCATGTGTCGGCCACAATACAGTGCCGCGACGTGAGCAAAGAGGCTAAATTTCTTGCTCAAAGATCAAACCAGATGTACCTACAAAAGGGGTCGAACTCGAACTCGGGTCTCCCGGCTGCAATGGAGTATCCACTCGACCGTATCGCTCCAATAAATAATCAAACAGAATGTTTGGGGAATTGCAACCTCTCCGGCATACAATCAGAAAGATTGCGGCATCTATCACAGATACACATTTTAAAAAGAATGACAGCATTGTTCATCGGAAGAAATGTCTAAAAAGCATCATATAACTTTGCTCTTTTCCGAGTTAGTGTATTGATGCACCTGGAAAAGCTCTGAAGCACTTCCTCGTGATATGATAGAGCGCTCACAAAATGTAATGTAAAAACTAGAAGTAGCTATAAGTGAGTTAATAAAATGGAGAGAAAGATATAGGGAGTAAATTTGACTCATAAATAAGGGAGCCATACAAAACAAACGACGTATTATCATCATTTTCATTAGTACAAAAGCGCTATTAAATTATTGGAAACCAAAGTCATAACCACGGTCATCTAAAACCACCAAAGTCAAAACCACGGTTATCTAAAACCACCAGAGTCCAAACCATGGTCATCTAAAACCACCAAAGTCAAAACCAAGGTCATCTAAAACCACCAAAGTCAAAACCAAGGTCATCTAAAACCACCAAAGTCAAAACCACGGTTATCTAAAACCACCAGAGTCACAACCATGGTCATCTAAAACCACCAAAGCCAAAACCAAGATTATCTAAAACCACCAAAGTCAAAATCAATGTCATCTAAAACCACCAAAGTCAAAACCATGGTCATCTAAAACCACCAAGGTCAAACCATGGTCATCTAAAACCATCAGTGCACCTAACTCAGTCTACCTGAATAATTCCTTATTAATTTTCAAACGTCCTGAACTCCATAGAGTTGAACTTAGTCTTTATTGTTTGTTTGTGTGTTACGTGTGAATAGCCGTTATTATGGTAATCCGAACGGTTTGGACCAGACCAACCCATTGAGAAATGATATTCCCATCGTTCTTCACTGACACTAATGAATAATGCAACGATGGGAGACTATCACTCGTGTCTCTGGCAACTGTCCCAAACGTCTGAAAAAAAGTAGGAGTTACGCCCCCTGCTTCCTTCTTTTCCTCTTCCCCTGTGTCCCCGATATCATACAACTCGATCACTTTACAATTCTTTACATGCCGTTTTATCTTTCTCGTTCTCTGTCATTGATATGTAAAACTATATGGACGCCTACAAATTGATGATGACGTATAATAAAACCTGATATAAAAAAAATACAAAGCAAAACATTTAAAAGAAGAAAACAAAAAGCACCAAATACGTTAACACACACACACAGAAAGAGAGAGAGAGAGAGAGAGAGAGAGAGAGAGAGAGAGAGAGAGAGAGAGAGACCCTCCCAGATCAACCACTGAAACTAGGATTGATGTTATATTGTTGTGATATTGAAGGGGGAATCGTTGCTAATGCTTTTCATATTGGGTTATCTTTAAAAATCGTATTGATTGTGATCATCTTGAATTTAAATTCATGTGTCAGTATCTTCAACCTCGACATGGTACTAGATTGAATTGTTTGGTAATAGATAGAACGACATTGACGTCACTCGGTTCTTTGTTATTGTTTTAAGACAGCTACACACGTTAATGATTAGTTCACACTAAATTATATCAATCTGACTATAAACGTATCAGGTTAAATTAAACATAGGTTTGAATGTTGGTATTTTATTTCCGGCTGATGGATGTTGTGAGTTTATTATCTAGGCTCATAGCATCAATAAGTATGTTTTCTTCTGGCTCACTAACTTATTGTACTATATACTATTCGGAGTTCAGTGCAATTGTCCTATTTGATACGGACTCTTCTGCCATCATGAAGCCATAGCATTGTTGTGTGGTTCTTCTCGAATAATCTTTATGAAAGAGGGAGAGAGAGAGAGAGAGAGAGAGAGAGAGAGAGAGAGAGAGAGAGAGAGAGAGAGAGAGAGAGAGAGAGAGAGAGAGAGAGAGAGAGAGAGTACAAGAAGATCACAGCCCAAGGGAGGTAACTACACTTGACATCTCTGGCTAGAAAAAGGGAGATTAATCCATCACAATTCTCCTTAATGCTTGTTGTCCCGTCATTTCTTCTCGTGTTGTTGCCAAGGGCCACGCGCATTCGTTCCCTTGGCGACGATGACAACAATAATATTACCCTGTACATTATGATACTCCTATTCAATGGCCACTACTTAACACATAAGACAAAAAAGAAGAAGAAAAGAAAAAGATTTATAGTTTAACATGATGGATCAAATGTTAGAAATGGTTTTCTTTCAAATAAATCTCATTTTGTTATGTTATCATTCCAAGGAGTTTATCAGTGTTTTCTGTTTCAATCTATCGCAGAAAGGTCGTCAGGCTGTTTTGCTTGGTCAGTTTTGAATACAATATCATAAGTTTTCAATCTCTTCTGTTGGATGTTATTTCTCAATCTTTCATGACTTCAAGTTGCAATTTACTAAATTGGTACAATCTCGTTAGGGTATTTAATCATGACATCTTTGCTCGTCCATTTCGGGTTATTATTATTATTATTATTATTATTATTATTATTATTATTATTATTATTATTATTATTATTATTATTATTATTATTATTATTATTATTCTTATTATTCTTCTTATTCTTCTTCTTCTTCTTCTTCTTCTTCTTCTTCTTCTTCTTCTTCTTCTTCTTCTTCTTCTTCTTCTTCTTCTTCTTCTTCTTCTTCTTCTTCTTCTTATTATTATTATTATTTTTGGTTTTAACTAGTGTTTGCTTTGAAGGCAAAGAGAAAAAAAAGAGAGTTTCCAATAGCCTTATGTACAAGCGTACTACCTTTTCTAAAGATGTATTCAAAAATTCTCCATCTGATTTCTCGGTTTATAATAAATGGTCGTTCTTGTATTTTCTAGAGAGGGTTTTGTTGAATATGGCTGTAGGACTTTAATTAAGAGTTGCTGCTTTTTACTGTTGATTGAAAACGTCAAACTTGAACTCTTTATGATGAACAAATGCCAGCGTGTTGAAATTTTCGATCAGAACTGATTTCTATCTAGCCATGTATAGGTCTAGCTAAATAATTCCGACTGGTCGATGCAGAACCAAAAACAATTCCTTTCTTCTACACAAATATATTGAGGCATTGCAGTCTTATTCTATTTATTAGATTTAGATATTAGGTTCTATAAATATGAAATATGTTCTATTCATATTTTAAAAAATTATATATATATATATATATATATATATATATATATATATATATATATATATATCATATTCCACATATTATATTTATTCGTCAGTGGAGGACTCTTGAAAGCATTTACTTTGCACGTACATAGTGGACACAAAAGTCTGTCTCGTTTTGTTGTTGTGATTGTTGTTGTGTTGATCCAGTAGCTCCGTGTGAAATATACGTCTCCAAAACTGGTTTATATTTCGGTAGGTTTCTAACCACCTTCTTCGCTCTCCATAATGACATTTAAGGTCTTCAATTAATTGTCCAGTTCCACTCGCCAGACTGTTGGTAAACAACCTCTTTTATATCGACTTTGAGGAGAATAGAAGTTGAATTATTGAGCTTCTGATGCATAATCAAAGGTTGACTGTTATGCCTCAGATGTCACCAATTATGGTGCCAAAGTCCTTAATTATTCCAGGCTGTAGGTGGTTTTTCAGTTGCATCTCCGTGCTCTCCAAGCTCTTTGTTAGTCGGGCGGACCGGCAGTATTGCTCGTGACCTTCCTTCGCGAACCGGTCTTTATATTTGACAACATAATATACTGAATTGTCTAAGACTAACCTATTTCTATATTTTTATTTCGTATTTGAGCTGTCCAGGGCATTGGCGATATTTTCTGACAGGATTTCATTTGTGATTGTCCTCCAAACAAATTTCTCTGAGACAAAAGTTTACATAGAGTTTAATGCAAATCACTATGATTACAATTAGTTATTTGCCACCACTATTTTGTTTTTCCAAAAAAAAAGAAAAAAAAAAGAAACAAATAAGAAAACAAAATCAAGAATAAACAACCCTTCCCCTACCAAACAAATGAAGATAAAAATAAAAGGAAGATTAGAATGTATAAACTGACGTATCGACAATATCATAATGATTATAGCTTACCTCGCTTGCCCTCTGGACAGCATCTGTGGACGGGCGTCGTGACGTCACCTGCCGGCTGTTGATTTTGTCATAAAGCTGTCGACAGAAAGGAAAAGAAAAATACCAGGTTAAGATATCATTAAAGAGATGAATATACAACCTACTAATTCTAACCAAGTCTTGGAAGATTAAAAAAAAAAAGACATTTCTTCCGTTTAAAGCCTGATGTGAATCGGCATTAAACTCAGCATCTTTCTGATACAAATTCCTGACGTCTTACCACTACGCCTTTAGCTCAACATGCATGTAAAATCAAATACGCTGAAGAAAATCCACAATGACTTTTCCTTACCATTTGTACCAATACTTAAATGTTTGTCATCATGATGATATGACTATTTAAGTGTGAGTCTGTGAGAGTGTGTGTTTGTGCGCGCGTGGGCGTGTGTGTGTGTGTGTGTGTGTGTATGTGCGGTTTCGCACTTTTTGTTTCATAATATGTCTGTGCATTTTATGTATATGCTTTAACCAAATGAAAAATTGCCTTCATGGACTATAAAGATATTATTATTAATACTCATAACACTGAAAGAATCAGAGTCAAAAATAAGGTCTCCTCTCCAACACTCCAAAACATACAACACCCTTCTGCCACTCTCTGGGAAAAAAAAACCGTATTTAGAAATACTCAGTTGAAAACTTCTTCGAATCTATATAATTTTCTGACCAAAACTTTAAATACGTGTTTATTGAGAGTAAGGCAGGCTTCAGCCACCCTTCAACCCCAGGCGATCCACTCAATTACTGATTACCAAACACAAAAGTGAAAATTGATTTGTTCTCAAGCTCTGGGCCGCCTGGTTACAATTGGAGTTGCAGGGAATATAGAATTATAATTTCTTTAGAGCCACCGGCTCCAAATCTGTATACGATATCTGTTGAACACACACAACATTGGAGAATGATAGGGGTCCCGAGAGAATCCCTGTCTAATGGTATTATTGATTATCCCGACCCTCTTACTAAACTGTCTCTTGTGTCACAATGGTGACATAGTAAAAAAAGATATTAAAAATTTGATATCTGGAGATGACATACAACTCC
>NC_088369.1:33012688-33027688 GCF_034508935.2 Berghia stephanieae | reverse complement strand
GTGGTTAGATGACCAAATGGATGGATGAACGGATGAATATATAAATTAACGGAAAAATAGGTGGTTGGGTGGATAGATGACAAAATGAATGGATGGGTGAATTGATGGATTGATATGCGGATGAATAAATAGTAAAGTGATATATATTGGACGGATAATGGATGGAAGGATGGATGAAAAGATGGTGAATAAGTGGATCAATGGGTGGATGAATAGACGGAATGATGTATAAGGATAAGTGGATAGATGGGTGGATGAATAGATGGAAAGATGTATAAATGGATGGAAAATGGATAGATGGGTGGATGAATACATGGATTGATGTAGAAGTAGATGGATTATGAATGGATGAGTGGATAAATAGATGGAATGGCGTATAAGTGGATGGATGGGTGGATAAATAGACGGAATGATTTATAAGTAGATGAAAAAAGGATGAATAGATCGAATGGTGTATAAGTAGATGGCATAGATAATGGATAGACGAGCAAATGAATAGAAGATGACGGTATTGAAGGATACATGGTAAGATGTCGTGTTAAGAGGATTATACTGTCATTAGTGACCTCTCCAAAGTGGATGGTGTGATGGAGAGGACAGAATGGCGGGTTGCAGACTACGATGGATGGCGCATAATACTCGAAAATACAAGATTTTGTTATCAGAAGTCATTGATCATCTATAAAAGGAACCTTTCAAAAGGAGGAGGACACATATAAATATAAATATAAATCCATTATCCATCCATCCACTTGGAGATCATTCCATCTGTTCATCCATCCATCCATCCACTTGGAGATCATTCCATCTGTTCATCCACTCATCCATCCATCCATCCATCAATTCACCTATCCATTCATTTAGTCATCTATCCATTCAAAGATCTTTCAAAGACCAACGATAGTGTACATTATTTGGCGTCGCTGATACTTCTTTTTAAAGTCATTGGTCTAAGTCTTTGGATAAAGTGAGAAATGAACGAATTCGAAGGTTGACTGATGTGGAGAATGTATCAACAAAGATGAGAGACGATAGATTGAAATGGTTCGGCCATGTTAAGAGACAAGAGGGGGAATACGTGGGAGGGAAAGTTTTGGACACAATTAGCGTGAAAGAGGAAAAAGGGACTAGATGGTGGGATAAGGTAAAGGATGATATATGAAAGAACTGGGTCTGGAGGAAGTGATGCGTTGAACCGAGATGCATGGAGATGGGGCATTCATTATGGCAACCCTGCAAAATGCGGGATAAGCTGGAAGAAGAAGAAGAAGAAGAGGTCTAAGTCTTTGGACAAGTTTGGGCTCATCTAAAAGGATAGATTTTATAAATTATTTTTAAAAAACAAAACGCAATGTCTGGTTCCCCATGACCTGTTGGTCAAATACGCGAAGCATAATGAATGACGTTCAGCATGTCGATACTGTGGAACCGTCCTATTGAAGTTGTGCGTTTAGCAATAATACTCACATCATCCGCCAGCCGGATATATGGTCTAGTGGTATGACACTCGCACTTGAGCACGTTTAGTGGATATTGCGGTATAGTATAAAATTCTCAAAGCTCAATATAACGTACCAACACACAAAACTACATCGTGTAACCTCAAACGTCTGTAGTCTGATTGTTATAATTTATTGAGTATGAATCATTAAAATAACTGTCTAAAACAAAACAATAACAATGAGCTTAGTGACGTCAATTTTGTTCCATCTATAGAAATGCATACAGAAATGATGAGGCCATAAAACCCGTGTGTGTAGAGTATCAATTGACAGTCTGTCTGTCCAGTTTACAAAGTAATGGAGAGATGAATAAATGAATGGATGCAGTCGGTGTTTGAAGAAAGAGCGGCAATTTGAATGGATGGATACTGGATCCGATAGCTGGAAAAGCAATGGCGATATGGAGATATGGCAAATACAGACCAGCCAACCCAGACATCCAATATAAGGAATAGCACCCTTGATATAAGAGTTTCCGACCAAAATAAAATAAGAACCCCCCCCCCTCCTAAAAAAAAAACATAAATAAAACAAACAAATACCAAAAAAAAAAAATAAATAAAAACAAAAAAACAAAAGAAAAACCCAATAAAAATACAAAAAAAAAAAAACCAAACAAGCAAAAAACAAAACAAAACAATAACAAACAAAAAAAAAACAAAAACAAAACAAAACAAAAACAAACCAAACCAAACAAACAAACAAAACACACAAAAATAAAAAGAAAACAAAACAAACACACAAAAATAAAAAAAACTGTACAAATAACCCTGTGAAAATCGCCGATTCTAAGAATACATTCTCTTGGTTTTTTACTCTACAACGAACATGGTGGCTATTTAAAGTTATCGGCAGATTTGCCAACAACACAACAACAACAACCGTTGAATGGCCCATATATTTGTCAAATTTAAGTTACTCCAAAATAGAGTAAATTTATAAATGGGCCATTGGAACTTTTAACCCACTCAATCTTAGAGATTTTTGCTACTTTTCAAAATTGAAAAAAATGTATTAAAAATGAGCATGTGCATAGATAGTTTTATTAAACTACCATTAACATGTAAAAATTAAGAACAATAGCTTTGATACTACGCCTATAATTTGTCTCAGAAAAATGTAATAAATGGGCATGGGGTTAAAGTAACCCCGGGTATACTACGGATATAGTCGGTACTAGGGTTGAGTGAGTTAACCCGACAGCGATATATGAAGCATTGTGGAGCCATTTTTTATGAGCATGCTGAGTTGTTGGGAATCCCTATTTAGACATTATAATTACAATTGTATTTATAAGTTTATTTAATGGTCGCAATTCAGTCAAAAGCACGAGGGTTGGCATGTCTGCGAAATGGAAAAAGATTGAGATGGAACGAAAAGTGGTATTAATGAATTGGTAAGGGTGGGTGTACCCCTTTGGGGGGGGGGGGGGGGGGGGGTAAGGATTATGCGGAGAAAAAAAGGGGGGAGGGGTGATGTCAATGGAGAGATAGCAGACATCAGGCTGAATACTAAGATCGGATGGGTGGATGGGTCGATACATAGTGTCAATAGCGTTCTTATGCCTATCAATATTGGCTTGTTAGTAAGTCATATTTAATCTATTTAAGTAATTCTGAGCACTGATGACAACAACAACGATGATTATGATGATGACGAT
Source organism: Berghia stephanieae (assembly GCF_034508935.2). Lineage (NCBI taxonomy): Eukaryota > Metazoa > Mollusca > Gastropoda > Nudibranchia > Aeolidiidae > Berghia > Berghia stephanieae. Next base: position 33,024,526 of record NC_088369.1, on the reverse strand, counting down.
GATGATGATGATGATGATGATGATGATGATGATGATGATGATGATGATGATGTTTAGTGTTGCTTCTTTTTTAATTGCTCTTTTCTTAATTTTGATTTATTTCAAAACTTAACACACGGGAAATCATCAAAGAATATCTGCCTAAATTATTTCGTTGAAGACACTAAAGCAATCCGTAATCATCAAGTCTATTTAAAACTCGCCTACGAACGCCGAAGAAATGACCAGGGACATCCTTCACAGGAAGGTCAATTCCTCTTTCATTTCGTGTTTTATTGACGTGAACTTCCACCCGCTCCCCACACTATGTTGGACACCATTTATAATGGGGGTTAAAGCTCTTCCTTGACATGGCGAAGATGGAGCTGATAAAAGCTGATGGACTTTCTCAAGATCTTTACCATTATGGAAAATCCAGTACGGTCTTAAATTTTCTAGGTTATTTGAAGTTCGATGCACACAACGATGCTCAACTAAGAATACCATCCACACCCCCTTTTCCCTCCGGTACCGACAAGAGAAACGTGTTTATATAAGTTTTGGCCTTACAAAAGTAAGCGTTGCTAAGGCGAAACATGGATTAGTAGTTAGAAGAGGTGTTGAAGTACACACACACACACACATATATATATACACACACACACACAGCGAGAGAGAGAGAGAGAGAGAGAGAGAGAGAGAGAGAGAGAGAGAGAGAGAGAGAGAGAGAGAGAGAGAGAGAGAAAGGTGGGGAGGACGGGGAGAAAGATAAGTGGCAAGGATGAGGGCCTCCCATCAAACAAAACAAAAATTGATTCGACATTACATTACTGGAGTTTTTAAAAAAATGTTTTGGACCTCCCTGTCTAGCCGGAAGTGATTTTGTAAAATTGGTTACTGGAAAAGTCTGGCTCTGATTTTTTAAAATCATACAATACATGGTATAAGAAGTGGTGACTTTAGGAAACTGCCGAGTCTCTTTTTCCATCGTTCAGATAAAAACTATGCCATTATATTATTATAACATATTTATTCACTGATTTATAAAACAATAACTTGTATGCTTTAACTCTCCCCTTACCGACTATTTTCAAGATTCCCCCCCCCCCCCAAAAAAAAAAAAAAAAATTTCATACCAACCCAACACAAAAAAAAAACGATTTCTTTACATTCAAACTCAGATCCAAAAAGGATATACACAAAATTTTGTGCAGCAAAATAAGTTTTTCAAAACAGCATAAAGTTCTCATGACTAGAACAAAGCTTTTTTCTTTAAAGTTTATGCTGGACCATACAAATCTAAAAAAAGAAAAGTGTTCATTTATCCTAACGAATGAGACACTTTTTTCTGTAGTTGGTAAGAAGATGGTTAAAAGTTCAACTATTCTCTGACGATTCCATTCCAAAGTGTACAATAAATTGTAAGTGAGTGCGAACTCATTTTCTATTTAGGAGTGATTTAGTGGCCTTTGAAAGTCATCTTCTCATTTGTATCCATGTATGGAATGATACATGGAAAAGGGAGATACGTGGCAAAATTGGGCAGATTGATCAGAACACACAGCGAGTAATAACAATATTTACTGAGAGAGTAAATTACCATGAGAGCATGTGTTGTGTACACTAGTGGTGGTGTCGAGCACTAATAGCATTGACAGATCCCTGGATTCCCAAAAGACTCCTACTATAACACATTAAGCCTCATCCTTTTAGTTGCCAATTTGGCATTTTCAATGTTAAACCTGGCACTTTCAAATATATAGATTTATATCGCGAAATATATTTGGCAATACGAAACAATTTTGTTGGTGGTTGGGTGGCGACTGTTACTTCCTATTCGACGATACAATCGCAATGTCACATTCATTTATTCTGTTTTCTATGAAATGATGAAATTATAAACAAAACTTTCTTCTTTCCTGTCATAACAAACGAGAGAAGTTCATATAACTAAATAATTTCATTTGTTTATGATTTTAATACAAATAATCTTATTGAAATATGGTTAACATACATATATTATATCATTTGGCATGTTCTAATAAGTATTTGGCATCACAGACATATACTAGCTGGCAAATCCACACTCCAGCATAGTGTGCGCTTAGAGTCTCATTTGACCCGAGTTAGGGATTAGATAGAGCCAATGTTCACTGGAACCGCTGGTGTCGCATTACCGAATTTGACATGGCTCATGACATTGGACAGAGACAGTGGATTTTGTGGCTCTGACATCGAATATAATCATTTCTCCCCAATGCCACACAAAAGTTCTGTGTAAATCTAACATATATAGATTGTTCGAATTTGACGTCTCTCAGGTCTTTATTATTGTTTTTTTTTTTGCCATCCGCGTTTATGAGTAATTCTCACTAAACTGTATTAAACCGACTATAAACGATCATGGTTACACAAAGTTTTGTGTGTTGGCAATGTTGTGAGCTTCTTAGCCAAGCGCATCCTGTCTATAGATAGTATGCAGATGACGTCACTCAGGCCTTTGTTATTGTTTTTGCCATCCGCGTTTGTGAGTTGTTCTCACTAAACTGTATTAACCAGACTATAAAAGTTCATATGAACTTTTATAGTCTGGTTAATACAGTTTAGTGAGAACAACTCACAAACGCGGATGGCAAAAACAATCACAAAGGCCTGAGTGACGTCATCTTCGAACTATCTATAGTCGTACTCTGACATGTCTGGCCAGAAAACTAGTCCTTCAAATATTGATCGATTCAAATGACTCATCCTGCCAAAAACTCTCAAACCTCGGACTTGCGAATATTTGTATCTACATAGATTTAGAAAGACTTGACGACAGAGGGACGAATGAGACTTACAGAGAGGAAGAGAGAGAGAGAGAGAGAGAGAGAGAGAGAGAGAGAGAGAGAGAGAGAGAGAGAGAGAGAGAGAGAGAGAGAGAGAGAGAGAGAGAGAGAGAGAGAAGACATAAAGAGAAAGGGGGAAAAGGGAGTTAGAGTTGGCGTGATGGGGGAGGTAGGGAGAGCGTTCCATGTTTAATCGATCATGATATCAAGATACATACAACATGAAGATCGTGCTATTACATAGGGATTACGTTTATCATGGGTTGTGTCCCTTGATGTTTGTATTGGTGTATATATATATATATATATATATATATATATATATATATATATATATATATAATATATATATATACATACATACATACATATACATACCCTTACACATATACACAAATAAAATGTGTACACACACACACACACACACACACACACACACACACACACATCGTAGTTAGACGTAGGCGATGCACATAAAAGTGTCTCCATTTTCTCTGATCTAACGAAGGGCATTATCCTAATGCACACGTCTATAGAAGTTCGTACACTTCCTCATCATTAAAAAAAAAAAAAAGAAATCTCCTCTCATCATAGTGGGTTATCTCCGTACATATAATTTGACAACTTGTGGGTGTCCTCTTCATGCTACTCACCAAGCCTTTGGAAACGTATTGATCTACCAAAGCATGCATCGATTATAACATGAGATGACGCGAATTGAGAAATACTAGAAGACAATGGAGGATAACAACTTTTTGAAGACTCGGACATGAGTAAGATCCGACTTATTGAGTGAATATAGATTCATGAAAGTGAATGGCGCGGGCTTATTCCTGCCCAGATCATCTATATTTTAAAGATATATGCGTTTGGCTCAGAAGCTCACGCATTGTCATCCGGAAGTACAGCGGACCAACACACAGAACTCTGTGTCACCATGAACTTTCATAGACTGGATAATACTGTTAAGTGAGAATTATTCATAAACGTGGATGGCAAAAAAACATAACAAAGAGTACGGCAAATACGGCAGTTAACCTATTGCAGGCTGATCAATTTTCGCGGTGAGGCCCTGGTTCTTGGCGTTTCATTCGTGGAGTCCTGGACGGCGTTAATTAAAGAGCGTCCCAGCGGCAGCCAGATGGAGGGTGAAGCATTCGTGAAGTCCCTGAGTTCGATTCCCATCATCTGGATATTCTCTTCTCAGATCATTTCAAGTTGTTGTTGAGATAAATGCACGATCCATTCACTTTTCTGAACATTTATTGATTAAATCTATTAATCAGTGGTGAAGGAATCTTACGTAAAGAGTACACGCGTGTCAATCTATGTTTGGATAGATCAGAAATTCTTGACAACAATGACACTGACACTGAGAGTAAAGACATAAATATGTGCATTAATATATACTAAAGTATATCCAACTTCAAATTATAGGATAAAATATGAGGAGGAGGTATACGAAGAGAGTGAGTGAGAGAGAGAGAGAGAGAGAGAGAGAGAGAGAGAGGGGGGGGGGAGAGAAGAGAGGGAGGGCAACAGTGAATTAGAGATACATAAAGATAGACAGAGAGAAAAAGGAGAGTGAGTGAAAGAGTGAATAAGTGAATGATATTATATATATATATATATATATATATATATATATATATATATATATATATATATATATATATCCTTTCTTAAAAAAATATAGCATTGTGGAGAACATTGTGCTTATTTGAGTCAATAAAAAAATTGATACGGCGCACAACTCTACTGAAAGATTTGAAAATTAGAAATGTATTTTTTACAGATAGATAAACAGATAACTTGATTTCCTTTTATAATTTAAAGTCAGTTTGAAAGTTCGTTGGGTCAAACAGATATCATAAAATATGTACCAACGACGACACTTGACTCCCAAAATCAACTAATTTTGACACTGTAAAAAGTTGTCAATTTGCGTCATCTATTTATGACATCAAGTAATATTATTACTTCCGTTGTGTTGTTGATTTAGTTCTATTGCGTGTATGTTTGTGTGTGTATGTGTGTGTGTTTGTGTTTGTGTGTGTGTGTTGTGTGTGGTGTATACATGTGTGTGTGTGGATGTTGGCATGTTTCAGCAAATCGTGGCATTCATAGTGATATTATTCACTTGATCACATGAAGGTATTTCAGTCGCCATTTTGATTCTTTTTTTACTATTAGGGTTAGCTCGAGATCGAAGATATTTCTTTTTCTATTAAGGTTAGTCATAAGTCTTAGTAAAGGTGCTAGGATGTTTGTTTTTCCATAAGTTAAGTAAAGGGGAGACATTCCGAAAGCTCCTACATCCCCAGTATTCTTTAAATTTGTATTTTCACCGTTGATATTTTGTCAGGCATTTATTTATTCAATTTGTCATTATATCTAGAAGTATTTTAAAAACTCTAGAACAAACCTTGATAGATTTGTGAAAGTTTAAAATTTCTTAATTTGACAATTGTTTTGATTTTCAGCCGCCATTTTGATTTGTTAAATATTGAAAGGTAGTGCAAAGCCAGTCCGAGAGTTGTTTTTTTTCTATTAGGGTTAGCTCGAGAGGTTAGTCATAAGTCTTATTAAAGGTGCTAGGAAGTTTGTTTTTCCATAAGTTAAGTAAAGGGGAGACATTCCGAAAGCTCCTACATCCCCAGTATTCTTTAAATTTGTATTTTCACCTTTGATCTTTTGTCAGGCGTTTATTTATTCAATTTGTCATGATTTTTTCTATTAGGGTTAGCTCGAGATCGGATGATTTTTTTCCTATTAGGGTTAGTCATAAGTATTATTAAAGTGCTAGGGTGTTTGTTTTTCCAATTGGGGTTAATTAAAGGTACTAGGTTTAATTTTTTCTTGGGGTTAGTTCAGGGAATATATTATTAAATGTATTATTGGGCCACACAGAAAAATCAACCGAAGATATACCAAATTACACAGACAACGTTGTTTACCAATCTGCCCTCATTAAATGATGGTGAGTACAGTATCGAATGAAAATAGTTCTTTCCCCGCGAAATTGCGGGCTTTTTACTAGTATATATAAATATATATAAGGGTCTAGATATATAGATAAAATATAGAGAGGCAAATAGATGGATTGATAGTAGATAGAGTAAGACATGTAAAACGAGATGGATGTATGGATCGATAGCTAGATAGATAGCGTAAGATAGAGATGGTAAAATAGAGAGAGAGAGAGACAGAGAGAGAGAGCGAGAGAGAGAGAGAGAGAGAGAGAGAGAGAGAGAGAGAGAGAGAGAGAGAGAGAGAGAGAGAGGAGAAAGAAAGAGTGGGTGGGAAAGTAATATTTTTAAAAAATTCGCCAAATAAATTGTCCGTTAAACATAATAAGAATAATCAAATAAACAACCTGTAATGGGCTGCCGGGGGCATCAGGCAATTCTGTTGATTTTTGTTGTTGATGGTGATAGGTCTTGGCTTCTTCATTTTCTCCTGCTTCAACAGTTCGCTTTTTCATTTTTCCTTTGGTAATCCCGTGTGAGGGACTAACGACGCCCACTTCAGAATTCATCAGCCGGAATTTGCCAACACTACGAGAATCACGCGTCAAAGTTTCCGGAAATTCATCATCATCATTACCACCACCATCGTCATTTTCGTCATATTCATCGCCACCAGCTTCTTCTTCGTTGAATATTGTATCCTCTTCCAAGGTATGATCGTCAAAATTACTTCTCACTGCGCGATCCTCCTCTAATTTCAAAATCCACAGTAGCGCACACAAACGCACCATAGCCCGCTCGTGACGTGAATGTAAATACATTTCCAAAGGGTTTTTTTCTAACGGATTACACACACTTAGAATAGATTCCTGAAGCAGGTCAAGTTCTTCGTTGTTATCTTTGTTGTCGCATGAAGTAGAACCGGATGTTGCGTTGACATACTCAGTTTTGGTTCTTTCCACAGATGCTGGGAAATCCACATTTGATGACGGGGATGGTTCACATGACAAGCAATTGTTAAAACTATCACCGCCATTTTTACAGTGTGAATTAGAAAGTGAATAATTAGTCGCCTGTCTACTACCTACTGACACATCGAGCCGACTGTCTTCAAGTGTAGGAGATGAAAACACAGAAGAAGGGAATTCGTAGGTGATTTCATCAACCGAATTTTCCGAGCTTTCCTGCAAGACTCCATCTTCATCCTTGACCGTTGATATAGAAATAGAAGCAGTTCGATAGCCTGGGAGATCTGAAAATAGTTTTTTAGAGACTTTGTTATTTCCGGGTGTTAATTTGTTAGTACAAGTGGCGATATCCTGATATATATCAGTGTGGTTTGCTAATCGGTGCCCGCAACGTCGACGTGAAATGTACTGGTCTTGTTTGGAGGATGGGCAGCTTTGTGATAGCTTTAGAAAGTATCTCCGTTGTTTTTGACCAACACTGAACTTGAAGAATCTGTCTGTCAGACGAGAAAACCGACGGCGGTTTTTAGATTTGTTATTACCGTTAACGTTATTGTTATTATTGTTGCTGCGGTTGTTGTTGTCTGTGATGAGGCTGTTGATGTTTTCACTCTCAAATCGATTTTTGAGGCTTTTGTAGGTATTGTAAGAATTTCGTAGCTTTGGCTTGGCGTTAGGGTTGGAACCCGTGTCGTTGCTTTCCTCAATAACTCTAGAAGACAAAGAATGCACTTTGGAGTCTTTTCTGACGACTAAAGATCTTCCTTTAATTGCCACGTGTTTATCTGCCGACTTATCTTGTTGGTCATTTACCACGATTGAGGGCTGTTGTTGATGATGTTTTAATTGTTGCTCCTGTTGGTGTTGCTGTGGAAGAGTGGGCTCTTTCTGAGAACGGGATTTTTTTCTTCTGTTTGCAAAAAGATTCTGAGGCGAGAAACGCCACGTCCCAATCGTCATGGCCCCGTTCTGGGCGGCGGTGTTGCTATTACTGTACGACTGCGCATGCACAGACGATGTTGATGATGACTTGGATTTTGTTGTGTGTAAAGGAGGAGAAGTATTGGTGGCGGAGGAGTTTGAAATGGGTAGGATGGCGTCCCAAGCCTCCGTTGTGGTTGTAAAGGTGTCGCGGTCGTGTGGGATAATGGTTGGTGATGGGTGGAGGAGGGAATGGGTAGTGGGGGTTGACTATTATGACCACAAGTCATCAGGCTCTGGCTGAGATTTCAATGGGTACCGGCGAATTACTGCTCGTCGAAGCGCAGCGACTCAAAACGCGTTCATAGTACTTTGACGTAATATTTATAATGGACTTTTTGTGAGTAAGGGAGGCAACTATGTATTTCAAGTCCACTCATAAATATCATTGCGGAGAACCATAAATCATAAACAGGGTGTCACATGACATCTTACGTTACAATTCTATCGTCGACATTTGTTCACACGGTGATGGAATTGTTCTTTGGCACATTTAATGTCATTTTGGTATGGAATGGACACTCATTTCAAGTCACGAGTAATTTGCATGGACCTGCCTAAAACATTGTATGTAGAAACTTACACTGGAGGGAATATTTCATGAGCTAAAATTGTTTTTAGATTAAGAGACCTATAAATGGAAACAAAGACATTTAATAAAAAAGCGTACTTGTTACGACAGACAATGATGGATGTAGAACAATGGTCCCCATCATTTTTATCGTTGCGCAACAGTTAACGATTGATACCATTTTACATAGGAAAGCTAAGTCGGGGATATTGGTCATTCTTTTATTGCACTGTTTTAATAGCTTTTATTTAAGAGTAAAGAACAAACAAAACATACACCAGGTTTAAAAAAATAAATAAAGGATATATAAATAAAAGTAAGGACTGACCATAAAAGTGTACTCCCACAATCGATGATTCGTAAAATTTTGGACACTCCTGACAGCCCAATCAAAAGTATTTACAGGCAGATCAGGTTTTTAATTTTTTGACAAGTAATTATAAAGCTTAAGAGCTATTTTCAAGAAATTTCTTTGAAGGGGATCACCGAGAAAAGTCCCGATTACCATATCCGGAAGGGAGATCATCAATTGTCTGAAAACAAATGACGATGTACAACCATCTTTTATGTGCATTCCATTCATCAATGTAAATGGTGCTGCTTGAAGCTCGAAGAAATAAATAACAATGTGAAATTGAATGTAAGCTTCAATTTAATATATGAAAACAGATAAAATGGACATTACGGGTTTCTCCTTTATCAACAAAACAGGATGAATGAAACACTACAGACGCCACATTATCTCATTCGTCTGTAGTGTTTCATTCATCCTGTTTTGTTGATAAAGGAGAAACCCGTAACGTCCGTTTTATCTGTTTTCGTAAATTAAATTGAAGCTTACATTCAATTTCAGATTGTTATTCCATTCAACATAGATTTAACAAAGGCATTGAATAAGTATTTTTAAAAAATCAAACACAATTAAAACCACATCTAAAAGTTCACAATAATCTAAAAATCTCAAAAATGGAATTCGGAACAAACAGGTAAAACAAAAAGGTAAAAAAAAAAAAGGTTAAGCATAAATAGAAATTAAAAACAAATTGCATATCTACGGTCGGTGAATAAACCTCATTCATTGGCGGATAAGCGTACAACACTGAACATAAATATCTGAAAAGCGTGTATGAAAAAGTTCTAGACAAAGCAGAGAGAAAAATACAAGAAAAAATGTTTCTTTAAAAATCAGTTTTTGGGATGGGTTTTATTTTCTTGCATCTTTATTTCTTGCTTTGTCTGACACTGTCTCGTGCACACTTTTTCAGAGATTTCTCTTACACCAGAACCTGCTCTCTAATTTGTCAACAATGAACACATCACAAAATGAGGGTAAAAGAAAATGCAAGAGCATGCATTTTCAGAACCCGACTCGTAAATTATTCGATGAAGACATGAAAGTAAAAAAATAAAAATAAAGAAAGAATGACAGCCGGAGAAAACACCAATTGGAAGATTTCACAACGTTGTGAAGCGCTCTCATTACCCCCCCCCCCCCCCCCCCCCCCCCTCCCCCTTCGGTTTCCAAATATGTGTGGAATGCTGGATAAAACAGTTTTGATAGATGCCTTCTGTCTATATTCAGGATCTAGGATCTGATAATGGAGAGGGAACTCTGAGATAAACAATATAAGACAATCAACATCTTTACATTACAGACCACGACGAGGGAGTGGGGTTGATGTAAATATGAAACATGCACAGGAAAAAATATTAAAAGATACATAGAAGCACAGGGGGAAAAGAATATGCAGGCAAAGGCCTCCATGCATTTCCCGGGTATCGGGAGATAATAAACCGTACGGTGATAGACCAATCAAATGATTAGAAAATATATTCCAATATCTTAGTGACCGACCATGATGTATTTTCATTGAATTTCCCTCCTATATACACGGGCGCCTATACACATACATCACCCCCCCCCCCCCCCCCTCTCGCTCTCTCTCTCTCTCTCTCTCTCTCTCTCTCTCTCTCTCTCTCTTTCTTTCTCTCTCTCTCTCTATCTATCTATCTATCTATCTATCTATCTATCTATCTATCTATCTATCTATCTATCTATCTATCTATCTATCTATCTATCTATCTATCTATATATCTATCTCCCTCCCTCTGTCTATCTATCTATCTCATTCTCTATCTATCTCATTCTCTATCTATCTATCTATCTACCTACCTACCTACCTACCTATCTACCTACCTACCTACCTACCTACCTACCTATCTATCTATCTACCTATCTACCTATCTATCTATCTATCTTCTATCTCTATATGTCCCCCTCTGTGTTTGCTAATCGTGTATACCTGGGCGATCGAGTCATCTAATATCCATGACATACTATTATGATTTGTATATTCGGGCGATCCCGGTATCAAAAACGGAACAATTAATAGCATGGGAATCATTCCACCCGAGCGTTTTGTATTTATATATCTATAAATGGTAACAAATACAGACCAGGGTGAACATGGTGGAAGCTGTCATGGCGTCACTTTCCTCGTAATGACGCATAGTAACAGTAACTGGTTCTAAACGATCGGAACAATGGCGGGCGCCCTTAATAAATATTTCTCCGACGAGCATAAAAGTGTATCCAGAGGAAAAAAACCCATTAGAAATATGATCATGTTTTGACTTTTATACATTCTGATTACAAGACATATGAAAAGTTCTAGCCAGCATGAATAATAAAAAGTACCGATTTTCTTTGTTCAGAACCAAGCGGACGTGACATCAGACTATTGAATCCCATTACGTAACACACTTCGCCTTGTTTACAAACACCCCATGGCCTTACCATCAAAAGACAGCTATCGTGTCGTGGGTGAGGCAGGTGAAAACTGTCCCATGCAGCCTGGAGTACTCGTAACTGATGCACGTGCCAGGGACATTGGCACCAGAGAGCAGCGTGCATGCACGTGTTTGGACACAGAAAATGGTGCGCATCGTTTTTCTCATCGTTATCGCACCCTCCTCCATCACCATAATTCCCGCTCTGATTACTCTTGTCATTGTCAATGTTATTATTACTTGTTTTATAGCGAGAATTCAACGAAATGCATTTCTCTCCAAACATGTGAGTGACAGCCCATCGTTTAGGCGATCTTCGTATTGTCCCTGATAGTGACTGCCATCGACTAGTTATTGTCTCGTGGGGATTGGGATGGTCAAGCTGTGGCATGATTCTTGTGGTTTTCACTGAAGGCTTACAAGTTGATTCTAATTTTCTTTTTAAAATGGTATAGATAGTTCGAAGATGACGTCTTTCAGGCCTTTGTTTTTGTTTTTGCCATCCGCGTTTGTGAGTTGTTCTCACTAAACTGTATAGATAGTTCGAAGATGACGTCACTCAGGCCTTTGCTATTGTTTTTGCCATCCGCGTTTGTGAGTTGTTCTCACTAAACTGTATTAACCAGACTATAAAAGTTCATGGTTACACAGAGTTTGTGTGTTGGTCCGTTATACTTCCGGATGGCAATGTTGTGAACTCCTTGGCCAAGCGCATTCTATCTATACTGGATAAAAAATAAATTCCGGTGGAG
>NC_088369.1:32995188-33007688 GCF_034508935.2 Berghia stephanieae | reverse complement strand
TCTTGTGATATATGATGTGAAAGCGAAAAACAAAAACAAAAAAAAAACCATAAAAACAACAATAAAGACACATAAAATAAACCATGTTTGTTTGAATTTCCACTTATGTTTTTACAGCTTCCATTATAGCATCAACACGTACTAAGCCACAAAGAGACGGACGCTTAATGTTTGAAATTCAACTTTTTTGTCCACAACAAGTTAAATGTCTTACCAATCGACATGTTGTGTGAGTGACGCTAGAGATAGTATGAAGTTGACGTCACCCAGGTCTCTGTCATCGCTTTTTGCCATCCACGTTTATGAGTAATTCTCACTAAACTGTATTAACCAGACTATAAACGTTCAAGGTTACACATAGTTTTGGGTGTTGGTCCGTTATACTTCCGGATGGCAATGTTGTGAGCTTATTAGCCAAGCGCATACTATCTAGACCGTGGGGTCTATAATGTCATATCCAAGCATATTGTGCGGTGAATATGATATCGGGAATCAAATTTAAAGTTAGTGGTCATGATATGTCGCCGACGTTTTTCCGCAATCGTGGACGTGCCGAGAACCTTGGTCTAGGCGCTTTATATTATTTATCTATCCTTAGAGGATTGTGCGGCTATGTGGTCTTGTGGTATGACACTCGCTTTTGGATCAGAAGGTCCTGGGTTTGAGCCTCGCTCGGCGCATGGTCGAGTACTTGTAAAAAGCTCTTTACTCACATTCTCTAACCGTCCTCGGGTGTACAATGAGTGCAAATGAGTGTTGTCTCTGTCTGAAAAATTGTAATATCGCTTACAGGCGTCATGTCTCATTCTACATGTTACGTGATTCGATTGGTCAGTGCTTTGAACACGTTTAGTGGATGTTGCTCTATATAAAAGATCAGATATACTACACTGAGCTTTAAAAAATAAAACATACCACATGTTTAAAGGTCTGATAACATAATTAAATATGGACCAAACAATAACTGTCGATTATACCGGAAAGAAACCAAGTTCTATAAAAAACCAAACAACACACTCCCACAACAATCTACAATTTCTTGATGCTTCCCTATTTCTTTCTCTTTCTGTAAAACACTCGGAGACATTCAAAACTCCCAGTGGAACTTAAAACCCTAAAAGCCAGACAGACAAACAAGAACTAATACATTATTAAGGAGGCAAGCCACTGGGGTGAAATATTCTCGTAACAATCGTTATCATTAATTGAAAAGAAAAGGGGCGGGAGTGTGGTGTGGGTGTGTGTGTGTGTGTGGGGGGGGGGGGGGGGGCATACAAGTGAAAACAAGCAACAATGTAATGAGCCAATCTCGTGACGACATTTCCATCTTTTGACTTAATCACTTAAGGACAATACCTACAAACTTTTAAAAATCAAATAGAGTGAGAGCTCGGATGTGTGTGTGTGTGTGTGTGTGTGTGTGTGTGTGTGTGTGAGAGAGAGAGAGAGAGAGAGAGAGGGGGGGGGGGAGCGGTAGAGATAGTGAGAGAAAAGAAAGAAGAAAGACAGATATATATATATATATATATATATATATATATATATATATATATATATATAGAGAGAGAGAGAGAGAGAGAGAGAGAGAGAGAGAGAGAGAAGAGAGAGAGAGAGAGAGAGGGAGAGAGAGAGAGAGAGAGAGAAGAGAGAAGAGAGAGAGAGAGAGAGAGAGAGAGAGAGAGAGAGAGAGAGAAGGGGAGAGGGGGGGGGCGAAAAAACAGATTTGATTTAATTCGCATGGTAATTGATAGACTAACCAACCCTGTAATTAACCACTATGTCGTACTCCAACTAAACACATTCTTTAAAAAATTTGACTTCGCGAAGTCCCAGGTTTAAGAGTTTGTGACAAGATGAGGGTAATTTAAATCGGTCGGTATTTGAAGGCCACAATTTTATATATGTTTTTTGCTCTCCAGAGTACGGCAGTAATTTGGTCAGAAAACTCGTCCTTCAAAAAATATCGATGGATACAAAATGACCCTCATCTTGTCAAAACTCCTCTCGCCCGGGACTTCAAGAACAACGGTCAAACATGGGACTTAGTTGCTACAATGTTTTTAAAAAAATTGTTGTTTTGTTGGAGTTTTTTTTTTCAGAATACGACAGGGAAGTGTCATGATGAAACTTTTGACAAGATGAGACAAGTTAAAATTATTGACTGGCCAAAATGAAAAAAAAAAAAGGTTTGTCAGTCGTGCCAATGTAATGATTATTTAGTACAAAACCTAATGACAGATCGGTGGTGTCAAATTCGAAATTCAATTGGTTGTGTAAAGCTGTAAACTCCCATTAGACTTCTATTTCACATGTTTAGAGAGGGAACGAAATTGATGTCACTTCACCGGCCTTTTGTTTCTTTTTTTTTAGACAGCCATTTTAATGATACGTTCTCCAAAACATCCAATCAATCGGACAATAAACATTTAATGTTACACATAGTTTTGTGTGTTAGTACGTTATTTCCGGCTGGTGGATGTTCAGAATATTTTACCTATACGCATCGCATTAATATGTCTTCGAATCTGGTACTGTGACACATAGGGTGAATAGATAAATCCAGTTTTAATACGACATCAATTATTTATCTTATTTTTATGGACACCTTCTATAGATTACAATATTATATCATTTTACGCCTAAAGAAATAGAACGAAAATTGAAGTCAAGTATTCAACAATCCGTTATTAAGGGCACTCTTAAAAAAAAGAATTTAAACAAAGGGGGGAAATCTACGCAGACATTAAAAAAATCTTCGTTCAATTTCACGTAAACTGGAATATCATAGCAGGCAAGACATACACTTATTATGAATAGGGATAGGAACATTCCATGTGAAATTTCATAAAATGTTTGAAATGAATGCATCAAATGAATGTTCATATCCAATATCTTTTCCCAAACGTATCACATATCACAATACACAGATCGCACATCTTGTGGCATCTAAAGTCAGCTATAGAGGTCTAACTCCTATTTAATTTTATTCATCGTTTTTTTTTTAATTTTGTGAATGATTTTCAAAAACCACGAGTGTAAAGCAATACCCAATGTAAATGTCCATAAATGGATAAATAAAGTTCATCTATAATTTATGTTGTTTTACCAAACGGATATAATTTTGTGAAAATGTCTGGACTGGTCCGAGATACACAAAGCAATAGGTCATCAAAGAGTGGCCAGTACGAGGTCTTAGTTGGGCGTGCCGGGTGTTATTAATCAACCAATCCACACAACACAAACAACTTGGGTATAAATCATACACTGTTCAACAAGAGCACACTTACGATGAGTTTAAAGTGCGTGCGAGTGTGCGAGTGACACCAAAGCAGATTTATCTTCCCTGATTTGTCTAAAACACTTGATTTTCATTAACATAATGCAATGCCGGTTGTTCTGAATTGACCTTGTAAATGAATTGTCATTCTTTTAAGAGAGAGGGCGAGAGAGAGAGAGAGAGAGAGAGAGAGAGAGAGAGAGAGAGAGAGAGAGAGAGAGCGAGAGATAGATAGATAGATAGATAGATAGATAGATAGATACACACAGAGAGAGAGAGGGAGAGAGAGAGAGAGAGAGAGAGAGAGAGAGAGAGAGAGAGAGAGAGAGAGAGAGAGCGAGAAAGGGATGTGGTTGGTGTCTGTATGTAATCAAAATATTGAGAGTTTATCTAAACATGCATCTTGACCAAACACTCCGAAGATCTTAAGAAAAGCAAACACTTAGACGACAAGGCCTCTTGCACAATTTCTGTTTCCAGTCAATAAATGCGCGGATTTAAAAACCTCCACGAGGAAACGCATTCGCAGCTTTTGATGAAATAAAACACGGATTCATTTTAAATCACATGCATATAAATAATCATACCTAAAAACGTCACGACAATATCATTCCGACTGCCAGGAAAAGATAACACACGCCTAAATCTGATATTATGTACTAAGCTGATATTATAAGCTAAGGACTGTAAAAAGTAATGAACGAAAGTCAATATTGTAACAGCTTGGATAAAACCTTCTTAATTAACACATCAATCTAAATCCAGATAGACATTCTGGGTTGTAAGCAGCGATGTATTAAAGTTTTATTGTTTTTTGGTAGAAAACGGTATTCATACTGCAACCACCATTGAGTGCAGACGATACAAGTTATTTTTCATTATATTTTAATATTTTTTTCTACGTTTATTTGTGTATTGTTGTGCTGACGAAGAGTTTGTACCCGAAACGCCCATTGTCTGTTTTGTTCCCATAAGAAGAAGCCTTTCCATTTTCACTCTTTCGTTAGTATTGTTTTTTGGTAATGGCTGAAGAAGGGTTTTGAGCCTATAATGTTCCGTGTTTGGTCGTTTGGTGTTTTTCGAAGCTGTCCTATTGACTTTTGTTCATTACTTTTCTACGATTATTATGATGATTTTTTCCCCACCTATAATTAAGACTGACCCAGGCGGTGTTTGACTTTGGCGAGGGGTCTGTTGACGCGATCGTCAATAATGTATGGTTCCATATTTATACAGGGACAGCAGCCCTTATTGGTGGCAGCGGAAAGACTAGGGAGAGAATGGAATTTTTGGAAAAAATTCCAATCGATTTCCGAGAATTTGCTTTACTATGTGTATTTGTTTTGTTTGTTGCTTTAGGTCTCTTCCAACACAATTGAGGTTATATGAGAGACCGCTGAAACAAAAAAACAAGCAATCCAACAAAAATAGTACAAATGTAAATCAAAATCATAACCTAAAGATATCATAAGCTAAATTATAAATAACCAAGAACAAACAGGCAGAAGATTTACAGAAAAAAAAATATCCCCTGTCAAAAATACAATCACAAACCAAAGAAGCAGGATAGGCTAGTAAAGAGAAGAAGAAACGACATCACTATCGGATCGTACACCCATGCGAACATCATAGGTATATGATTCAAGGGTGATGCTCCCATCCAACCACCCGCACTATGTGTATTTGTCTCTCTGTGTGTGTGTATATGTGCGTGTGTACGTGTGTGTGTGTGTGTTTGTGGGGGGGGGGGGGGGGGAGAGAGGGAGAGAGAGAGAGAGCAGTGTGGCAAATTACAAATCCTATATTGGTCTTTCCTCCTAGTTGATAAGTAAACATAAAGTATTATTCTATCCCCCCCCCCCCCCCCCCCCACGAGATTATCAAGCATTAAAATTCACTAAAATTAGATTCTTAAACAAGAAGTACATTTAAACATTTTTGAAAATGTCTTTTATTCAAATATAAGGAAATCGATTACTGGGTGGAGTAAAGGATTTGTTACACTCCTACGTTTTGCAATTCGAACACTTGTTCCCCAATCCCACTCGCAAGCTCGTGCAGCGGTTTGGAACACGTTCGGAATTATTTTTTTTTTTAAAAGCAACCTTGTAAGAATTGCATAATGTTTAGTTTA
Source organism: Berghia stephanieae (assembly GCF_034508935.2). Classification (NCBI taxonomy): domain Eukaryota; kingdom Metazoa; phylum Mollusca; class Gastropoda; order Nudibranchia; family Aeolidiidae; genus Berghia; species Berghia stephanieae. Next base: position 33,002,277 of record NC_088369.1, on the reverse strand, counting down.
ATAGAACTTTGTTTTTTATGTATTTGCTTTGTTTCTTTTTTGTAATAATGATAAGGTACTAGGATGATATATGTTATTCGACGGAAGAGTAACAATGCACGCACCTATAATCAACTACAACGAAAAGGAAAACTCGAATTACACATTTACAATTGCCGAATCGATGACGACGGCAGACGACGTGAGTGAGTTAGCAAATCGGACCGTAGGTTATGGAGTGTGGAGTGTACACCAGAGATGTCAACTGTCTTATGATTTCCTGAATTTCAGCGGGCTTTTTGAATATTTTTTTTCAACAAATTAGTCTTTGATAGGAAAGAAAATAACGAAAAGGGAATACAAAGAGATAACAACGAGACAACTTGATAGCCAGACAGTCGGATAGATAGATTGGTACAGAAAGAGAGACAGAAAGAAAGAGAGAGCTAGGGAGAGAGAGAGAGGGAGAGAGAGAGAGAGGAGAGAGAGAGAGAGAGAGAGAGAGAGAGAGAGAGAGGAGGGGGAGGGAAGGCGCTATCCGACATAAACTTGAGGATAAACGTGAATTTTCGATTCGTAAATTGAAAACGTAATCTCTATTTAAGTCGACAGTTTGAATTGATAATGCGGAGGAGAGGCAGGGATTTAGCATTGAGTACCATGGATGTCCATTATCAAACGTATTGTCCTTGCAAAAGTCTTAACTCTAAAGAGAATCCACTTTCCTTAAGCTTTTCCTTACTGCTTTAAATCAACGATAGGCAGAGTTTTAAAAGACTGCAAACACTCCTATTTTCCTATTAAACCGAAATAATGAGTGGGGCATTGCTATTGCTTGATTTAATTTCATCTTTGAAAATAACGGATTTTAAAAGATGCCATAACAATAACCTCGACTAAATTCAAATAGACTCGATTAGATTACATTTTGTGTATTTCCGTGCCAAAATGATATCCGGCAGTTAGATATCACTACCGTTATTTTAAAACTACGATGGCAATGCAGTGACACATGATGTATTCTTACAAATGACGACAGATTATGGCAAAGAGCTTAATTTTCTTTATAAGAGAACTAGTATGCGAGATTTATGCCCAAAACAGACGTTGAGGAATTGCATAGGAACTGGGGATCTTGCGTTATGGTGGAATGATTGATCTTTCAACATTCAATGAAACCCTGGCACTGTTTCCATTTAAAAAAAAATAGATTTAAGAGATGTGCTGTAAAAAACAAAACAAAAAAAAAAAACAAAAAAAAAAAAACAAAACAAAACAAACCCAAAACAAATACAAACAAAAAACCAACAAAAGAAACAAAATAGCTCGAACAACTAGTTTACATCATCATGCCATGTGACCCCAAAACTTTGAAGCTCATATGAAAGGAAAAGCGGGAATAACTTTAAATTAATAAATTATCATATAGACCGTCTAATGTGAGCAAATTGATACCCTGTAACACTTTTTTGACACAATGAATGAAAAACTAGTGCAGATATATATTCTTTTCGTGTCAGACTTTTGAATTGCTTTTCATCAATCAAACAAACAACCTCTGAAACCTTAAACAGTAAATAATTCTTGGAAATGCCACCACGTTGATGCCTTTAATGATCGAAGCGTTGACAAACATTTTCAGGCAAATACGTATATCACTTACATCGGTGGTATAATGTATTAAAACCGCGTTTGTTTGCATAATGATATTACCACTCTAAAATACAGCGCTCAAACGAGGGAAAACAAATAATAATAATAATAATAATAATAATAATAATAATAATAATAATAATAATAATAATAATAATAATAATGATAATAATAACAATAACAATAATAATAATAATAATAACAATAATAATAATAATAATAATAATAATAATAATAATAATAATAATAATAATAATAATAATAATAATAATAATAATAATAATAATAAAAGAAGAAGAAGAAGAAGAAGAAGAAGAAGAAGAAGAAGAAGAAGAAGAAGAAGAAGAAGAAGAAGAAGAAACAAACGGGGAAAATATTTTAAAGAACAATGTCTGAAATCCTATAATAAAGAAGATTTTATGATTCTCAATTGAGCTCTCAATCTAATGCATACCTACGACTGAACTCTGTTATTTCCTAACCGCAACCCGCGAACCACGAATATCAGCAACCAACAAAATAGAAATTGATTTTTTTTTGTCTTTCCCAACAACATTAAGGATTATAGTTTTTACGTGTCCTGACGTGGGACCTAATCCATCCTATCGTCACGAGATGTGGATGGAATCTGGATTGGATTTTAAAAGGGTCATACGAGCTGCCAACCCCAAGAATTGATTTACTTTTATTAACTTTTTTTTTCTCCTCCACATTCCCACCCCTTTCTCTCTCATAAGGCAGTAGTAGTGGTATCTCTATTTTTTTCTTTACTTAAAACCATCGAAGATCACACTCTATTGAGACGATCCTTTCACATTGAAATAAGGTGTAAAGAAAAATAAAACAAATAATAGTCAAAAATTTATCATATTGGAACTGAGACTAGAAATACTGTCCATAAGACATAAAGGAAAAATTAAAGAGGAGTAGATAAAGAGGAAAGAAAATAAAAATGATACGAAATCCTCCAATTCCTGTCTATATATTCCGCAATATTAGACATATTGATTTTCCGGCTTGTATACCTCTTGTCTGTATAAAAATATACAATTAGTTGCGTTCAGCTTTTCTTTGCAATCTTGCATTACAAAGACTTAGAAGTTGGAAGAATTAATGAGTGGAAGAAAAACACGAAAAGGAGGAGACCGGTTCGTGACGATAGACAATGAGAAAAGACTGGCAGGGTCTGAATATAGAATACCTCGAATGGCTATCACGCAATGTTATGCTGATAGCATCAGAGTGGACACTCCCATCTATTTGGCCATATAAAATCATTTACCTTACGCTTTTCCTTTTATTCTTTCTGTCTTATTGTTAGCTCGGTTAGGATTAGTTGCTCAATAATTTGAGCGTCTGATTTTAATGCATAAGAATCTGGTTCAACACCGCTTTTTTCTTCGGTTTTGTTTGGAAGTTTTTAAAAATCATTTTACTGATTAAAAAAAAATTGAATAGTTTTTGTCTTTCTTGTATCCACGGTAAAGAGTGAAAACAAGACAATTGGGTTGACTAAAAGATCTCGTTGAATATGTCCTGCAATTGACTGGCGTCATATTTAGACGTCATGGAGCAATGGCGGCGTTCCATTTCATGCAACTGCAAACCGAACAAAACAGTGACTTCGTAGCCTTGATGACTCTTTTTAAAAGACTTCTTTGAAATGGAACGTTCTTATAAATATACGATAAAGTTATGGCGTTTATGGAATGAAATCTATATTTGTTTACTTTTACGCTGACACGGTTATTTGGACATAGCACCGTCTTATCTAATTTGAAAACAGGAAATCGTGGGTTTACAAGGTTTTTGAAGACAATTTCAATGCGAATGTGACGTATACTGACAATTCGCCTTTATCGTTTTAGCCACACTATTTTTACTTAAAATATTGATGAATTAAGATAATCACGTGCTTGCCCCAATCAAGAAGAACCCAAACGAACAACCAAAAAAAAAAAAAAAAAAAACAACAACCAAACTTAGAACACAGATTTTTTCTGAAGTCTCAGGTTTCATAATATTGGCAACTTCAGAGTCATCTAAATCTATCGATATTTGAGGTAAAAAGTTCAGACCAAAATTAAAAAGACGTTTTGTTCTCGTACAGCATTGGTGACCTCATTCTCCGACAATGAAAAAAAAGCTCCCGGGGTAAACAAATTTCATTCTTATACAGGAAATGAAAAAAATCAAGGGCACTGAGAGGATTCTGGTGACATAATGTGATGGATTAAAGGCGCCGGCCCTGATTTCATTCAGTCTTTCGGTCGCCCGTTCATTTTCCTTCATTTACTAATCCCTTTTTCTCTATTCTTTTCAGTCCTTGTCATTATAGTGATTAATTTTGAAATGCCACACATTTTTAATCGAAATCAAACCTTCATGCAATATACTTTTGTTTAATTTTTGTCAATGAAAAAAATAAGGCTTGTGTTGGTGTTATTTTAACAAATCATTTGACTGTCAAATTCACAATCTTTTTTGTGTTATACGACAAAATTGTCCGAATGTTACATTCATCTCATCCTATCCGTCATCTGGATAATTTCATGTCTTTTATTGCTGCATTCAACATTGCTGTTTTCCGGACAATTTGTTTGACTGCTGCATTGAATAAAGACAATGTGTCATATGGATAATTTCTTTAATTGCTGCATATAAGGTATCATCTGAACAATTTGTTTAATTGCTGCATTGAATAAAGACAATATGTCATCTGGATAATTTGCTTGATTGTTGCATTGAATAAAGACTATATTATGTCATCCTGAAGATTTGTTTCATTCAACACAGGTTATCATTTGTATTCTGGAAAATTTCCTTCACTATTATAATATACAAGTAGAATTGATCAAAATTACTTTTCTTAACATGGTTGATTCAACACTAATACCTAAAGACTGATGTAGGTGAACATGTGTGGAATGAAACAGGTAAGCAGATCATTATATAATGTCGTCACTGAATCAATTCTAAAACGTCCGTTTCAGAGGAGACTCACTCAATTATTTTTTCTTTCATTTTAAGTATAAGCTAGACACCACACATACATAAATAAAAAAATATTCCCTTTACTCATCCCCAAGGGGAAATATGTCTTTAGGGAATACTCCAATGGAAGACTGGAATAACCCAGGCGTCAGCAGCAGAGCGTCGCCGCAAAGTGAGCTAGGGTGACTTGCTCAAGGACACGCAGCTGGGTGATTGAACTCGGTACCTTTCGGGTACGAAGCAAAGACCGAACCACTGAGCCACGCTGCCCCTGGACATAGCTGTCAGCGAAGATATAGAAATGAAAAGATTAAAGAAATTCCAGAAAACAACGGAGGATAAAAACTCTGCGGCGATGGGAGTTAAACTCAGGAAGAGAATAGTACGACATCGTAAAGAAATGGATCATACAGCAAAAATGGAATAACTTACTACCAACTCTGTAAAGTGATGGACAAATGAAAGAGTGAGTTGGAGAGAAAGGAAGAAAGAAAGAAAGAAAGAAGAGAGATATTGAGATAGATTGAGAGAGAGATTGAGAGAGAGAGAGAGAGAGAGAGAGAGAGAGAGAGAGAGAGAGAGAGAGAGCAAGGAGTGACCTAATTTTCAGACCCTATCCATTCCGTAACGAATTTAGAATTCCCGGGAAGGAAATCAAGACGTCAGGCCGGTACTAACGACCTCTATGTGACAAGACGGACGTCCCCATCGAGTGGTGCCACGATGACCGGAAGTGACGTCACCACACAGGTCCTTTGAGCCTGGACCTATTTGGGACTGGAATCGAGAGTAGAGAAAGTCCTTTGAGATTACAATTTAATTCGATCTTGTCTTTGTTTAGCACTATAAAATGACATTATACATCAGTTCACCTAACACAAAGAGAAGACGCACCGTACAAATTACCTAAAATACATTTTTGCGGTCAGAATAGGTCAAGATAATTTTTTACAATCTAAGCTATAAGCTGAGGACCCCCTTACACAAATAGATACATAAATAAATAAATTAAAAAAAAACAAAATCAAATAAAAAACGGAAATAGTCCAACTTTGATTCATTTTAAATACTGATGTATTCTTAAGTCTTCTTTTAGGTCTTTAAGTAGTCCTTTATAAAGTCATAAGGTCCATGGAGTCGGAGCTATCCCCAATTCATTATGTACTTTTTGCCAGACCTGACAGGTCTAGCGACCCAATTATTGCTATGTGGACATGTTGGAGAGAAAAACCTCAATGTTTGTGAAGAAAATGCGACACCAACTGATTATTGGGACACCCACATTTTAAAAGTTATAATCATACTATGTGATGTGTGATTTTAGCAAAGGCAGAATATATATATATATATATATATATATATATATATATATATATATATATATATATATATATATATATATATATATATATATATATATTGCATTTTCTTCATATGAATTAAATCGGGTAGATTTTTTTCATGAAGTTATGGTCAGATGTATGGGAAACGTATCCAGCAACTTTTTTCCAAATTTCATACTTTTTCAACTTGACTAGCTGTAAAATAATATTTAGAAGTGAAATTAAGCTCTGATATTTCCCGAAGATGTACAAAAGGGTTGATTTAATTTATGACAAGAACTCATTTTGTATCAAAATTGATATTCTAACTAAACTTGTCAATATCTCAGTTCAACCCTTTTCACCATCCGACTGATTATATAATTCACTGTAACATATTTTATCGACACTTTATGTATTGTTCTGAAACCGACATTAGGCCAAATTACCATAAGTGTTCCTGCGCCCTCCGGACATTTTCATCAGCATGTGTTAGTGAGCGACGTTTCTTACAAAAACAAAGCTGTTTTTAACTTAGTACAATAATGAGATTGAAATAGCATGGCTGGTCCGTTGTGAAAATGCAAAAGACATTTAAATATATTTTCCTCTATTTCATTCGATTATGTCTCCGAATATGCTGAAATCAAAATCGTTTTCGATGCTATAATAATAATAATAATAATAATAATAATAATAATAATAATAATAATAATAATAATAATAATAATAATATATAATAATAATAATAATAATAATGATGATAATAATAATAATGATAATAATAATAATAATAATAATAATAATAATAATAATAATAATAATAATAATAATAATAATAATAATAATAATAATAATAATAATAATAATAATAATGATAATAATAAAATGATAATAATATAATTGATATCAAAGTCAATATCGCAATATTCAGTCCTATTTCACTGCTAATAGAAATATAATAATTTTTTCTGAATACTAACAAGCAAATGATATTAGCATCGATATTAAAATGTTCATTCATTTCTATTCCAATATCGAAAATATATTATATATTTTACTGAATACGAACAAACAACAATCGTAAGACTCAATGGCCCTTTAACCCAATTCAGTGACCATTAATGCCTATTACTCTGCT
>NC_088369.1:32985188-32990188 GCF_034508935.2 Berghia stephanieae | reverse complement strand
AATATAATATATATAAAACATCGTAACTAATTTATTGCAAAAATGGAAGCATATAAAAGATACTTAAGTCTCGCAAAGGACTTAGAAATACCCCAGGAAAGGATATTTTCATGGTGCGAAGAGAAAATAAAAGAAGAGAAAGAAGAAAGAATTCGTAGAGAAGAAAATGAAGAAAGAATTCGTAGAGAAGAAAATGAAGAAAGAATTCGTAGAGAAGAAAATGAAGAAAGAATTCGTAGAGAAGAAAATGAAGAAAGAATTCGTAAAGAAAATGAAGAAAGAATTCGTAGAGAAGAAAAAGAACATGAAGAAAGAATACGTAGAGAAGAACGAGAAGAAAGAGTCCAAGAAAGGGAACTAAAAAGACAAATAGCTTTAGCAGAAGAAGAAACCAAAAGGACCCAAATGATGCTGGAAATTGAAAAAAGAAAAACCGGTCATGAAAGAAAACATAATAATAGTGATGAATTTTTCGTGAAACTTCCACGCATGCCAACATACGATGAACGCTCAGACTGTCTAGAATCCTTCTTACACCGATTCGAAGTTCAGGCTAAAGGTTATCGTTGGCCAGAAAGCAAATGGGCCACAGCCTTGATTAACTGCTTATCCGGAGAACCGCTAAAAGTTTTCTATACCTTAACAACTGAAGATGCAGATGACTATGGTAAAATTAAAGACGCTCTACTAAAAAGATTTAGATTAACGGAAGATGGTTACCAGGAAAGGTTTCACACTGCAAAACCGGAAAGTGGAGAAGACTTTAATACATTCGTGAACCGAATTACTCAATTTCTAAATCGGTGGCTTGAGTTGGCAAACGTAAAACAAGACGACTTTCAGGCCTTTACTATCTCACGCTGAAGAATCGAATCTATCAAGCTTGCAACCCAGATTTAGTCGCATTCTTTAAAGAGAGAAAGCCAGAAAACTTGGACAAATTAAAAATCTACGCAGAAAACTTTAACAGCGCACATCCATTGACACCCCTTAGCAGAACATTGAAGGAACCATACTACGCTGCTGCTGCTCAGAGTCCAGGTACACCTAAAGTTCAGTACTCAAATAGAACGAGCCGATCAATCACTCGGAACACGCAAGTGAAACAGGATGACCATAGTAACAAACCATGGAACAAACAGTTCAATAGAGACCATAGCCGACCCTATCAAAACAAAACAAGAAATAGCACTGACAATAATACTGAGTATAAGAAAACCAACAAACCTATAATTAAATGTCAATATTGTGGAATGAAAGGCCACACAGCAGACAAATGTTACAAAATCGTGGGATATCCGAAAGAAACTGCAAATGCATCACTCCAAACCAGTGTAAATAATCAGACACGAGTAATGTCAGGAGAAAATATAAATGTGTATTGCGTGAAAGGTATGTCACTTTTAACACAAACTCACAAGTCAGGATCGCTATTTTTTTGTGAAGGCAAAGCTAATGGAACTGATTGCAAAATATTGAGAGACACAGGATGCAGTACAGTAGGAATAAAAGCATCTTTGATCAATGACGAAGACAAAACTGGAAAAACGGTACAATGCATCACATTCAGTGGCACAGTCGAAACCTTTGAAACAGCTAATGTGTACATAGAAACCCCATACTATACAGGAATAGTGGAATGCTGTATACTTCCCAACCCCGTCGCTGATGTTATTGTTGGCAATATAAAAGGTCTTAAAGACAACCCAACAGATGTAAAAGAATGGTCATTAACCCAAGAAACAGCTTGTCTAGCAGAAACAAGAAAGATGACTAAGACAACAGAGAAGTCAATGACTATTTCTCTAGAACCACAACAATTTGACAGGAACACGTTCATTGAAGAACAGAAAAAGGACCCGACTTTAACATCATATTTCAATATCGCAAACAAAGGGACGAAATCAAAAGTTGAATACATCATTGAAAAAGATATTCTGTTCAGGTTACATAGGAAAATAAACAAAATAGCTAAACAACTGGTCACGCCGAGTATTTACAGAAACAAAATCCTTGGAATAGCGCACGAGGGACATCTTGGGAGCTCTTCCACATTGAAGAGAATATCCGAGAATTTCACATGGCCTGGAATTACTAAAGACGTCCGAGAATATGTGAAATCGTGTGACACATGCCAAAGAAGAGTCGCAAAAGGCAGAACACCGAGATTGCCATTAGAGACAACCCCAGTTATTGAAAAAGTTTTTCAAAAAGTTGCAATTGACATTATAGGCCCTTTAACAAAATCAGATAGAAACCATACACACATACTAACACTAGTCGATTACGCAACCAGGTGGCCAGAAGCGATAGCATTGAAATCAACTACATCGGATCACATAGCTGAAGCATTGATGACAATTTTTACTAGAATAGGCATACCAAATGAGATACTGTCGGACAATGGACCCCAATTTACATCACATATGATGCATGAAACCATGAAACTCATGGGAATCCAACACTCATTCACAACTCCCTACCACCCCCAAGCAAATGGTCTTTGTGAAAGATTTAATGGCACTCTAAAGAATATGTTAAGAAAAGTGTCAGCAGAAAAACCAGATGATTGGGACAGATACTTACCAGCAATCCTATTTGCATATAGAGAAATACCCCAAGAATCTACAGGCTACTCCCCATTTGAGTTGATGTATGGACGATCACCTCGCGACCCGATCAATATAGTAGCCGACATTTGTAAAGGGAATGAGGAGGACAATAACGAAATTATGTTTGCTTACGAATATGTAAGAAACCTGAAAGACAGAATAGAGGACATATGTAAGCTAGCACAGGAATCCGTCACTAAAAAAGCAGAGAAATACAAGGAATACTCCGATCGAAAAAGCAAGTCAAGAAAATTTGAGATTGGTGACAAAGTACTAATACTCTTACCCGATGACTCGAGTAAACTTTTAGCTACATGGAAAGGACCATTCAAAATAACAGCAGTAAAATCTAATGTTAATTACGAGATTAAAATTAACAACACAACAAAGACATTCCATGCAAATATGCTAAAAAAGTATTTTGATAGAGACACAGTGTCGCAACCTATGTTTACTCATATCGAAGCTTCAAATGCAGGATTGATCATACCGTTGGTCATGGGACACAGACACCCGAGACAGAAAAACAAACAAAAATCGCACAATTGCAACCACCTAAGACAAAAAAAGAAGAACGCAAAGTACTTGGGCTCCTAAATTTTTACAGGAAATACATTTACAACTTCGCGCACATCGCGACACCGCTAACAAATCTGACAAAGAATGGGTCACCGAACAAAATTGTTTGGACAGAAGTGTGTCAGAATAGCTTTAACCAATTAAAGGCATTACTCTGTTCAGAACCAATTCTTAAATTACCCGACATATCAAAAGAATTTGTTGTAAGAACTGACGCGTCTGATAAGGGCATCGCAGGTGTACTATTACAGGAACATGAGGGAACTCTAATGCCTTGCTTATATGCATGCAGAAAATTATTGGACAGAGAATCACGATACTCTGTAATAGAGCGTGAAGGACTGGCCATCGTCTTTGCTTTAAAGACATTCAGCAGATATCTACTGCTAAAAGAGTTTGTGGTCGAAACGGACCATAAACCACTCGCGTACATAAGAAATAACAAAATGAATAATAGTAGAGTACTAAGGTGGAGTCTATTTTTGCAAAATTACACTTTCAGTATCTCTCACATACCAGGCTGTGAAAATATTCACGCCGACCTACTTTCTCGATTAGTGTAAACACGTGAGAAGGGTATAACTTAACCTCCCATGCATACTGTTAGTTACCTCGCAAACTATGCCAAATCAGAACGCACAAATTCGATAATTTTATTTGTAAACATGATGACCCAACTTAATGTAACATTGAGTATTGTTTGGATATATATACCATACCCATTCATGATTTGGGAAATCTTCTCTTTATCTATTATTGTTATGAATTTTCACTCATTTATGATTAATAATTGAAATGTCAATATTCCATTTACATTTTCATTCATTTCATTCAGTAAATTACCTTCATATCATCGACTTAAATCATGCTTCATTGCCATCACTATTGTTTATCACAATGATTTGTAATCACATTGCCATCATGTTGTTCATCACAATGATTTGTAATCACAATCTTTCATTGTTATTGTCACCCATTCATATACCTACGTTAATATAAACATTTCCATGTCTAGTTAATAAATAATTTAATTGTAGCACAAATCATAACAATGGATTAATGCTAGAGTATCATGATAGTAAATTTACTTCCGTTTGTAAAATCTATCTTTCCCATAATGGTTAAAGAGTATATTTTAAACGCGGGTGGGGGGTGTCACAGTAAAGGTTGTTCACAATTATCTTATTAAATTTTATTTTATTAAGAACTGAATTCATCTCACTCCAGTTATATTTCGGTAGGCTTAGATAAACTTTACCTTCTAATATTAGATCGTCTTTCCTTTTATAGCCTTCCCTCGAATTAATTTCTAATTAGTGAATACTTTTCGTTCTACATTCTGTCACGTAGCCACTTATTATAAAAGCTGATAGGTCTAACATTTGACACTCACTTTCTCTCCACAATCTATGCCGGACGGCCAGTCGCTCTATTCCTATATATATACTGGAAGATTTTTATCTTTTGGGACTTTGTAGATATTATATCTACACCATTAAGACGCCGGAGCTTTTAACTTTGATTGTATAATCTTCAAGGATCAAACCCAAGCCCGCTGTCAAAGGACTACACAATAACTTCTTACCAATTGCCTGGAAGTGGAATTTTACGAGTCCGATCCTGTTATCAGAGGAATAGATTATCCAAGCCCATCAACTGCCTGGAAACGTAAACTTATGAACCTGACATATTATCATAAGTTACGTAAAATATTCATATCTCTATTTGTAACTGCCACGATCGCTGTTTATCTCTTTTAATTAAATTTCATCATTATTTTTATTTCATTGTAAACAAATCGTTAATTGT
>NC_088369.1:32962688-32982688 GCF_034508935.2 Berghia stephanieae | reverse complement strand
TCTCTATCTATCTATCTCTCTTTCTCTCTCTCTCTTTCTTTCTTTCTTTCTCTCTCTCTCACTCTCTCTCCCTCTCTCTCTCTCTCTATCTCTCTTTCTCTCTCTCTCTTCCTACTATAATCAGTGTATTTGCTTTTCTAATTCCCCCTCATCCTCCTCCTCCTCCTCCTTTTCGTCCCACGTTTGTCCACTCACATCCCTGGTCTTATATTTAAGGAATAAAACAAAACCACCACACCAACAAAGCATAAATAAGAACGATAACCCTGTCCAGTCAGGGGGGACGCTGTCAATAGAGCTAATGATGTATGGCCCTTTTGTGATCATCGCTATCGGCTACCCCCCCCCCCTCTCTCTCTCTCTCTCTCTCTCTCTCTCTCTCTCTCTCTCTCTATCTATCTATCTATCTATTTATCTATCTATCTATCCAAATATCTATCTATCTATACCCAACAATATTTATTTATATCTATACCCCCCAAGACACACACACACACATACATTTTTTTGGGATTGTTTTCTCTTTGTTTTTCTTTCTGCTTTGTTTTTAATTCATTGGACGATTAGTTGACGATACGTTTAAGGACGTCCCTAGGTACCCACCCCTTTCCAATATGTTATTCGTTCCGGAATCCCAGCAGACCTGAGACCCCCAGACACAAGACTAGGTCACCGGAAACACGTATATATCATCCGGTCAGTGCCCATTTCCATTCGGGAGATCTCCCTGTGCAACGTTTTTTTTTTTACTTTGTTTTTGTTTTTTTAATATCTTATTTATTATTCATTCTGCAATCGTTTTCTTTCACTGATTGTCACTGGTGTATTTCCAACGTTTTCAATGGGTAGTTTCATGGTTCTCGGACGTCAGCGGGAACATGTATATGTATGTATGTAAGTGTGTTTATATATGTGTATATATATATATATATATATATATATATAATATATATATATATATATATATATATATATATTATATATATATATATATATTCTGCCTTTGCTAAAATCACACATCACATAGTATGATTATAACTTTTAAAATGTGGGGGTCCCAATAATCAGTTGGTGTCGCATTTTCTTCACAAACATTGAGGTTTTTCTCTCCAACATGTCCACATAGCAATAATTGGGTCGCTAGACCTGTAAGGTCTGGCAAAAAGTACATAATGAATTGGGGATAGCTCCGACTCCATGGACCTTATGACTTTATAAAGGACTACTTAAAGACCTAAAAGAAGACTTAAGAATACATCAGTATTTAAAATGAATCAAAGTTGGACTATTTCCGTTTTTTATTTGATTTTGTTTTTTTTTAATTTATTTATTTATGTATCTATTTGTGTAAGGGGGTCCTCAGCTTATAGCTTAGATTGTAAAAAATTATCTTGACCTATTCTGACCGCAAAAATGTATTTTAGGTAATTTGTACGGTGCGTCTTCTCTTTGTGTTAGGTGAACTGATGTATAATGTCATTTTATAGTGCTAAACAAAGACAAGATCGAATTAAATTGTAATCTATTGTACTTTTTTCAGGCGGTCACCTTATTGACCAACGTGAAAATTTAGGCATAACTCTTCTTACTGTGGTGTTTAACAAATAACTTCAATACTATGATTTACAATTATATATCCTTGACGGTTGGGTTGACAACCTTAAAGTAAAATCAGAAAAGTGAATGTGCTAGAGGTCAAATCAATAGGGGGACCGGATTTTGGTCTCCCTATTGGTAAAGTACTGTAAAATGAACTAATAGGGGTACCAAAAGTCTCCCTATCCGGTATTAATATATATATATATATATATATATATATATATATATATATATATATATATATATATATATATATATGCAAATCCAAAATTTTCACCTTCCGACTGATTATGTCATGCACTGACACGTATATCTAGTACTAATGTTCATCCCTATAAATGATTTTAGTCCGTGTCTTTTTCAAAGAGGAGACATGCTCCATCAAGATCACGGTTCCACCGTGTCATTTATCTGGGGTTTTCTTCTTCACGGTGACAAAGTGGAATCCTACATTTGACCATTTAACACACACGAGTTCATTTGGATTACTAAAGGTACTCATTGACTAGAGACAATTCCTGGTTATTTGACAGTAAGAATGAATGAATAGAAGAAGATCAAGACTATTAGGTCTCCGTCTTCATCATCATTATCCTTTCAAATTGTCAAGTTCTGCAAGCTGGCGTAAATGATACGGCATTCATTTCCACTCACGCCTGAGGTAAAAGAGCGATATCGCTGCTGCTTCAAGTAATTGATGTTGTACGGCTGAATAATCAATGGGTTGTAAATCACATATATCATAGCATGGGGGCTCGTTCGGGATCAAGGTTGCGGCGGTTATCAATTATTCATTATGAATTTAACATTTAACGGGACCCAAAATTACAAGAATTGGTAACTGTTGCCAGATAAGCTTCATGGAAAGCTAGTGATCTATTTTTTACAGTCATTTACATAATGAATAAAGAGGACACAATGTTGTGATGACGATTTTATTATGTGTATAAGGTTGAATGAATGTTTCAAGCCATATTTAAGATTGCTTGATTTGTGGCTAAATTGTACTGCAAACTCGAGACAATGCATTAGGTTTTTTTTGTGATCTTGGGTTGAAGGATTCGTGACAAGTTTGGAATTATTAAAATAGTTCGATAAAAGAAATAGAAGTTTTCCGGCCAAAATATCAAAATGTGTTTGGACCATTTACAGCACAACAAGCTACTTTTCTAAACAATCCATTATACCCAGTTGTTTTCTATTTGGAATCTTCAAGAATCGCCAAATACAGTCAGTTCTTGACTATAAACCTATTTCAGTACAACATGCAAGGCACGAGTTCCTGGTGATAATGGAAGCAGTGATGGATAGAATAAGATTTCAACTGGTATTTAGTCACGCACCGTTTTGGTGTTTAGTGATTATATTATTAAATAAAAGCATTAGAAAAAAATGTAATTATTGCCCGTGTACTTACAATATCCGTCACTGCCAGGCATAATCATATCATCGATGGAAATGTGTTTAGGGAATCATTCCAAAGGGCACGACGCAGGACCGGGGTTTAGTGGCCATTGTCATCAATACGATCTATGACTGCATTCAACATCGTATGTGAACTTACCGCTGAACTAGGGATGCCACACAAGAAGTTAAATTTATTATGTATGTAATCCTCCTCTCTCTCCCCCCCCCCCCCCCCCAAGCCATTACCTTCTTTTATATATAAATATAAACCTACGGTTGGACCTTGAGGGAGTATGGAATCAGTTTATTCGTATTCAGATTCCCATACCCTGCGGATATCACAGTATAATTTTGAAAACGCAATGAATTGCTACACATTCTGACAAAGCATATTTTTTTCTATTTGCTATTTGACTTAGACTTCTATTTCAAACATTGATCGATTCAAATGACCTTCGTGTTGTCAAATGTCGCCAAATCTTAGACTTCTAAAAATCTTCGGATTTGGGACTTTTTGAACAGCTGATGTTCATTTATTTAATCGATGGATATTTGAAACAAAAAACACTTTGGCAGCACCGTCTTCGTTTTTCTTTGGCAGTTCCAGATTTCTGATATAGGTGAAGGGTCTATTAAAACTTGGCCACAACAAAGAGGGGGAAACGGTTCCATTCATAATAACATTACAATAAAATGTCGATAAAAAAAGTAACCAAAACACACATTATGATACTGCAATTGCTTCCCATAGAAATTGCTTGGATCCGGACAAAAATCAATTATGATAACATTACACCGTCTCGTCTTTTGCTCCTGGTGAGACATAGAAATAACATAAGAGGAGTAGGGTGAATGAAAGATGAAAGATGTAAGAGTGAGAGATGGCGTGAGGGTGTGTGATTTATGTATGGGGGTGGAGAGTGTTTTACTAGGAGGTATAATAGAGAGGGGATGATTGAAGAGAGAGAGAGAGAGAGAAAGAGAGAGAGAGAGAGAGAGAGAGAGAGAGAGAGAGAGAGAGATTGATAGATAAATAGAGAGAGAGAGAGAGAGAGAGAGAGAGAGAGAGAGAGAGAGTGTGTGTGTCGGTGGGTGTGCGTGTGTAAGCAGGCAAGCAAACATACGTATATGCATATAAACGGATAGCAGATATAGACAGACAGACAGATAGATAGATAGATAGATAGATAGATAGATAGATAGATAGATAGATAGATAGATAGATAGATAGATAGATAGATAGATAGATAGATAGATAGATAGATAGATAGATAAATGGAAGTTGGGGGGAAGTTGCTATACTCATTTCACATACATGAAATTATTATGAGTTATTATTCCAAGAACTCAGACATAACATTAGCAAAATAAGATTATCGCTTAGAATCATTAGCTCCAGTGAGGCATGATGTTAAGGCTAAAAGTAAATACATTTTTAAAATAGTGGGGAAGGCGAATTGCTGCATACAAATCATACATAAACTAAAAATGATACGAAGCTGATAGACTGTAAAAAGTAATATACAAAAATGAATATAACAACATTAAAACGAACCTCAAAATACCAAACATAGAACGTTTTGGACCCACAACCCCTCTTCAGTCAACAACAAAAGCAATAAAAAGATAAATACGTTACTTTAAAAAAAACAAAAACAAACATATAGACGGCAGAGAAATATTAATTAAAAATTTTCAGATGTAGAGTCAATTATTCGTTAACCCCATTCGTGAAATATTATCACATTCGGGCCTAAAATATATTTCTCAAAATGAAGAAAAATCTTTCCCAGTGAAATTTTAAACAAATTTAAACAGTAAAATAACGTGTGATTGGACCTTTCAATCAAACTGTCACAAGAGACGCGTCGAGTCAACAAGACCCTTCGTCTTATTATAGACGGTTTCCTCTGCATCATTCATCCTCTTGGCAACCCCAATTAAATTTCAATATTTTCTTCTCCATCTCTAACCCTCCATCACGCCAGTAGTGGTGCATGCCACATTTTCGAGTCAACATCAAAGTGACGACAAGTGTCTTGCACAGCAATAAAGAAAATTTATTTCAAAATTTCATATAGACGTCGAGATACAATCTAAGTGCACGTCCGATAAAAAAAAAAAACCTAAAAGACAAACGCAACAACACACAATCAAATAAAAAAAATAACTCATTTACTTTAGCCGAGAAATTGAATGTAATAGGGATATAACTTGTGGCAGAGAGAGAGAGAGAGAGAGAGAGAGAGAGAGAGAGAGAGAGAGAGAGAGAGAGAGGGGGGGGGGCTGTAGGGAAACCAAAATAATATTGAAGATAAGGATGAAATCATTGAAGAGATATGAAACTGTTGACAAAATGGTCGAATATATCTTTTTTTGTTTTGTAATTTATCTTAATGGACCAAAAAGTCAATGAATACAGAGTAAGACCATGGATTTCGGTTTTCTTACAAATTTAAGACTTAGTAAATGGCAATTGAGAGAATTAAAAAAAAAGATCAATAATATAAAAGAAGCCGAGAGTTCATCAATCAGTCTTCAGAAAACCTTTCACATGTGATCTGAGTAAACGTTAACGCGAAAAACCGATGCAAGCAAAAGTCTTCACTTCCTGTTAGTTCAACATCTCGTCTAAAGCTGTAATTTAATTTTCTTCTTTCATACTACACTTGAACCCGACATCAAAAGCTATCAGGCATCCAAAACGCAGCTAAAAAAACTTCTAATCATTCCTCACCAAAAAGGCGACAATCAAATAAAGGTTTTCTGTATATTATCTAGTCTACGTCAAAGAACTCGATTTTGATTTTTGTTCTCCATTACAGATGCATTCACACACACACACACACACACACACACACACACACACACATATATATATATATATACATACATACATACATACTTACATACACACAAGCACACACATAAAACACTGTATATATATATATATATATATATATATATATATATATATATATATATATATATATATATATACACTATGTATATATTATAAAATATCTTGGCCTAGGCATCCCACGAATAAATATAGATAAATCTTCATTCAAGATGTCTGATGTCGACGGGAATCACCCATGTTGTCCAAGTGAGCAAAAGTGGGGGTTAATAATCTTACCCAAGGAAAAATACGAAAATGCCTTAAGTGGGGCTCAAACCCGGGTCCTTATGGGTCACAGTACAATGCCTTAACCACTCGGCCATTCTTGCCTCCCCCCCCCCTCCCCCATTTATACTTCGGGTGAACAGAAAACATAAATACATGTAAGTCCCTGGTATGAATGATTATAACTAATTAAGAGTCTGGGCACCTCATATCAAAAGAATAACAGTAATAGCTTCTATAGGTGTTCAAAAATGTGGACAAAGGTGAGGAAAAAAAAAAGGGGGGAGGGGGGGGGGGGGGAGGAAGACAAATAGGAAAGATTAAGAACTGAGACAAAAAGATGAAGAGGATATGGTGGGTGGGGAAGATGTAGAAAACAGAAAATTATGGAAATGAGTGCAAGGAAGTGAGAGGAGAGAGAAAGATGAGGGAAAGTGGAGGGGGCACAGCAAAAAAAAACCCCAAAAACTTATTCTAAAGAGACGCTGGGCGATATTCTCTGTGAGAGTGTCTACCATCAACACTATTAGCCTCAACGTTCCGTCTCGCGCCTTAATTCAATTTGTCCATTGACACTAGGACATCGACTTGTAAATGCCCTACAACATTCTCTCGCAAGGGTTATACAATCGACCATTTCAAAGGCTGAACACGATCCAAAAGACATGTCCAACATAACCAATGTTGACATCTACATTTAGACGTATCCAAATTATACCAGTCTAAAACAAAAAAATTGGGGACTCCGAGAAGTTAAGGGGAAAAATAGGCCGGGGGGAGACAATGGCATTTGGCTTTTGACGCTTTCTTCATTAAACTTGTGAGTGAGTGTGCGTGTATTCTAGTGTATTCGATAGAAAGTGGGGGGGGGGGGGGGGGGGGGTGAAGGGCGGGGGCGCAAACATTCAGAAAGTAAAATGGATCGGGGAAAGTGGGGTGGGGGGTGGGGGGGGGGTTCTTCAATTTGATACTGTAGAGTAGTGGAGGGAAAGGACAGAATCAAAGATAGCTTGGGCGGCGGAAGAAGTATAGGAGGAATTGGAGGAGGAGGAGGAGGAGGAATAAAAGAGAAAGCGGGAGAGGGAGGTGTGAGAAGTCGAGAGATAGAGAGAAAAGGAGAGTAATCATCAACCAGTTAACTGGCATACCCTGGAAAACACGTATTTAAAGCAAACATAAGAAAGTAGGATAATAATCTACTGGAAGAGGGGAGAATGCAATTCATTGTTAAAGCTAATTCCACGGGGAACTGGAACTCCATTTACATAGAAAAGTCGAGCAGTGAGTTATACTCTGTAGGAAAATGAGATAGACACATGCTCTATATCGTCCTTATCGTCATTAACATCTGCATCATCATCCTCATCAACATCATCATCATCATCATGGCCTGGGATACAAAAATTAGAACACAAATCGATATATTATCGATATGATGAGATAACACTGGCAATTTGGACGGCCGGAAGGAAACCATCATTGTCAAGTCTTGACACAATAACCCATTACAGGCGAGATTCGATTTAGTTTCACCTTACAACAGAACACAGTATTGTTTACACCAAGAGAGCAGTAACACCAAGACGACTCTGATTTCAGTGAAGCCCAACTTGCATCCGTCTATAGCTATAACTTACTAACATATTTAGTATTTATTGGAAGAGGTTATACTTTGGAAGTAAGTACGCCCCTTGTGGTCATAGGGTTAAAATTAAGCCGTGACAATAGCAATCACTTAACGAAGACTTTGATAATGCACGTTGACGTGGGAGACTGGGAAGCGGAAGTAACCGGAAGTACTTGTGAAAACATAATGAAATCTCAAAGAGGTCAGAAGTGACTATTTCAATGATGCATTGATTATGTCGATATAAAATAGTGTCGGCATTATTAATCACGAGGGAAAAAAGGAAAAAGAAAAACGAAGAAAGAATCCATGAGAAAAGAAAAACAAGATAAACAACATAGTTTGACTAGAGAAGATAGAGGCAACCTATAGGTATTTGACTCTTAAAGCGATCGTATGTAAATTCTCAATATAAAATTGTATTTTACTTTATTTTCAAGTTGTGTTATAAAATGGCACGAAATGGAAACTTTCGGAATGATCTAGACGTCTAGATGAAAATTGAGTTGAGTCTAAATTTTAATCGATCGATATTTAAAGGACGAGTTTTCTAGCATGTATTTCAGTTATCCCCCCGGGCAATTGTTAATTATTGTTACAATCCAGTTAAAGCTATAGAAACTGGGATAAACATCGCCTCGTTTTGCAAGATAACATGGGCTCATTAGGCTTCATCGGCGGTTACAATTTTCTCACAAACCGCCTCCGTTGGACTGTGAATTCCAGTTCTCCGCATAGTGTACTTTTATTTTTTGGAAAAAAGAAAAAGAAACATGTTAATAAAAGGGATTCATATCATTTCATCCTCGTTATTCGATTAGAGGATGTCAGGTCACTGATTCTTTTTAAACTAGACAGAAGAATGAGAATTATTTTCCTGCACAATTATTATGCTTTACAATTTGGTTATCGTATTGTATTATATATAGTTTTAAGTAAATCAATAACCATTAGACATCTATTCATGTTAGGGCATCTTAACCCTCTTTCAAAATCCGATTTACTGTGGTAAGATATCGAGGGTTATCAAGAAATACATTACGTTTTTCATTTTACACACACACGTACACACAAACATACTCACACACAATCACACACACACACACACACACACAAGCAAATGCACACACAATAAGAAAAATAAAAGAGAAGGGAGGAGGGGGGGGGGGGGGAAGAGGTGAGGGTGGGAGAGAGAAGATATATATACATGCATATATTTGCATTTATGTTTGTGTATATGTGTGTGTGAGAGAAGGGTGGGGGGGGGGGGGGGGGGTTCTAATATTTCTTATGATTTGGACAACATCGTAGGCATGACCTAAAACCAATAAAAACACGTTTTTAAAACGAAAAATAAAAAGAAGAACGTATTTCTGCGAAATTAATATCAATGATAAAATCCATTCAATGTAGTAATCTACTCTCCACATCAAACGTATTATGTCATAATGGGGTAAGCTGACACTGGTATAAAAACAAAATGGAAAAATAAAATAATTAATATCTCTGATGATAATAATGTAATAGGGTTTTCTTTTGATTTTAATGATTCAATTTCATCTTCTTCCTTATCCCTAATTGGATATTACCATCCCCCAGTAGCATGTATCTGTAACCGTTAGATGGTCCGGGAGATTGTTTTATTTTAATCAATTTATTTATTTGTTTGTCAATTATTTATTTATTTATCAATATATTATGTTTGGTGGAGGAAGGAGATAAACTTTCTCATTTCATAGTGAAAATTAATGACCATGAGTCGCCAAAAGAGCTGAGGCGAGATTTATTATAATTTTACTTAGCATTTTTGAAAACCCATATTCTTGCGTAGTGAAGGACAGAACCGTATGAAATGACATGTCATTGTGATCCAAAGATAAAACTGGGTCTATTTCTACACGCGGAACAGTTTTGTATGGTTCATTTATTGTCAATAGGGTTCTAAAGTTGTGACGTCACTTCCTCTTATCAGCGCTCGAAGCAACTAAATGTTTTTCCTCTTGGAACTCGGTAAAACCGACGACCCCCCCCCCCCCCCTCTCCCCCGTCCCTCTCCAGCGATGTCGGCAATCAGATGCAACACATTGAACCATTTTAGCAAAGAATACTTCAACCAATTTGATAATTTTAAAAGTAACTCGTATAAAAGACCACAGCTTGATTGTGGAACCAAAATGGCCGTTGTTAGGCAGGGGTAACGTCGCACGTTTTGTCTCTATTATTTGATTGTTTGTTTGTTTTTTAAGGGTTTCGCGGCGCTTGCAACACATTAAGGTCATATCAGTGCCAGTAAAAAGGAAGAGAATGGGGTAATTAAAAGTTCTAGAATTACAATCAAGGCACTCGAGAAAAGGTAAGGCAAAGGGAAATTGGTTCAAATAGGATACAGATGTAGACTCCAAGAGCAAACTATCAAAGTACTTAGTTTGAGATTACCTAAAACTCTTATCCCGACACAACCACAGGTCCCACTACGAGGAACACACTCAAACATTTACAAATCATATATAAAATGTAAACAAAACACAATACAGTGCATAACAGAGTGATGATTTACTAGACAAATAATATCATCTGCCAAAACTCGAACTATACATTTGACTGTTTCCCTCCTAGCTTGGGTATCCGGCCAGGGTCTGGACCAAACCAAGCAATCTTATCCACAAAACAAAGACAGGGAGCAAGTTGTAAAACAGATGTAGGGGGATAGAAGATACAGTAGGTGTCTCCCTGGCCACTGTGGGAGGCCAGGAACCCAATCCAATTGTATCTATTACATAGGTCATTATTGCCTATGAGAGGGCATCGTATGGTATATTATACTAAAATGTTGCCATTATCAAGCACTCACTTGGCCCACTTTTGGACATACGATCTATGAGGGCTGTTATATTCGGCATAATTTGTTGTTTTTATAATGTAAAATTATTGCTAATATAATGAGACATTAGACAGAGGCAAATATAATTTATTTGTTGCTACGGGTAATATTGTTAATTCTCTCATTATCGACGATAACGAGTCTTCCTTAGCTCTCTTTGGTTTTTATCCGTTATAATAATAATAATAATAATAATAATAATAATAATAATAATAATAATAATAATAATAATAATAATAATAATAATAATAATAATAATAATAATAATAATAATAATAACAATAATAAGACCTTACTCTCCCCAGCTTCCTCACACCCATCCCCCATCTCTCGGGCCCCACTTACTTATGATTCCAGCGTCCCTACAATCATCCATCCCTGTTACTTACTGAATTCTGACATTTGATTTCATAAACGACAAACGTCCGATCATCCCTAAAATCAATGAATACAAAATCCAATAAAATTACCAAGGCAACGGAATAATTATTGTCGATAATAAAATCGAGAGGGAGGGGAGGAGGGGAAGGAGGGGGAGGGGGAGGAAGCAGTTGCTGATAGTGTAAATAGAAAGGACCCGTGATTCGGCTGTCCAAAACGGTATTAATTCTTTGAATAACCCACTACGATAATAATAACACATTGGTTCAAGAGTATATTATGTTCATTCGATGGTCAAAGCTCTTGTGGTTTAAATGTTGATGGCAGGGATAATAATGACGACGAAATGATGATGGTGATGATGATGATTATGAAGATGATGATGATGATAATGATGATGATGATGATGGTGATGATGATGTTGATGATGTTGATGATGATGATGATGATGATGATGATGATGATGATGATAGTGATGATGATGATGATGATGATGATGATGATGATGATGATGATGATGATGATGATGATGATGATGATGATGATGATGTTGATAATGTTGATGATGATGATATGATGATGGTGATGGTGATGATAATGATGATGATGATGATGATGATGATGATGATGATGATGATGATGATGATGATGATGGGATGAAGAGAAGTATGAGTAGGAACAAGAGGAGGATCAAACCTGGGCGGCTTGCAATGATTACTTCTTAAGCCGTACTATGACAAGTTTATTTCTCTCAGTGAAGTCATTATAGTCTAAGGTTTTCGGTCTTTTCGAAAAGTTGGGGGAAGGGACATATCAATCTATGGATATACATAATGTAAACGTTTTTTGACCAAAATGAAAAACAAATTATAATAAAATTTCAAAATGACATATTTCTTAAAGTTCTATCTCGAGATAAGGCCAAGGTAACCCAAACTACAACCCAAGCGGGGCGTCACAAACTGGACAATGGATCCCTGTTTTCTTTCTCAATAAAAACAAACAAAACATTACAATATGCCGAACCCCAGCTCGGCGTTCAATGCCTAATCCACTCAGCCATCCCTTTCCCTGTGTTTTGCCAGTCAATTGGGGTATAGATAGAACGAAGATGACGTCATTCTGGTCTTTCTTATTGTTTTTTGCCATCCACGTTTATGAGTAATTCTCACTAAACTGTATTACCTGCCTATAGATAGAATGAAGTTGACGTAACTCGGGTCTTTGTTATTGTTTTTTGCCATCCGCGTTTGTGAGTAATTCTCACTAAACTGTATTAACCAGACTATAAACGTTTAAGGTTACACACAGTTTTGTGTGTTAGTCCGTTCTACTTCCGGATGGCAATGTTGTGAACTTCTTAGTCAAGCGCATACTATCTATAATCGTTCATGGTTGCATACAGGTTTGTGTGTTGGTCCGTTATACTTCCGGATGGCAAAGTTGTGAACTTCTTAGCCAAGCGCATACTATCTAGTCTACCGTACTCTTGGAATACACATTTAAAAAATTTTGGTCATAAAACTGGTTCTTCCAATTAGATCGATCGGTCAAAATAACACTTATCTTGTCAGAAAGTCTCAAACCTGGGATATTAAGGAAGTCTTTGAGGAATTTTTTTTATTTATTGAGCTTTATATAGCGCAATATCCACTAAATGTGCACAAAGGAATTCCAAGGTTTGAAACTGTTTGACAAGATGAGAATACTGAGTAATGTAAATGTTGCTGCTCGAAGCTCGAAGAAATAAATAACAATATGAAATTGAGTGTCAGCTTCAATTTAATTACGAAAACAGAGAAAATGGACGTTTCTGGTTTCCCCTTTATCAACAATCAGGATGAATGAAACACTACAGATGAATGAGATAACGCCACTACCACATTATCTCATTCCTCTGTAATGTTTCATTCATCCTGTTTGTTGATAAATGGGAAACCCTAAACGTCCATTTGATCTGTTTTCGTAATTAAATTGAAGCTTACATTCAATTTCATATTGTTATTTATTTGACAAGACGAGGGTCATTGTAATCGATCGATATTTGAATTACTAGTTTTCTGGCCAAATTAAAAATAAAAGTGTTTTCGCAGAGTACGGCAGTATTGTTGTGGTGGAGGCTGGCGATATTGATTTCGATGAAAGTCGATGATAATAATGGCAAGCTCCATCTTTTCATATTGAAATCACTGCAAGGCCAATATAGTGTAAGTAGCCAAACGATAACAATGAGAAGGACAATCTGGCTCCAAAAAGTGAGGAGAACTGACCTATTCTCTCGGAGCACCGACACATTGTCTTAGTCCCATAGGAGGTCGTTGTATGAATAAAAGAGGACCATGGCTCGGACATAATTTGACCATCTTGTGTTGAGTTTGTAGATGATATTATATTGTGTTACGAGTAGTATGGGAAATTGTGGTAGGAACTGGCCCGTCGACTGGACAAGAGAGAGCGTTGTATGAGTATGTACCACTAATGTGTGTTTGTGTGTGTGTGTGTGTGTGTGTGTGTGTGTGTGTGTGTGCGAGAGAGATTATATACATATTAATTTCAATACCACCGATTCATTCACTGTGGGACAAGATCAATAGACCTACGAATCCGCCAAAAGTCAATCAAACGCACAAAACTAAAACATGCAACAACCAAGCCAACTCATCAATTAAAACAGTTAAAAGAGATAGAAAAAATAATCATCCGTCCAATCCAAGGTACAACATTATAATAAATCTATTTCTTTATCATCTCAATCATCCACAAACTCAAATTAATCCAAAACGCTTCTTCTCTCTTTCATCAGGAAAATGCTTTTTTTTTTTGTTGTTGTAAAACCGCCATCGCATAGATTATGTCTCGGACACCAGAATCCTGATGTCTCTATTTCCAAAATAAAATATCGGTTTTCAACAATTGTGCCAAATTTGGACTTTCCAATAACCAGATCTCATGTTTCCTTTAGAAATGTAAACCAAAGAAATGATCAGACCAAATTAAACTATAAAATTTTTCAGACGTTCACGTGACGTGATCGATATCCTATGCAATGAAAAATGCTTTTCTCCTCCATGCCTTTTGTCTTGTTTATGAAACGCTTTCCCTTTCATGCATTGTTTTGTTTTTAATTCTTTCGTATCCATGCAGACGTGTCTGTTTGCCACGAATGTTTAATACAGAAATAAAGACTTGGCTCCGATGCAGAATTAGAATGAGAATTCGTGGAATTTGGGACAGTGCCAGAAAGGAAAGAAAAACACAAAAAGGAGAGAGAAAAAATAGAATGTTCCTTGAGATGATCGATTCGTATTTTAACATTTAAACTCTTAGTTCATCTTTAATCTGACATCTAAAATTATTTTCTCTTTCTAACCCTCCCCCCCCCCCCCCCACACACACACACACATTCCACTAAGTACAAATAATGACAAACCATGGGCAACACCAGACATTATCAGTAACAACATGTTTAACGGCGCATTGAGTCCTTAGTCTGTAGAGGGGTTGGGAGGAGGGTGTCACATTGAACACACTTGTAGTTGACAGCCCGAGCTAGATTTTGTCTCAAGACATGATATGTTAAAGACTCGACCACCAAAGTTCGACTTTGTCACAAGACAAAGTGTGGCATATATCCATTAAATTCCAAACTCCGCAATTATCTCTTATATGAAATTATGAAATGACCAGGATTGTAGCAGAGGTGATCAATGAACACCGGTCGTGGGGAGTCTTGGCTACTTGGGACATAAGTTTCTCTCTCTCTCTCTCTCTCTCTCTCTCTCTCTCTCTCTCTCTCTCTCTCGTGAATGGAATGCTGGTGTCAAGATATTTGTTTTCTGGCATCGATCATGTGATCTCCCTACTGGATTGGTTTTAATTACTAGATATCTGTATCTTGCGTGCCTCCGTGGATTGCCATAATTCAGGACGTGCCACCACAATGTAGTGTTATTTAGGAACGGATTGGTCGTCACGGAAGACCACTGTCCATATTTTTGTTGTGTTGCTCTTTTATTGGATGAAAAATATGGATAATTCAACAAACTTCAGAACAACAAAATGCAACACAAATAATTTCTAGACAAAGTTTGGGAATGAATAATCTTGATAATAAAACCTTTTAAAATGTAAATAACCAAAACTTCGGGGAATGCACAGGCCAGGCCAACATCAAAGGAATAAGTAGGGGTCAGATGTGGATAAGGGTGGGATAAATCGTATGAAATCCTAAATAATACAACAAAATCAGTATCTGGTTTAATTATTTTTAATATAAAAAGAAGGGTGGGCCTTGGGCAACTTGGGAGAGGAATTAAATTAATGTAGAAGACCTCGGTAGGACTTGAAGAAGCTTTTGGTTTTGTTGGCTGCCTATGTCTATGTCCACTTCGATATATATTGTACATAAGGAGAAAGGAGACAAAACATTTTACCAGCTCAGTCCCGAATGGTGGCTTATATTCTACACGAAGATGCATTTAACAGTATTTTGAAATTGATATCTGAACTTATTTCCTTTTAGAATTCGCCTTTATATAATATTTTTAACCAGAAAAAACAGGCATGAGCTGTGTTCCATCCAATCGGCGTTCAAAGACATACGCCTTCTCTTTCTTTCGTCAAGAAAAAAACCTCAACAAACTAAATCACATATCAAAAAAGAATTAAACCGAAAGTTTATAAAAACGTCAATACTTGTCAAAAGTCTTAAGGCTTAATTGAGGATGAGTGGAATTTTATAATCTATTTTAATAAATAAAGTTAGTTTTTCAGACATAAATTGTAAAAATGCGTTTTGCATGTCTGGAGGCCTATGTTATTGTTTAAACAAATTTTAAAGGTTACAACAACGTTACAATAGCGACATAGAAAGCCATAAAAAATGAAATATGCGGGCACAAGCAACATAATCAAAATATAAGGATGACTAACATAGTATGAATCGTGGGAAGGCCGTTTTCTATAATATTTGTATCAATAAATGGAAATGATAACATTGTTGAATTATATTTTCCAGTGGTTGAGCCACCAACCCCGGCCTGTCCTAAATAAATAATTCTTCTATCTAGGGGTATGTATTTGAGTTTGCTTGTGTGAATGCATGTGCGCACGTGTGTTTGAATGAAAGAGTTGTGAGAATATGTGTGTTTATTTTACTAAGTCTGAGCCTAGCACTATCATCCAAACGCGATAAGAAGCACGACAGACAATATTTATACAAAATCAATACAGATGTATGTCTTAGTATATCTGTATTACCTTGTTTATTTTGTGTGTTCTTGAGTAATTTTATGATATATATATATATATATATATATATATATATATATATATATATATATATATATATATATATATATATGAGTCACATAAGCGCCCGACGTACGGACTTTGAAAATGATAAAGTGCAAGCGGACAGCTTATCTTCGTTAATACTATGCCCTGGCCTATCTTTCTACCCTTTACGCTTTCCCCTAA
Organism: Berghia stephanieae; assembly: GCF_034508935.2. Classification (NCBI taxonomy): domain Eukaryota; kingdom Metazoa; phylum Mollusca; class Gastropoda; order Nudibranchia; family Aeolidiidae; genus Berghia; species Berghia stephanieae. The sequence goes on along the minus strand of NC_088369.1, from coordinate 32,966,188 downwards.
ACTAAAAACAAAAGATCTCGTCACATAAACTAAAGGAGAACACATTACAACATAAATGAATGTATACAAATAGCAACGTGTTAGTTTCTATTCATAACCACAATATGGACACATTATTCAATAAACCAATCAATACATTTCACCAATCGTGACTGAAATGCCGTTCCGGTGAATGAATTAAAGTTTTATATTTTATGTCATCAAGGAAGGAATTAACAGTTCACTAACACACCTAACCATGACCTGCACATAGATAGCTACTGGAAAAGATCCTGAAAGAAGGGAATGTTTAAACTGATTTAAAAAAAAAAAAGAAAAATAATAACCAACCAAAGAAAAAACAATAATAAAAAAAACAAAAAACAATCCCAAGTTGCCATCACAAAAATAGTGAATTGAAAAAACAAGAATGAAAAAGAATCACTTTCAACAAATTGAGAAACAGTAAGAACAAATCCTTATCTAATTATCAAATCCAAATACAGTTGTTCTTCCACAATCTGATGAAACCGTTTTTGTCTACTTCGGCCAGAAAAATATCAGATCCAATATCGATCGACTAGGGTTATTTTCAATTTGCCAATTATCAAAAATGTCTATTAAGTTGTGTAGAGAGGTCTCGGGTTTGAGAATATTTCATAATTTTGACAAGTTCATGGTGATCTTAATCAATCGATATTTATCAAATTACAACTTTTCTGGCCAAAAATAGCAAAATTTGTTTTGTCAAAGGACTGTGATTTTGAGTCTAACACATTTCACAAATCAGAACTTGAAATCTAATCAAAGCTATCAAATCTTTTAAAAAAATGTTTTTAACTCTTCCACTTTTTCCCGTAGGTCCAGTGTTACCGACGTAGTACTCACACACAACAAACACAAAAAAACGGTCTACGACAGTCTCCTTATGATTTTTATCCCTCTATCAATAAAACGATAAAGAGACGCACAGTAGGACCACACAGTCACCAAAATGCTACTTGAGCCTACATCCACCACGATGACTACCGTACTTTGGCACCACTATTGCTGCCGCCGCCACCACTAGCAGCATCGCCATCGCCATCGCAATCGCCACCGGTGGCATCGACATCCGCTGCACCGTCAGCGTCGGCACCACTCTTGCTGGTATCTCCTTCTCCCCCCCCCCCCCTCCTCCTCTTCCTACCTCCTCCCTCATCATCATCATCGTCATCTTCATCATCATCATCATCATCATCATCGTCATCATCATCATCATCAGCATCATATCATCACCATTTCTGGTATCTTCTTCTCCTTCTCTTCCCCCCTCCTCATCCTCCTCCTCCTCCCCCCCTCATCATCATCATCATCATCATCATCATCATCATCATCATCATCATCATCATCATCACCATCTCTGGTATATTCTTCTCCTTCTCTTCCCCCTGCTCATCCTCCTCCTCCTCCCCCCCCCCCTAAACATCATCATCATCATCATCATCATCACCACTACTAGAAGCAACAACAATAACAACAACATCAACAACAGCTACATTGCCAGTTTAACCCAGTCCTTAGGTTAAACTAAGAATAGAAAGTAGGAAGTAAGAAGAAACGGTGTCGGTGAGGATAGCACGGGTTTTAAACGACAAATTCATTTGGTAGTGATTGAGGAGTGAGTAGGATTAGAAGACGGAGAGAAGAGGGAGGAAAAATTGGAGGACAGAAGGGAGACTGAGGGACACGTTGATAAAATGGAGGACAAAAAGAAGAAATAAAGAACGAAAAGTCAAGCGATGAATAAGGATGAAGGGTTAGGGGAAAGGTAGGGGGGAGGGGGGGGGGGAGCAGGGCAATGATGACAAAGGCGATGGTAGGAGTTTGAAGTGAAACTGTTTAAAAGAGGACCTGAAAAGGCTGATGATGATAATGATGATGACGAGAATGATGATGACGACCACGACGACGAAGAGAAATAATCATGAAATTTAATATGACAGCGTTTTACAAATCCCTTGGTCTTGTAGAAGTGTAATGTACACTCAGGCATGGCCTAGCCGAGTAATAATTGCATCTTCATATTATGAAAAAATAGAGTAAAGAGGCGACACCAGACTTTGGGGGATGATCAGAATGTAACGCTTATATAAATATAATATTGTTCGACAGAGCTAAAAAGTGACACATCTATAAGCGTTTGTCTTAAATGACATACCGGCACACACACACACACACACACACACACACACACACACACACAAACATAATTTCTCTTTCTCTCGATCTATCGATCTACCTATTTATATATTTCTCTTTTGTTCGCAAAACCCTACATATCATGTCCATTGGTAGATCTACATATCAATCTATCAACACGACTCTGTCAATTTGCATTTTAAATGATGTCAGGCTATCAAACTATGTCGCATGTATCAATCTAAACATCCATCGATTTATTTATCAACCCAACCATTTCTATCTTCCTCATCAATCTATTTCTTTCCCCTACAATCGCAGCTCTTTCTACCCTCACACCCCAAACAAGCACACACACACACACACACACACACACTTCAATCACCATCCACAAGACAAAAGCTTCTAGACATTAGAGCAGTATCCACCAGCCTTATCTAATAAGGCCGCCACTCTTAGCCAGGCCCCAGCCGTCCAATTAACGGGCCATCTCTCACGGCCATCTGGTCAAAGGAATCTTGAGACCTTCTCGCCTTGGTCACTTCGTTGTCCAGACAAATTTACAGCGTACCGCCAAAATGTATATAGCCCAGGCGTAAATAAATCCCAAGGTAGCAGGAATAGGAATTAGGGTTAGTTGGCAACACGTTGAGAAGTGTGTGTGTGTGTGTGTGTGTGTGTGTGTGTGTGTGTGTGGTTGGGGGTAGAGGGTGGAGGTGTAATGATCTTTTCTATAATTACATTAATCAACCATAAGCAGATCAGTGACTACATTTCTATTTTAAAATTAATCTTCCGCGCGGCATCGTCAAAAATTGTCGTTCAGGAAAATCCTTGATGTGATACAATCATTTACAGAAATTAAAGAGCAGGCACAAGTATAAGATACAGATCTGAACAGGTGTGTATGAAAGGTGCCAGACAATGCAAGAAAGAAAAATAGAAGAAAAAAACCATCCCCAAAAATCAGTCGACCTCGACATAAAATCATTACGGCGTCAATAAATAGAACAGGAACAGCATATGTTGTTTATTGTACTAGAGAGCAGATTGGAAGTTAATATTCCAGATCAAGAATAATGTTCGAACATTTTCTTCAAGAGACTTGAATCTGTACATAACCACTCAGCAATCACGCAACTTAAAAGGTGCAGTTTAAGAAAATCAAGCAAAAATAATGCTGTGGAAAACAGCATCCGATCGCATACAGGTCGCGGTAACAAAAACCACGATAGTTCATGGCACGTCAAAGCAACATAAACCGGGATATCATAAGTCAACTTCCAACAAGTTTTCTAATGAGTACCTGGCCGTTAACAGCGTTGTCTCTGTCGAAAAAA
>NC_088369.1:32932688-32957688 GCF_034508935.2 Berghia stephanieae | reverse complement strand
TATACCCATATGTGCGGCTATGTGGTCTAGTGGTATGACACTCGCTTTCGGATCGGAAGGTCCTGGGTTCGAGCCTCGCTCGACGCATAGTTGAGTCCTTGGAAAAGACTCTTTACACACATTCTCTCACCGTACTCAAGTGTAAAATGAGTACCTGGCCGTTAACAGCGTTGTCTTTGTCCGAAAAATTGTAATATCGCCTAACAGGCGTCATGTCTCGTCCTACATGTTAAATGTTGCTGAAAATTGTAATATCGCCTAACAGGCGTCATGTCTCGTCCTAGATGTTAAATGTTGCTGTTGACCAGGGACCCCTTGTAAAGCGCTTTGAGCACGTTAAGTGGATATTGCGCTATATAAAAGCTCAATATGTAAATGTTGCTTCTCGAAGCTCGAAGAAATAAATAACAATGTGAAATTGAATGTAAGCTTCAATTTAATTAAGAAAACAGAAAGAATGGACGTTTTGGGTTTCCCCTACACTACTGGTACCACTATAAAGGGGAAACCCGAAACGTCCATTCTATCTGTTTTCGTAATTAAATTGAAGCTTAAATTCAATTTCACATTGTTATTTAATACACCCATATTATACGTGACCTTCTCTGTTTTACGAGAATGTTCTACACATTTTTATCGTGTGTTTCATGAGTTTGTTAAAAAAATTATATTTATATAATAAAACCATGCCAATGAAAATCTGAAAATAAAAGGTTTTCTGTCAACTCCCAATAAAATGTACCAAGTCGTCAATCAGGAGATCGATAAATACGCTAGGGTTGAAAAGAAGCCCCGACGAATGAATTCAGCAAGTGGATAAATTCACTTCTCATTTTTTAACCAGTTAACTGCCGTATTCGAGACTGAGAGACGTATTTTAAAATTTGGCCAGAAAACTTGTTCTTCAAATATGGATCAATTAAACGGCCCTCATTTTGACAAAACTCTCAAACCTTGTGACCCCAAGAAGTTTTAGTTCAATTCCCAGATTTGAGAGTTTTTACCAAGGTCATTTAAATTGCTCGATATTTGAAGGACTATATTTCTGGCCAATAAAAAACAAAAACTAGTTAACTATTAACTAGTTAATAAGTGCAACTTGAAAAGTCTCGGGTTTAATTTTTTTTGGACAACTTTTAAGAAGTTCGGGTCAATCTTAATGGATTGATTGATGTATTATTGAAAGCAAATGAGTTCTGGCCAACTGAAATATTGAACTTTAAAATAATAATAAAGCAAAATGACCCCAGTTATTTTACCATTCCAGGCGTCATATGCTAATATTGAGAGTAACCCTTCCCTGCTTTACGAGAATGTTTAGACACTTTAACATGTTTTTCCTGCGTTAGTTAAAACAAAACAAAACGAATAATAAAACCAGGCCAATTAAAATATGAAAGCCCCAATAAGATGGACCAACTCAATCAGGAAATCGATAAATACGCCTGGTTGAAAAGAAAGCCCAACAAATGAATCCAGCAGGAGATAAATTCACTTCTCCATTTTAATGGGTTTCTCCACGATGAAAGTATGTATAGTATATAGGTTGTGCCTGAAATGGATTGACACAGTGAAATCTTACCGATGGTACCAATAGTGTAGTGAGTGTAATACAGCGGTGGTGGTAGTGAGTGGTGTGATGGCGCCGGTAGTAGGGAATAAAAACTGATAGGAAATCAATGGCTAATCAACAGACTTGATTTACGTATGGAGTCAGGAAAGAGTCTGACCGACGGTTAGTAGGGCCTTTAGCCTGACAAAGCACTTTTTATCGATTTGGCTGGGAAATCTTTACATCATATAATGATTGATTACGACGACCACAAACTTGTCCAAAAACAAACAAACCCCAAAACAAAACAAAAACAACATAAAAAATAACAATCTAAGACTTTTTTGTCGTCAGATTTAGGACCTTTTGAAAGTTGAGATGAGCTCGATATACATATCATATTTGGATTTTATAGCCACATTGAAAAAGACAGTGTTTAGTCAATGTAAAGAACAGCTGAAAGGCGTCTGACAGAGTCAAGCCCGTCTACCATTTTATTCTATTCGTCAAGCACACTTTCTCTTCTATGTCCGACCCGGAATCAAATTATTAAAAAAAAAACAACTTTTTCTATATTATTCGCCACTTAATGTAGTTTAAAGAGTTTAACAATGTGTTGTGGGAGGGAGGGGAAAGGGTGTGTGTGTGTGTGGGGGGGGGGGGGGGGGGGGGGTATTGTATAGTGTGACTGAAGAAACAAATAATCCTATTCTGCTCCATGATCAGTTCTAAACATGACCAAAAAAAATATAAGACAAATATTTTTAAAATGAAATAGGAGAAATAAAAGAACAGTGAACAGATGGGTCTAATCCAAATTAGTTCAGATGTTTTTAAGCCTAACATTATATGTAATTAAGTTTAATTGAGTTTAACAATGCGTTGTGGGAGGGAGGGGAAAGGGTGTGTGTGTGTGTGTGTGTGGGGGGTATTGTATAGTGTGACTGAAGAAACAAATAATCCTATTCTGCTCCATGATCAGTTCTAAACATGACCAAAAAAAATATAAGACAAATATTTTTAAAATGAAATAGGAGAAATAAAAGAACAATGAACAGATGGGTCTAATCTAAATTAGTTCAGATGTTTTTAAGCCTAACATTATAATATGTACTTTGGATACTTTTTGAGCGAAAGATCATTTCTTTTTTTTTCTTTTCAAAATTTGGAGTTAATCAGTTTCGTTGCGCGAAACAGAAAACAGTAATGGCTTTCAGTTCCGATCGACATATCTACCATGAAGGTCAATGACAGAGGAACGCCAGACCAAATAATATGGACGCAGTTAGATATGGGTTGGAAGGCGGACTAGAAGATAAGAAATTGAGAAATCTGTGTATAGAATTCTTTAGCTTTTGATTCGGGCGTTCATTCGCCTGAGTAAGGTCATCGCAGATGCTAATAATTAATTATGCAAACAGTATCGGCAAATCTGTCGAAAGAAGTAGAAATGAAAAAAAAAACATAACCAAGGGAAATAACCATGAGAATATGTGTTGTCGTTATACTCCGAAGAGTCGTGTCCCTTAGTATTAAAATCAATCGAGAGGAAAAACTATTATTGTGTCATCTTTGTTTCCAACGAACACAAATGAATAAACATATTATACACAAACGAGTGCAAACAAGCAAGCCCACACAGGCACACACAAGCACACCCACACAAACACATACACACACATAGGCAGAGAGGGGTGGGGGAGGGGGGAGGGAGAGTGGTTCAGCGGTACGGTCTTTGTTTCGTACCCGAAAAGTACCGAGTTTGATCACCCGCCGCTGCGCTGTGTGACCATGAGCAAGCCACCTCACCCTAGCTCTGTTTGCGGCGCTGACGCCTGGGTTGTTCCAGTCTTCCCTTGGAATAGACCCTAGAGACAAATTTCCCCTTTGGGATGAAAAAAAGGGAATTTTATTTTTATGTTTATTCATACACACACACACATTCACACACACACACACACACACACAAATACACACACGCACGCACTGCTTAAGCATTCTCGCCAGAGAGCAAGAGATAGATAGAAGAATCAGCGTAGAGGGCATAACAACATGAAGAAAATGAGTAGGAATCTGACGAAAGGCGGGAGAAGAGAAGGTAACTACGACAAAGGCATTGTGAAATCTTTGAACCAAGAAACAGCTCCATTGTAACTACTGAATACATAAAGGTCAAATACTCAAAGGAGGCGTGACCGGCTTTATGAGTCAGGGAATTAAGATTTATCATTTCGATTAGCCCCTTTAAGAGCTTAGCGTATTCATTTACAACTTAACCGGTGTTTCTTTTGATACACTCGAAAACTTCCTTATCCTAAAAAGAGAGTATTACAGAAGCATCAAATATAATAATAATAATAATAATAATAATAATAATAATAATAATAATAATAATAATAATAATAATAATAATAATAATAATAATAATAATAATAATAACAAAAACAACAACAACAACAACAACAACAATAACAATAACAAGAACAAAATAAACAGAACAGCTAAAAAGAAAAAAAGTGATTAATTCCCGCCTGTGTAGCTGGGCTGGACTGGCAAAATAGGGCGAAGACGTTGTTTCAAATTATTTGAAGACAGTAAGTGTAGTTACTTTTGTAAATAAATGAACCAGGAAGCGTTTTTTTCCAAACTCTCATTTTGGATAAAAACCTAAAAACAAACAAACAAATAAAACAACAAAAAACCCTAACAAAACAACAACAAAACAATAAAAAACCCAACTCCAATCTATCTCATTATCAATGATTATTATGAAGATGTACAACTGGAAAGAAAGAAGTGGAGGCTATACCAGGAAGTATCTGCGTATGGAGTAAATCACATAAATAAACGATCTTACCCAGCAGTAATTGTCAACGATGTCGTAAGTCACCTGTCTTCGAGGATTATCTGGTATCGCCCAGCCTTTCCTTCTGATTGGCGTGTGTTTTTGCTCTTTAGCATCGATACTGCCACGAGATGGAGATGAAATTCGCAAAACTTCGTCAATAGTTGGAATGTGGTGCTCGTTTTCATGGTAGTAATGGTTGAGATGATAATGTTGACGATGATCATGATGATGGTGATGATGATGATGATTGTGGTGGTGGTGGTGCCGGCGTTGTTGTTGCTGGTGATGATGGTGACTTTGTCTTCTCGAAGCTGCTGAAGATGATGGTGACGCTGAAGGTTGTGTTACGTTGTTGTTAGTTTTAGAGCTGCTGGGAGAGGCGCGGGACGATGCCGATGCTGCAGCCGCTGTTCTCTTGGCGATGGCAGCAGCAAAGATGGCGCTGCGAATATGGTAGGAATCGAATTTGACACCATTGTCGTTATTGTCGAGGGCGTGAATCCGAGGCATATCATGGAAATAAAATGACAACTAGAGAGACGAGAAGCGTTTGGAAGAGGTAATATCTACTGTCGAAAATTGTCAAATAACCTTGAAGAAAAACGAACTATTTATGACAATTGTAAAATGAGTATTTGATTAAATTTTTACAAAAATGATAATTATTTTTTTTCCTAAATTAAAAAAATGCTTATGTTAGGGTAGATTTAGGTTAGATGTTTAAGAAAAACTTTGGAATTAAAATGAATTGTCTGTGTATCAGGATTCAGAGGAGGATTGCAATCTCTTTGGTAAGAGAAATGAAATATTCAATAAGGCAAAATGAGAGAGGCTGATCCTTGTAGGCACAATGAATTACGTTTAGTAGAAAGATGAACTGAATGCAGGTAAAAAGAGGCAGTGAAAAATGACTACAGGCACTTTTGAGGGAAACGACAACGTTCTAGAAACGAAAGTATTCGAGATTGGCGGCCAGACGTACCGATCCCGTGTGAGAGTCACAATTCCAAGGATTTGATCATTTCGATCAAGTTGTCACCACAAGAAATATCAAATCAAAATATCAAATCTGTTTGATGATGGACTCAACTTCTTACTGTAGTTAAATCTTGAAGAAGCTCGAATATTGTGTTGATTATAACCGATATTTGAGCACAGGTTCGTGTATATCACCACTATGTTAATAAACGTAATCTAAATTGTATTATTTACAAATTTACAACCATGTAGTTTATCTGTGTTTAAAGATATGAACTCGATGTTTCCATTTTCCTGCTATCAAATCATTCATTCCACGGGTTTTCAGACAGACTGTAATTGACGATCCGATTTTGTCAATGTTATACAGTTAAATACATTGAATACTGTAATTCTTGAATGTGATCAAAACCACCCAAAACATAAAGATAAATGAACACGTCTTCATCCCGGCTTCAGAGACAGACGATCTGATAGCGGAACACATCGATGCCAAAATACACGGTATCCAGCCATTCTGAAGTCCAGCACAGAAATTGTGTGACAATTTACGATATATCCAACACAACGCTTGTCCAAAACACACATCACATTATAGTAGTCCATAAAAAAGCTACTAAATCATTAAATACGGGCTATTTTGTTTATTCTTGACTGTAAGTCATTGTAATGTCAATAGAGTATAAATATCCTGAAAAAATTAAATGGGACATTTCAAAGCCAAGTCTAAATTGCATTCAAATTATATATTTCTCCCATAGAGATCTAACCGTATTTATCAAGTCAGCAGTACTAGTGATTCAATATATATTTTTCCCTGATGACGAATCGCATCCTTATTACTGGTCACTTGATCAAAACGGTTAGAAAAGGCGTCATTTTAGAAAAATATATTAAAAGTCGCATTTGAAGGGTTAATGGATCCAAGTGTGAAAAGATCTTCCCGAATAAATAAATAGCTCGTCCTGAAGGATACTGAAGATAAATTAATAGGAAATACGAGAACCTAAAATGATATGATTCCCAGTAAACAACCATCAAAAGACAGAGGGGAATGATTGTGTGTGCGCGCACGCGCGCGCGTGTGTGTGTATGTGTGTGTGCGTGCGTGAGAGAGAGAGAGAGAGTGAAAGTGAGAGAGTGAGAGTGAGAGAGTGAGAGAGAGAGAGAGAGAGAGAGAGAGAGAGAGAAGAGGGGGGGGGGGGGGGGGGGGGGGGAAGCGGATAAATCGCATGTCTGAAATCTAAGGGCCAACAACAAAAGTGAAACGGTTCACTTTGTAAAAAAAAATTATCTAAGACGAGAATGAAATTATTCCCTGCGCCAGAAGTCGAAAGTTATTTTGTTTGTCTTTGTTTCGAGTGAGAGAGAGAGAGAGAGAAAGAGAGAGAGAGAGAGAGAGAGAGAGAGAGAGAGAGAGAGAGAGAGAGAGAGAGAGAGAGAGAGGGGAGGAGGAGAGAGAGAGAGAGAGAGAGGAGAGAGAGAGAGAGAGAGAGAGAGAGAGAGAGAGAGAATGAGAAGGAGAGAGAGACAGGGGGGGGGGGGAGGAGGGGGATAGGGGTGAAATATATAGATATGATGATATATTTGTTACATTATGGCAATCACGTAGTCTTTCATGAAGTATCCAATTATAAAATGGAGAAAATATACTGAAGCGTGATCTTCTTTTAGAAGAAAAAAATCCCCAAACAGACAAACAAAAAACAAACAAAATTATCTAGAAATGCAATACTTGTGACCAATGGAATCAAAATGATGGACCAGCACATGATTACAGTTGAATTTTAAAACTAAACTTTTATCCAAATTGAGTAGAACTAAATAAACGCCTTCAGTAAGGAAAATGGTGTTTTTGTTTCATAAACTTTTGACAAAATCCAACTAAACGTCCTAAATGAGATCATTTTAACTACCGTGGAATGGGTGGACTAAGAAGACAAGTTTAACATCTTTTTATTATCATATTATATCTTAATATTGAAATAGACTATCCGGTGTTGAATATTTTTTAAAGCGCGAAGCAAATGGTGTACACTTTAGACTACCATAATATTATGTATTTGTTAAACAATTTTCAATCTGAGAGGGCACATTTAATTATAATAATAATAGCAATGAAATTTGTTTACATTGCGCCCAATCCTCTATACAATAAAGCTCTAGGCGCATAACAACAACATCAATCTATTCAAATCTCTCTCTCTCTCTCTCTCTCTCTCTCTCTCTCTTATATATATATATATATATATATATATATATATATATATATATATATATATATATATATATATATATCTTACACACACGATATCTCCGTTTCTTTCTCTCTACGAATATATGGATTTATTGATGAAATGAATGACCTCTTTCAAAAAGTTACAAAATGTTATGACGCGGATGAAGGCTGGGAAAATCATTTCGTTTCTTTTTAAAAACATTTTTTGAGGGGTTGTCTTTTTGAGGACGTGTCAATGTGAACAGTCATTAAAGCAATGACACTATAACCGACGGAGCATTAAAACAATGACGCTATAACCGACGGAGGACGTGCCAATGTGAACAGTCATTAAAACAATGACGCTATAACCGACAGAGGACGTGCCAATGTGAACAGTCACTAAAACAATGACGCTATAACCGACGGAGGACGTGCCAATGTGAACAGTCACTGAAACAATGACACTATAACCGACGGAGGACGTGTCAATGTGAACAGTCATTAAAACAATGACGCTACAACCGACGGAGGACGTGCCAATGTGAACAGTCACTAAAACAATGACACTATAACCGACGGAGGACGTGCCAATGTGAACAGTCATTAAAACAATGACGCTATAACCGACGGAGGACGTGCCAATGTGAACAGTCATTAAAACAATGACGCTATAACCGACAGAGGACGTGTCAATGTGAAGAGTCATTAATACAATGAAGCTATAACCGACGGAGGACGTGTCAATGTGAACAGTCACTAAAACAATGGCACTATAACCGACGGAGGACGTGCCAATGTGAACAGTCATTAAAACAATGACGCTATAACGGACGGAGGACGTGTCAATGTGAACAGTCATTAAAACAAAGACGCTATAACCAACAGATGACGTGTCAATGTGAACAGTCATTAAAACAATGACGCTATAACGGACGGAGGACGTGTCAATGTGAACAGTCATTAAAACAAAGACGCTATGACCGACAGATGACGTGTCAATGTGAACAGTCATTAAAACAATGACGCTATAACCGACGGAGGAGTGTCAATTAAAACAAAGACGCTATAACCGACAGATGACATGTCAATGTGAACAGTCACTAAAACAAAGACACTATAACCGACGGAGGACGTGTCAATGTAAACAGTCACTAAAACAATGACACTATAACCGACGGAGGACGTGCCAATGTGAACAGTCATTAAAACAATGACGCTATAACCGACAGAGGACGTGCCAATGTGAACAGTCACTAAAACAATGACGCTATAACCGACGGAGGACGTGCCAATGTGAACAGTCATTAAAACAATGACGCTATAACGGACGGAGGACGTGTCAATGTGAACAGTCATTAAAACAAAGACGCTATAACCGACAGATGACGTGTCAATGTGAACAGTCATTAAAACAATGACGCTATAACCGACGGAGGAGTGTCAATTAAAACAAAGACACTATAACCGACGGAGGAGTGTCAATGTGAAAAGTCATTAAAACAATGACGCTATAACCGACAGAGGACGTGTCAATGTGAACAGTCATTAAAACAATGACGCTATAACCAACGGAGGAGTGTCAATTAAAACAATGACGCTATAACCGACAGAGGACGTGTCAATGTGAAAAGTCATTAAAACAATGTCACTATGACCGACGGGATGAAGAGTCAATGGACAAATCATATTAAAACAATAATTCTATAACCAACGGGAGGACGAGTTGAGAAGTGAAAGTATTGATTAATACAGCAGGAGATAAAGTGTATGCTTATAAACAATTTAATCTTCTGTGACGACGCCACGACGACCACATACGCGAAGATAGACAACGCGAAGAAGTGGAAGAAGTGTCGTCGCAGTATTGATTGGTATAATAGTAGTAAACAACACAACGTTGATAAAAGGGAATTTGTTGGGACTTAATGATGATTGTTTTATGTAGAATAAGAGAAGGTGGGGGGTGATACGATAGGAATTGAGAGAAATATATCGATTATAAACGCTAGAATCCCCGAGTTGCCAGGAAGGTGAATGAATGAGTGAATGAATGAATGAATGAATGAATGAATGAATGAATGAATGAATGAATGAATGAATGAATGAATGAATGAATGAATGAATGAAGCTATCAATCCATTCGCCAATCAATCATGGAATCAATAGATATATATGTATTGACGGTGGTAAAGTGATAGCGGTTTGGTTTGTTGTTGTTTTGAATTATTATTTTATTTCCTTTTTATATAATATATTCTTTTCTTTTCTTTTTTTTTCAATGATGCCAATGCTGATGCGCCATGACGTTGTGGTGGTGGTGAATACGATGATGATGATGATGATGATGATGATGATGATGATGATGATGATGATGATGATGATGACGACGACGACGAGAATGACGACGGCGACAACCATCACCACGACCACAATGATAAGTGGGTCGATGGAAAAGATAAGGATGTAATCCAGCCAGCAACCGTGAATACGGACGCTCGTGATAATGCGCGGATGTCAACAACCACCCAGAGATAAGGAATGCCAATAAAAACCTTTTTATCCACATCGTGAATGTGGAGTGTGGATTGGATAACACACAGACCACGAGTCATGATAACGATTTGTTACACTACACGGGCCTTCAAGAGATGCTCGATTGAGCATAAAATTATATTTACGGTTTCTCAACTCCATAACAATTCATAAACTGAGGAAACACAAAACTTTAATAATGATGGCGAAACTATAAAAATGAGAAATCGTGGAGTAAGAGATGGCGGAAGAATAAAATATATGTGGATTTGTGTATAAATCAGAATCAAATATGATCCACAAATAAAATACAAGAAAAGTATCATCTACTAACAATCAGACAGGTGCCATCCCACATTAACCTTCTCCTTACCACTATAGGAATATCGTCAAATTCGTTACGATATAACCAACATTTTTCTTATTCAAATTTCTCTTGTACATCATAACATTTAAAGAAAATGAACAGCGTGTTGTAGAGCATGCTTTGCTAAAGAAATTTAGACGTCTAATGTACCGCAAGAACTTAACCGCTATTGTGTTTGAGTGCTAAAAAATCTATTTTTGTGTTAGTTGGGTGTGAAGTTTTGGGGAAAATCCTGAAAATGGCTGGTAAGGAGAGAGTTAAGAAGATTCCAAGTTTGATTCTTAGTTGAAGAAGGGTGTATCACATCTCACCCAAAACGAACCTTGTAAATGAACAATCAAAAACATCTTTCTTAACTTCCCCCTTTCCATCATAAAAGATCCAACTAAAAGAGTGCCTGCATTCCATAACGCCAGGAATTGCTGGGTTTCCTCAAATCACCTCTTAACTGGACATGGCAGAACTGCATCAAATATGTGCAGATGGAAACTTGGAAACATTGATACCTGCCGAAATGTCAGGCAGCCCCAGAGACCAGCGATCACATCGTCGTCCACCGTCCAGTTACTAAACTTGAAGGTGGCTATGGAACAGGCCTTAGGGCTGAGGAAGACTTTCGAAGATGGATTGACGAAATGAGTTTGTAGGTTCTACTACTACTACTACTACTACTACTACTACTACTACTACTACTACTACTACTACTACTACTACTACTACTACTACTACTACTACTACTACTACTACTACTACTACTACTTTGCAAATATATGGTGACTTTGTTGTATTGATGCCAATAATATTATTTCAGTCTTGAGAAAAGGAACATCAGTGGCCGTCTTCTTTATCAGACATAAAAAGCTGAAAAGGTATGAACTGAAGTGTGAAAAAGCCGGAGAAAGACGGAAAATCCGGACATTAGACTACCCTGCCTTTGGAATGCCATTGATTCAAATTCTATCTAAATTAATGTGGAGAGGACAAAAACCTAATACAAGCAAAATGTTAAAAATAGTTACGATTGAAAGGGAGTGAGACAGAGAATCAGATAAGAACTAAATTCTGTTATAGTTATTTATAGTGAAGCCAGTGGACATAGCACACCGACGTTAATACAATATATTTTGAGAAATGTCAGAATAGCAATAAATGTAATGTTTACACTCCACATGTCAACACACTGTGGGTATCCATTGTAAGGATTGAATGACATCCAATCCCAATTCCCTTTCCATTCATGAGTGGCTGGCTAATTGAATGGAGCATTTCATTAAGTACTCTCTATCGAAATTCCATTTACAATAATATTGACAAATAACTCAAAACAGGTGTAAAATTATGTAGCCATGTGCTGGTTTAATTCTATCTTGAGCAGTTATCTTAATTCCCCCTAACCCAAAACCAATTTATTTATCATCATCATAATTATCATCATCATCATCAACATCATCGTCGTCGTCGTCATCATCATCACATTCCTCATCATGGATATTTGACATCTTTATTTAATCTAAATATTCCTAGTGTTTTCTAGTCCATCGAAATGGAAACGAGTCACAGAATATACGATTCTTATACTCTTGCTTTTTGGAATTCCGGAGGTATTCGCAATCACTGCACGAACCTGCTTAAATGATACTTCTTGCTTTAAAACAAAATCTAAAGTGAAATTTAACGTTTGATAACCCGACCTCACAAATTATTATTATAAACGTGATAGCATTACTCTTTACTACTTTGTGAGGAGGGATTGAATAATATATTATATTCAGCATAAATGGAGACGAATGATGTGCTCTTTAAATTGAGCTTAAATTGAGCTTTATATAGCGCAATATCCACTAAATGTGTTCAAAGCGCTTTACAAGGGGCCCTGGTCAACAGCAACATTTAATATATATGACGGGACATGACGCCTGATATTACAATTTTTCGGACAAAGACAACGCTGTTAACGGCCAGGTACTCATTTTAACCTGAGTACGGTGAGAGAATGTGAATAAAGAGCCTTTTCCAAGAACTCAACTATGCGTCGAGCGCGAGGCTCGAACCCAGGACCTTCCGATACGAAAGCGATTGTCATACCACTAGACCACATAGCCGCACATTTTACGGGATGTTCAATCAAAAACTTATAATCCTATCAATACCGTTTTGAAATTTTAAGCCACATAAATATGGATTCCTCTAACCAGTACCTGATCGCCCCATTATATTTTTCTCTTCAATAAAACAACAGGTCCTGGGGGTTTTGTAGATTATTAGTGGTGGTGATATGATATCCCCCTGCTGTTATTACTACAGAGAAAAGTAATATTCTAGATATTGTATCATTGTGAGGAGGCCTCAAGGGGATGGATAGAAACATAAATGATGGGATATGAGATGTTAACGATGACGACTACGATGATGAAGGTGGTGATGATGATGATGATGATGATGATGATGATGATGATGATGATGATGATGATGATGATGATGATGATGATTATGATGATTATTATTATTATTATTATTATTATTATTATTATTATTATTATTATTATTATTATTATTATGGTGATGATGGTGATGATGATGATGATGAAGATGACCTCACGAGGTCCCAGGTTTGAGAGTCTTTGCCAAGATGAAGGTTATTTAAATCGATCGATATTTTAAGGACGAGTTTTCTGGCCAAATTATTTTACAATAAGTGTTTCCCAGAGACCGGCAGTAACTGGTTAAGAGTCAATTGTCATCCTCCTCAATATAACACAAACATAAATGACCAATCAAACCCATTTGTTCCATTTTTATTCATGTTGACCACGACAGTTAAACTATTATTTCAATTTCTGGCATCTAGATAATCCCGATATAATGCAATTTAGAGGCGACAGATCACGAGTTTAACTAAGTGTTTCTATAGAAGGAATGAAGTTGACGTCACTCAGCTCTTTTTGTATAGCCTGTTGGGTGATTGGTTCTCACTAAATTCTATCAATCAGACTGTAAACGTTAAAGGTTATAATATATACTTTTGTATGGCTGGCGGATGTTGTGACATATTTATTACTCATATATCATATATTGGAGGACGAAGTGGCCGAGTGGTTAAGGCATTGCACTATGACCCGGAAGGACCCGGATTCGAGCCCCGCTTCAGGCACTTTCGTTTTTTTTTCCATGAGAAGATTATTAACGCCCAATTTGCTCAATTGTACAACATGGGTGATTCCTGTTGACATCAGATGAATGTTTGATGAATTATCTATATTCCTTCGTGGAATGCCTAGGCGGCGATATCTTATGATGCCGTGGCGGAAAAGGCAAAATTTTTTTTAAAATATTATATTAGATCCGAAATGCCATTGGTCAACACCGTGGAAAACAAATACCTATTCTAATTTACCCGTCATAGTAGACTGTAATAATAATATAATTGTCCAATTGATGGATAATGGAAGCGGTCTAGAATGTCATTGACCGCTCGGATAGTGGGTGGATGATTCGTGGGGTTACAGGTCGCAATCATAGAGGGCTGGAATGTGTCTACATTGATAGGGGGTAATACGCACTGTCATTAATTTGAACACGATGGACATGGATAGGCATTCGTAGAATGAGCAGATAGGAGGAAAATGATAACGTTAACTCACTCAACCCTAACACCGACTATATCCGAAGTTTACCCGGGTTACTTTCACTCCATGCCTATTTATTATATGTTTCTGAGATAAATTATAGGCGTAGAATCAAAGCTAATGTTTTAAATTTTTACACGTTAATGATAGTTGAATAAAACTGTCTAAGTGCATGCTCATTTTTAATTATTTTTCCCCATTTTGAAAAGTCGCAAAATCTCTAGGATTGAGTGAGTTAATGCATTGAATGGATATTTTGAGTATTGAAAGTGGCAAAGAATTGAATATATGAACACACAAACAAGCTGAATAATTAGACATGAAAAATTAAAATAAATAAATGAATTTAAAAAACAACATTTTAGGTTGTAGAAATTGAACGATATGGCGACGCTTTTAGGCCAGAGGAGCCTGTTGAAGATGGAAGGTGATGGTGCAGTTAAAGGATCATAGATTTAGAGTTGGACTATTATAGTTGAAAGGGTCAAAAAGTGGGAAATTTGTTCCAACCGAGACCAATTTATCTGAATCGTTTGTACAAGATTACATTTCAACAGGCGATAGTTAATTGTTTACAATATAAGTAGGGAACAAACAAGTACGGCAACAAAATATTCAAACCTACGACCCCCCCCCCCCCACCCCTCCACATTCGTCCACTCTCTCCTACAGGGAGCGAGTGAGAGAGACAACAGAGAGAAAGAGAAAAAGAAAGAAAAAAAAGAGAGAGAGAGCGAGAGAGAGTGAGAGAGAGAGAAGCTGTGTGTGTGTGTGTGTGTGTGTGTATGTTTATGTGTGTGTATGTGTGTGTGTGTGTTTATTAGTAAGTGTAAAGGATGTGTGCATAAGCGAAATCAGGATATAAAACAAAGAATACATTAAATGGTTGAGCGACAAAACATATGTTATACATACATAACCGAAAATTAGATAAAATAATCAAACATATAAATAAAGTACCTACGTATATTATTTTCCTAATGTAACAATAGAGATAGTCTGGTATGCTTATTTCTTACATAAGCAAAACTGACGTGCGTTGACAAACAATTTCTTTGACATTTTGGCCAGAAAACTTGTACGTCCTACATTCATTGATGAATTAAAATGACTCCTGACTTGTCAGAAATTATCAAACCGGAGACCTCTTTGATGTAGTAGATTTAAGAATGTCTGTGCAATTTTTTTTTTTTTGGGGGGGGGGGGTTATTTTAATTGACCCATGGAGGTAAAAACATGTTTTTTTCTGACCAAAATGTACAAATGCGTGTAGTGAGATTGCGACAGAAAATGCATATCAATTATTGTCAACACATTATTATTGTCGTATCGACCAGGCCTACGAGGCAGTCGATAAGTAATTTCAGTAAAAGAATGCGACAGACAACAGGAAATGTTTATGTTTATGTTTGTTTTGTTGTTGTTGTTGTTCTTCTTTTAGAAAATCTCTTGGCGCATGCGATGCTTATGGAAATATCAACGCCCAGGCGATAGAAGATGACACGGGGACAAACATGACAGAAAATACTGATTTTGGTTCTTCCCCTGCAAGTAGTGAACTGAAATGACGTACTTCTATTTATGTCTATATTTTTATTTATTACTTCTATTTAAATTTTTTTTCTATTCTAAACATTTTTCTATGTTATGCGCCCATAGCCCTCCTGATGAAGGGATGTTTGGCGCACTATAAATCTATACCATTATTATTATTATTATTACTTGAGAAATGCCGTCGGGGTCACATCAAGGAAGGGACGGAATAAAAAACGAAGACATAAAATAAAGAATTGAAATGGTCAAAGTACTGTAATAGGTTAGGGCATCCCCCAAAAAAATCAGTCGCCCTCAAGGTAGACTGATTTTTTGGGATGTTTTTTTTTTCTATTTTTCTTTCTTGCTTTGTCTGGCACATTTCAGACACACTTGTTCAGATCTTTATCTTACACTGGTGCCTGCTCCTTAATTTCTGAATTTGATAATGTAAATGTTGCTGCTCGAAGCTCGAAGCTCGAAGAAATAAATAATAATGTGAAATTGAATGTAAGCTTCAATTTAATTACAAAAAACGGATCAAATGAACGTTTCGGGTTTCCCCTTTATCAACAAAACAGGATGAATGATATTGGTGGGTTAAAGTGACGATGATGTAGAATGAGTTAACCAGACATCATAATACGATGATCGGATTTAACACACAACAGGAATTATTCTTGTATTGCATAGCGTACGTCCGTCACCAATGGAACTAGTAGAATCTGGGTGAAAATGAAAATTATGAATGGAAACACAACGAATGGCTTGGGGCAGCCGTCATTTATTAAATTCATTTAATGGAGGGAAAACGCAGTGCTAAAAGAAACAAGAAGATTGTGTTGAGGAAGTGGTGGGGAGGGATGTGGTGGGGGGGGGGGTGAACGAGGGCTTAAATGAAGAAGAAAGATAGATGCCGTAAGAAGAAAAATAGAGAAATGACAGACCTTGTTTTTAAAATAATTAATAGGTTGGAGTGAGGTGTTCTGAGCACAAGATAAATATCTTTTTCTATACGTAGAAGGCTATGTTCAACCCATAAATAAATAAATAAATAAGAGATTTGTGTAAGTGCGTGTGTGTGTGTGTGTGTGTCACAACGTGCGTGCCTGGATAGATAATAGATTGGTAGGTAGATAAACTGACAGACACACACACACACACACACACACACACATATATATATATATATATATATATATATATATATATATATATATATAGAGAGAGAGAGAGAGAGAGAGAGAGAGAGGGAGGGAGAGAGAGAGAGAAAGATAGATAGACAGATAGATCTCACAGAGGGAGAGAGAGAGAGAGAGAGAGAGAGAGAGAGAGAGAGAGAGATCTCACAGAGATAGAGATCTCAGAGAGAGAGAGAGAGAGAGAGAGAGAGAGAGAGAGAGAGAGAGAGAGAGAGAGAGAGAGAGGGAGGGTGGGGGGGGGCACAACTATAGCAGGAATGGTGGGGGGGGGGGGGGGGGGGGGGGGGGGGGGGGTAATGAGAATTATCCCTCATTAAGACGTCTAGCAATCACAGAGTAGTATGAATACCCTTACTACTCATCAAAGACAATTCTATGACTCCCGCCCCTAGCGGTGCTGAAATTAGTGCCCGTATTCTTGTCAATCACGGGTTTCGGTCAATCGGGGATAATTAAAAGGCCGTGGTGCCACCAGGTAACGATACTTACAGGCACCGTCCCTATTCACACGGACAAAGTCAGCCATCATTAAATTGTCTCATTCAAAGAAAAAAAAAAGTCGGCAGCTTTTCGTTGTTTTTGTTTTTAAGGGTTTTACGGCGCTTGCAACACATTTAGGTTATATCAGCGCCAGTAAAAAGGAAGAAAATGGGATAGTAAAAAGTTCTAGAATTACAATTAAAGCACCCAAGAGAAAGGAAGACAAAGGGGAACTGGGAACAATATTTAATAGGGATCAGATGCAGATTCCAAGAGCAAACCATCAATGTACTTAGTTTGAGATCACCTATAAGTCTCATCCGGACACGAGCACAAAATCCAACAAAGAGGAGTACACTCAAATGCTTACAGTATACATTTAAAATAACAAACATAATAATACATAACAGAGAGATGATTTACAAGGAAAAAAATATCATCTCCCAAAACAATAACTATGCATTTGACTGTTTCCCTCCCAGCTAGGACTCAGGCCAGGGCTATGAAAAAACCAAGTAATCTCATTCCGAGACAAAGACAGAAAGCAAATTGGAAAACAGATAAAGGGGGATAGAAGACACAGTAAGTGCCTCCCTGCCCACTATGGGAGGCCAGGATCCCCACCCAGGCAGCTTTTCGTAAAAACATGTTTAGAAAGTAATGTTTTGTAGGGGGCAATATCCACTAAATGTGGTCAAAGCGCTTTACGAGAGGTCTCAACAAAATAATTTACATGTACGTGGGAAGAGATATCAAATTGAGAAATTAGGGAAAAGACACCAAATGTTAAATGTTCAGATGTAGGAGAGATACGAAGACTGTAAGGCGCCTTACAATATTTTCTGACAAAAAGATTGTAAAACATGACATGTCATTTCCATTGGACTTACCACATCTACCCCCCCCCCCCCCCCCCCCTTTTCAACAAACAAACAAAAAAAAACAAAAAACAAAAAAAAAAAAAAAACCCAAAAAAAAACCAACCAAACAAACAAAGACAAAAACAACAAAACAATCAAAATCCGATTGAGCTGTCAGAGGGATCCACACCAAAAAGGAATACTTAACAGGTAGAACAAGAAATTACGCACGTCAGGTGCTATAGATAGTGTGCGCTTGGCTAAGAAGCTCACAACAATGCCATCCGGAAGTATGTATAACGGACCAACACACAAAACTATGTGTAACTTTAAACGTTTATAGTCTGGTTAATACAGTGAAATTACTCATAAACGCGGATAGCAAAAAAAAAAATATCTAAAAAACAATAACAATGGCCGGAGTGACGTCAACCACGATCTATCTATAACAATTTTCTGTTCGACGAAGGCAACTCTGATACCGACCAGGTGCTCATTTTATACACCGGTGAGAATATGTGATTTAAGAGCCTTTTCCAGGACTCAACTATGCACAGATCCCGAGGCGAGGCTCATCCCACAAAATAGTCCATCTGTGCTGTTATGTTTAGTGGTATGACACTCGCCTTCAGAGCGGAGGAGTGTCCATGGTTCGGGTCCCGCTCTGAGTGACGCGTAAGTGAGTCCTTGGAAAAAGCTCCTTACTCATGATATAATCCCTATCTTCTTAATTGTCAACGAAAGGGATATAAGCGTGGTCCTCATTTACAAATACAATACTAGATATTATTGCTGGGGCGCTTATGTTATTTTTACAATTCTTATTATTATTATATTATTATTATTATTATTATTATTATTATTATTATTATTATTATTATTATTATTATTATTATTATTATTATTATTATTATTATTACTATTATTGTAAGTATTGGTGGTATTACAATGTTGTATTTTTATGATTATTTATGGTATCATTTTATGCTTTGGTTTCATTTACCTTTTTTCCTCACTCTCATGTCTGTTGTCATCAAATTGTATGGATTATTGATTAAAATAAAAGTTATTTCTGTTTGTCTTATTTTGACTATGGAACTGATACTTATCATGGCAGACCTGCCTACTTGAAATAGGAAAATGTAATAAGTAGTTTTCAGGGTAAATAACATCGTAGACATTTTAACTACCATTAAAAACCACCAGTTTGTCCTTATAATGCGTGGGGAAAAATATTAACTCTATGTGATAGCTCTGGCACCAGAACTTCGTTTTCAAGAAATGACATTTAATTAAAAACCTTTATTATATCCAGCCCGGGATTTAGCCGTAGTACTACGGGAATTTTCGTGGTAGTGAGGAGGTCTGTTGTGATGGGTATCAATATTTTATTATTATTATTATTATTATTATTATTATTATTATTATTATTATTATTATTATTATTATTATTATTATTATTATTATTATTATTATTATTATTATTATTATTATTATTATTTATCTATTTATTTATTTATATTTATTTATTTATTTATTTATTTATTTTTTTTTTTTTTAAATAAAGAAAAACTGATTGGAAATGTAAAAGTGATGGTGATAGTGGTAGTGATAATGGTAATGGTGGTGGTGGTAACGGTGATGCTTGGGGTGTGGGGATTATGGTAATATTATTATTGTTATTATTATTGATATTCTTGTTGTTGTTCTTCTTCTTCTTCTTCTTCTTCTTCTTCTTCTTCTTCTTCTTCTTCTTCTTCTTCTTCTTCTTCTTCTTCTTCTTCTTCTTCTTCTTCTTCTTCTTCTTCTTCTTCTTCTTCTTCTCCTTCTTCTTCTTCTTCTCCTTCTTCTTCTTCTTCTTCTTATTGTTGTTGTTATTATTATTATTATTATTATTATTATTATTATTATTATTATTATTATTATTATTATTATTATTATTATTATTATTATTATTATTATTATTATTATTATTATTATTATTATTATCATCATTATTATTATTATTATTATTATTATTATTGAACGTATTGATGTTATTACCATTCGTGTATTTTTGTGTGGTGTATCAGTTTATTTTTTGGTTCCATTTACCTTTTTTTTCCACTTTCATGTATGTTGGCATCAAATTGTTGATTTATTGGCGAAAGCCTAATATTGAATAAACTTGAAACTTGAACTCATATTCTCTCGCCGAACAGGTATATAATAAGTACCTGGTCGTTCACAGCGTAGTCACAGTCTGAAAAAAAAATGTTATATCGCCTAACAGGCGTTATGTCTCGTTCCATAATGTTTACGTATTCCTGTTGGCTAGATCTATTGTACAGCGCTTCGAGTACGTTGAGTGGATATTGCACTATAGAAATGTCCTAGTATGTAAGATAAGGTAACGAAATATATTATGATTTTGTTTTGTTTGATCTCGTAAACAACATTCATTGATTACCGCCAGACAGTGTGATGGCATTTGTACACGTACGAATCGGGAATACACACCTAGTGTGGTTATTTTCGTGGACATTATTCTACGCACCGCGATATGTTGTCATCAGTATCATTCGACGGCGGCCATTGTTGTCTAGAAACGTGAAATCAAAAAGGTCTGTGATGAAATAAGACGAGACATCTTTATTTCTGTGAAATGTGAAACGTGAACAATGATGATGATGCAGTCCCGGGGAATATTAACGTATCTAGAGAATCATTCTAAATCTGGGAAAAATAATAGGAAGGACGTGTTGGCAAAAAGAAAACGAAATTTGAAATCTTGCATGCTCTTGCGTTTGAATAGTAGTCTGCTGGACACAAGATGGATGTGGCTAGGATCAGTGCAAGTCAAAGATTCAGTGCTTTATGATATTAGATAAGATAAGATAAACTTTATTACCCCCCCCCCCCCTCAAACCAAAAAAAAATAAATAAATGGAAATTACATTGTGTTTACAAGAAGATGGCTGGCTCGCTATCTCTCTCTCTCTCTCTCTCTCTCTCTCTCTCTCTCTCTCTCTCTCTCTCTCTCTATCTATCTATCTATCTATCTTGATCTACATACGTCACTATATCGATATACGACACAATCCTTTGTCAGGAGTAAGAAAGAAAGTTTTAAAAAATAAGTGCCGCACAAAGACGATTACACAATTTTTGACAAAAATTTTTTTTCTTCTTCTAATTGTGACTTTAAAAAATAATAACTTCCAAAAAGTAGTGAAAGATAAAGAAAAAAAGGAACGATGCATCTTTTATAATTTCCAAATAAATTTGAATTCAAGATTAAGTCAGTCACATTACGAGAGACAGTCTTTGTTTTTTTTTATTCTCCCTTTGCTTTTGATTTTTTGAAGGCCAATTATGGATTCCCATTTGATTTGTTGAATTTCCAATGTAAAACTTTGTGTATTTTTAGGAAAAGTCGTCAAATCCTGAAAGGCCAACAAAGTGAATGTTTGCTTCAGGTTGTCGTTTCCAGATCACGGGGCCTAGTATAAATTTCATCAATACATTGAAAACAAAAATATAAACAATAAATAAAAAAAAATAATAAATAAATAAATAAATAAAAAGCACAGCATCCCTACGCATGATTAGTAAACAAAAATGGATCCGAATAGAGGAGGAGGTTAAAGTGCAAATCAAGACTTCCACTCCATGTAATATCTTCGATATTGCATGATGCAATACATTTTAAAGTTACAGTTAGTTCTACATAATATATATGTAGATATATCCTTTCATAAGCTTAAGAATCAAAGCTTTTAAAAAATAAAACAAATTTTGCTAATCCACTCAACATATTTCTCTCAATATGTTGACATTTCAAATACGCTTCGCCCCCCGCCCCTCCTCCCCCACCCTCAGACACAGACTAATTCCAAGCATCCCGTATCTACCCGTCCACGAGCCCAACCCCCCCCCCCCCCCCCCCCCCCCCCCCATCCGTAGCTGTATATATATATATATATATATATATATATATATATATATATATATATATATATTTCCACAGGACGTTCATTCAAGCACACACTGCTAAACCCATTGATTAGACCCTACACACGTGACAAGGGAAACCCCTTTATCTCCTCAACTTTAACAAGATTAAACCGTCTTGATAGCGCTAATTGTGGAGGCTTTTCAAGCGAGTTCTGGGGGCAACACAACTATCGATTGCCAGGAAGACAATAATTCTCTTTAATTTTCTTTTTCTTTTTAACGGACCGATCCATCAAACAAAATCATGTGGAAGGTTATATATATTATGTCCTTATACTTTTCCAGTAGTAAAAAAAACCAAAACAAACCAACATAACTCTATTGCGGTTTCACGAGTTCACCACTCAATACAAAAAGTAACCCGGGTCAACTACGGATATAGTCGGTGTTAGGGTTGAGTGAGTTAATGGCACCTTTTGCCAGAGTAACAAAGCCAAGTCCCAGGTTTGAGAGACTTTGACAAGATGAGGGATATTTAAATCGATTTCTATTTGAAAGACGACTTTCCCTGCCAGACTGTTCTTTACGAATTTTTTTTTTCTTTCATAGTCGTTAACTGGTTAAAATTGGGTTAAAGTCATATGCTAAATTTAGGAAAAAAACTAATCATGTTTCTTTAACCATAAACAAATGAATAGATATATTAGATATATTAGAAAATAAACAAATACAAACACTACGATTTTTTGAAAGAACAAACCAATCAATCAAGTTTTTTTTTAACCCCCTTTCCCCCCCCCCCCCCCCCCTCAAAAAAAAACCCCAACTCCAATTTATTTTTTAAAACTCTTTATATAAATTATTTCCGGAATCGTCTCTTAGAGCCTGGCGGATTTAAGTTTAAAATTATTTGTTTGGTTATATTTTTTAATTCAAACGATTCTATCCAGTAACCATGACGACAAATCCTTTGAGGCAACACGGTTCTATCAGACACAGAAAGATGAGGAAGCGCTCATGGGCATGCGCTTAAGTAAGCAACGGACAAAACAAATGGGCAACAGAATTACTACCTCCCCCCCCCCCCCTCCCCCCCCCACCCCCCACGGTTTAAGTGTTTATACCAACCCCTGGTTTGAGAGCCTTTTTTTTCCAAGATGCGGGTAATTTAAAATCGATCGATATTTGAAGGACGGGGTTTTTCTGGCCAAATCTTGGAATCAACCCGCGTCTTTCTAGAATACGGCAGTCAGTTAGGTGATTAAGTAGCTGCACTACAACAAAATCAGCCCCTACTTTTGATTACCCTAGTCAGCAATAATTTGCCACTCATTTCAACACCCACGTCGTGACATTTCAATCCCAATCATTTCTTCTTTTTTTTTTTTTTTTCATCCGCTGATATCTTTCCGTTATCAATGGCATCACTTTACGATCGGAGCAGACTACAGAGTGCCTATTATCGATCACCACAAAAAATCGAACCTCTTTATTGCAGCTGAGTTCTCCTGATTGCATGCTTGCAATCAATTCGGATTGATATTCATTTTTTATTTTTCTCTTCTATTATTCTTATTTTTTTATCTTTATAGTTTTGCATTGGAAAATGAAATAATATAAAATAACACTGCGAATATCGATAATAACAAGAAACGAAGTGAGTAGGAAAGTGCCAGAAGACAACAGAGAATAAAAACTTCGCGGTGGCGATGGAGACTCGAACCCGCGACCTTACTGGTACAATTATCGGAGTTGCCAGGTCTTTTCAGAGAGGAGAAATTTTTCAAAATATAGAAATGGTTTTGAGCTTAAAACGGAGACATTTTGGGAATCATTAAATGCGTTTAAATCTACTGAAAGTATGAAAAAAAAATAAATACAAAAGTAAAAATCAAATATGCTGAAAAGTAAAGCCAAAACACGATAGAAAAATAAACAGCTCAAACCTGCACTATCTCCCTTCTACCACCAAAATGTGGTGCAAAAATATGAGAAGGGGGCTTTCACAGGGACAAAGAGGACTCGAATACGGGACTACAGATCACAAGACGAGTGAGTGCCGCATCAAAAGACCCCAAAGCCGAGCATGAGAAAGTCGACGTAAGCAAAAATTACAAACTCACGAGTAATTGGCTTGTACTTGTGGTGCGATGTTGGCAGCTCTGGAGTATTATCATTTGAATGACAAAACAAGAAATAACTTTTGTCCCTGCCTTTTACATTTTATCGGCCGACAAGGCCCTTAATTCAGAGCCCAGGGGGCACGACATTAATCATATCAGTGATGAAAATTGTACGTGTAATATGAAACACGGTAACCGGATTAGGTGAAGGCATTGATTGGAACGTCTAGATATTTCATCGAAAATGTGTTCTGTTCTGTAAAGAACGAGATTGCTGCATTCGTCCCCCATTTATCCATCAAAAATGAAAATGAAATAGCAACTTTTTGAAAGGGAACGTTTCAAGCTCATGATCCTTATTCAGCCGACAACAAGACAAAAAACAAAACAAAACAACAACAAACAAACAAACAAACAAACAAACAAACAAACAAAAAATAAAAAAATAAAAACCCAACAAAACAAAAAATAAAAAATTGGAACAGTAATAATTCCCCTATTAACCGAATAGAAAAAATTAAGTAAAATCCTATTAAGCCGACAACACAAGTAAGTGGAACCCCATCAAGCCAACAACAAAATTAATTGGAACAGTAATAATTTCCCTATTAAGCCAACAACACAATTAATTTGAACGGTAAGAAGAATTCCCCAATTCAACAAACAAAAATCTTAATCAGAGCGGTGATAGTTCCCAAATTCCAAAAATAATGGTAATGGTAATTGGTAATAATAAGTAATG
>NC_088369.1:32922688-32930188 GCF_034508935.2 Berghia stephanieae | reverse complement strand
GTTTAATACCGTTTTGAGACGATGGGTCACATTTAACACGGGCCATTTAGTCCAACTCCACGCATTACCATGTCAAAATATTATGGTAAACAGACTGGTCGACTAAGTTGTCAATTTGGTATGTACACACCAAAAATGGTAGTGGTAATCACGGTTAATGTGTGGTCTTGTGGTATGACACTCGCCTTTGAACCGGAAGGTCTAAGGTTCGAGCCCTGCTTTGAGCGGCGCAGTTGAGTACTTGGGGGAAAAAAAACAAACTCTTTGCTCACATTCTCTCACAGTGCTCTAGTGTATAGTGCGTATTTGGACATTAACACCGTTGTCTATGTCGAAAAAAATGTAATAATAATAATAATAATAATAATAATAATAATAATAATAATAATAATAATAATAATAATAATAATAATAATAATAATAATAATAATAATAATAATAATACTCTTATAGAGCGCAGGGATCCTGAACAATGAGGTACTGGCGTCATGTCTCGTCCTACATGTAAGTATTGCTGATGGCTCGGGGCCTTTGAGCACGTTTGATGGATATTGCTCTATATAAATGCTCATGTATTTATGATATGTGATAAAACATCTCAAAACAGCATTATAGCGCGGTGAATCCAATACTTGAAATTAAACGTTAAACGTTACTACTATAACTTGAGTTCAAATAAATGTCTTCATTGGGAAGAGTAAGTTTTGTTTCTTTACTTAAATTTTAAAATTCTAATCATTTGACTTTAAACTCAATTTTCTTCATGGGAAAACGTGTCTCAGCGGTATGGTCTTTGCTTCGTACCCAAAAGACATCGAATTCGACTACCTGCCACGCTGTGTAGCCTTGAGCAAGTCACCTACGCGAGCTTACTTTGCGCTGCTGCACTGCGGGTAACGCCTAGATTATTCCAGTCTTCTCTTGGAATAGACCCTAAAGACAAATTTTCCGTGGGGATGAATAGAGCGAATTATTATTATTATTATTTGATTTTTCTCTCGTCCATTTCAACATACCACTAATAGTAGACATGACAGAACGAAGAAAACAAAAACCCACACAGACGGTGACAAAAACAAACATAGTTATTGCTACTATCATTTTCCCTTTTCTTTTCTTTCTTCTTCGTCCCCAAATTATTCTTCCGTACTCTAAAGAAGAAGAAAAAATACGTTTTTAAAATTTTTAGCCAGAAACCTAGTCCTTCAAAAAGAAAAAAAAAAAAAAAAAAAAAAAAAAAAAAAAAAAAAAAAAAGGCAACGGATTAAAATGGCCCCCATCTTTTCAAAAGATCTCAAACCCGAAACTTCATTGAAGCCCAAGGTCTAAGCGTTTTTTGAGGAAATGAGGGTCATTTTAATTGGTTGATAGTGGACGGCCTAGCTTTTTGGCCAAAATTATCTTTTTTAATGTGTTTGCTTGTTTGTGTGTTTGTTTTGTTTTTTTTTTCTGTTTTTTTTTCCCCCCAAGAATGTGGCAGTATTATTGATATCTGTATTCACATGGGCACCTTAGCTGTCCTGGTCAGGATAAAAGACAGTTAAATGGATGATCTGTTGGTGGATACTGGCTACAGGGGAATATAGAATATTTTAGGAAGACGGAATTGTTTATATTGATTGTAAATAGATACACGGTGGGGTAGAATATGGCCCGGGTGGGTCTGTGTAAGTGTGTTATGTTTGTATCTTAATCTGTTCTGGCAGATAGACTGATGGATGGGTCTGTCTCTTAATATGGCATGGAGGGATGGGGGTGGGAAAGGGAAGAATTGAGGGAATGGAGAGAAAAAATAAATAATAAAGGAGATGAGTATATTTTCCAAACGACGAGAGAATGAAGGTTGGGCTGGGAAGGATGGGGGTAGAGAAAGAGAGAGCGAGAGAGAGAGAGAGAGAGAAGGAGAAACAGAGAGAGAGAAAGAGAAAGAGAGAAAGAGAGAGAGAGAGAGAGAGAAAGAGAGAGAGAAAGAGAAAGAGAGAGAGAAAGAGAAAGAGAGAGAGAGAGAGAGAGAGAGAGAGAGACTAAGAAAGAAAGAATAAAATGGAGGCATAAATCTAAGTGCTGGTTCTAATCAGATGACGGGCTGAGTAAATGCCATGTATCATCGCCATCACCATGGTTCTCGTTATTATTGTTGTCATTATTATTATTATTATTATTATTATTATTATTATTATTATTATTATTATTATTATTATTATTATTATTATTATTATTATTATTATTATTATTATTATTATTATGAGAGAGGGTCTATTATAAAAAGTGAGAAAAAGCGGGGAAAAGTGAGCACTATATTGACATTTTGTAATTGTCATATAGAACTGATGAGAAAAATAGTGTATGGAGAAGTGGCAGATGAAAACGGAGAATAAAAAGTCACGGGGTAAGTGCCAAACTCAGGATCCAATTGACACGACACCCTCCGCCTGGCCGGGAGAGAGAGAGAGAGAGAGAGAGAGAGAGAGAGAGAGAGAGAGAGAGAGAGAGAGAGACAGAGAGAGAGAAAGAGAGAGAGAGAGAGACAGAGAGAGAGAAAGAGAGAGAGAGAGAGAGAGAGAGAGAGAGAGAGAGAGAGAAAGAGAGAGAGAGAGCGAACGGTTGCACAACCGACTTTTAACTCACTGTTTTCATTTGACACTTCTCCATACCCTATCTTTCTCATCATTATTGATACAAGTGCCCTCTCCACACTTTTTCCGAGTCGTACAGAACTGCAAAGGAATCGTTTGATGGAAAAACGCATATGTTACAGTGAATGACATAATCAGTCGGATGGTGAAAAGGTTTGAACTTAGATATGGCCAATAAGTTTAATTAGAAGGTTAATTTTTTAATCCAAAATGAGTTCTTGTCGTAAATAGTTAAATCAATCCTTTTTGTACATCTTCTGGAATTATCAAAGCTGAATTTCACTTCTAAATATTTTTTACAGCTAGTCAAGTTGAAAAAGTATGAAATTTGAGAAAAGTTGTTTGATTCCTTTCCCATACTGACCATAACTTCTTTAAAAATTACCCGATTTACTTCAAATAAATATCAAAATGCTCTGGGGAGCATATTCTTTCAGAAAATGGAGAGAAAAAAAAATGCAAATCCAAAATGTTCACCTTCCGACTGATTATGTCATGCACTGACACATATGTCCTCATCATCTGTCCGGACTCAATGTTTTAGCTGAAGGAATCTGTATTATCTACAAATATCGATAAACGATTATAACTCATGGTAAAATAAAAAAAAAAATTAAATCTGAGACTTCGTGAAAAAAAAAGTAGTGCACCATTGTTTATAAAATTTGGACAACAAGGTAGACACTGCGGCTATGTGGTCTTGTGGTATGACACTCACTTTCGGATCTGAGGGTCTTGGGTTCGAGCCTCGCTGATCGAATAGTTGAGATCTTGGAGAAGGCTCATTACTCACATTCTCTCACCGAAACTCAGGTGTAAAATGAGTACCTGGCCGGTAACAGCGTTGTCTCTGTCGGAAAAAATTGTCATATCGCCTAACAGGCGTCATGTCCCGTCATAAATGTTAAATGTTGCTGTTGACAGGGAGGGACCATTTGTATAGCGCTTTGAGCACGTTTAGTGGATATTGCTCTATATAAAAGCTCAATTTAGAATTTAGAAAGTAATTAAAAGTAGGGTATCCGAAACTGACACTCGATTGTTTGGTGTGACAGCAACGTGTGTGGTGTGATGACATGGATGTTATAACATCGCTTGGCTCAGATCAGCAAGGTTTGCAAAAATAAATGCATTGAGGATTTCAGAGAGCCTCCATCAATCAATAATATTATTTATTTTCAATTATGAAAAAAAAACGCCGCCCTCTCCCCACCCCCAATCTATTTTCACCATCATGATAGCTGTAACATTGACAATATGTAACAAACAATTCATACCATAGTGGATAATAATCTAAAATCGACGAGACTATTTTTGGACACATTTTAAACGTGACACCGCCCCACTCAATACGATGTCAGATTAATCATTATCACTAATCCTTGATTATACTCTGTCCGAAATAGAAACGGCTTCTGTCCTTCCAAACGTTTTATCTATTTATAAATTTAATTTATTTTTGACTCACCAATTTAACAATAATGTGATATTTTTAATAACATCCGATATGGCTTGTCATTTCTACCAGTTCCAACTATCGCGATTTGTCTTCCAAAACAAAAGAGCAGTCTAAAAAAAAACACAAATTCTAAAAACTATAAAATTATAAATAATTTTTAAACTTAAGCTTTAATATAGAGCAATAATCATTAAATGTGATCAAAGCGCTTTACAAGGGGCCCTAGTCAACAGCAACACTTACCATGGAGGATGAGACGAAATTAGGCGAAATTACAATTTATTTTCGTACAGAGGCAACGCTATTAATGGCACATAATTCCTTCAGAAATACCATAAAAGTTTAACACTACACGGAGAAATCTGACGTCATATTATAGATTTATCATATCAAATCAGACTTCAACCCTTCCTGGGCAGGAATAAGAAGAGGAATTCCAGTCTGATATCCTTACATCAGCTCTGCATAATGCATTCAGTATCAGAGAGATGGTCAGACATGGAAGAACCTCGGAATCCACAAGATGAACTCTTCGCAGAAATAAACAAATACAGTGCTCAATGATGTCATAAAAGAAAAATATGTAAATAGGTAATATAAGTGGGACTGGAACTTGTTTTTAAATCTAAAGTAATAGAGCAATTCTACGGGTGTAAAAGCTGTCTATGTAAAACGCCTGAGTGGTCGGAGCATTAACACTATTTTTTAAATTAAATAATATGTAATCTCCACCTTATACCACATATTACAAATCTACAAGACAACATAGCCGCATAAATAAAGGGAGAACCAATTTTCTAAGCACATAATGTATGTCTATATCAAAATTATTATCATTGAATTTTGAAAGACAACATTGTTCACAATAATATATTATGGAGAGACAAAGCCATTCAGAATGGAAGAAAAGTTTTGTAATCTATTTCCTATACATTGAAATGTCATACGAAATTGACCCCGAGGCCAAGTTGACCTAATGTGACAACCCTCCCTGCAACTGAAACCTGATCCTGTTCATTAAATAACAAATGGATCTGTTCTCTTTGTCTCAGTTTAAAATCTAGTCTGCAATAGAGCTGCATGAAACTGAGGTTTTAAAACTTGGGTAGCACGAGAGAAAAAATTGAGCATCTCAACCAACATTCGAACCAATAATCTTCCTTTCGAGAGGCGAGGGCCTTTCCACTACGCCATCTATTCGCCTGGTACTGGCATGACTCTTGTGTTCGATATTTTTGCCGTGTTAGATAACAATAATATCAACTGTACATATTGAAATGGCGTTGACATAATACCGTAATTATCAGATATGGGGCCATTAGGCATGTACATACAATGGTCAGTGAGCCTTTATGTTGCACACCCGTGTCCAAATTAATAGGTGAATACGTTTTCCAATATTTTTTTAATGTGGGCTGTTGTATGGCGGATATAAAACAAAGAATAGCAATAGCAAAAAACGTGTTCCATAAAATGCGACCAGTTGTGTCAAACAACAACCTAAACTTGAAGACCAGAATGAAAGTAGTAGAAACATATGTTAGAAGTAGGCCTACCCTTTTATACGGTTGTGAAACGTGGACGCTTGACAAAGAATGTACGAGGAGGTTAGAGGCATTTGAGATGTGGGTGTATAGAAGAGTGTTGAGGGTATCAAGGACAGACAGGTGTACGAACGAGGAAGTGTTGGAGAAGGTGAGAAAGGGAAGAATACTGATCGATAACATCAGAAAAAGGCAGTTACGCTTTCTGGGACATGTGTGGAGAAGAGACGGAATAGAAAAGTTGGTAACATCTGGGATGATCGAAGGAATGAGAGCTAGAGGAAGACAAAGAATGACTTATCTAAAAAACCTAAGAATGGCCAAATGTGACTTACAAAGCAACACAGATTTCATGTGCACCGAGGATCGTGATTCCTGGAGACAGCTGACCGGCAACGTGCTCAAGAGCACAAGCCACGATTGATGATGTTGTTGTATGGCGCACCATCGAATAAATTAAATGTGCTCAAAGCGCCTTAGAGAAGGTCCCCAGCAACCCGTTGTAATTAACACGTATGAAACAGGCTCTTACAATAATTTTATTTAGACATAGGTATTCACTTTCACATCAGAGTTGAACTCGAACATTGGACTTATAGGTCACAAGTTGAATTCCATGCCACTAAAGGCGAATCTGGATTAAAACTTCATTTATTGAATACACAAAACAGATCCAAATTGTAGCGGGTTTTCTCCTTCTTCTCCACATCAAACACTGATGTTTCTCGTTTATGTTGTGTTCTTATTCCAGTTTACAAAACGCAGTCCAGCGTGTCCTCCGCAACAAGATCAAGAGTAAGAAAAGTATTAAAACCGGGTTATGTACCACACACAGAGCGAGGGACGGAGAGAGAGAGAGAGAGAGAGAGAGAGAGAGAGAGAGAGAGAGAAAGAAAAAGAGAGAAAGAAAAAGAGAGAAAGAAAGAAAGAGAGAGAGAAGAGAGAGAGAGAGAAAGAAAAAGAGAGAAAAAAGAAAGAGAGAGAGAGAAGAGAGAGAGAGAAAGAGAATGAGAGAGAGAGAGAGAGAGAGAGAGAGAGAGAGAGAGAGAGAGAGAGAGAGAGAGAGAGAGAGAGAGATTACTTTCCCCCCTTCCTGACATTTCAAAAACATGGCATTATAAGCACAAACAAATTTCGTCCAAATAATGGCAGATCAATCCCATGACAAAATACAGATTGTTGTTATCTCTACAGACAATAACCTTGTTCTATTTTCACACACGGTATATTTTAATACAATCTTACCCAAAATAAAACCAATTGCGCCATCGGTGATAATAATATTCGAGTCGAACAAAAAGAGCAAACAATGAACATGCTTTTTCAAGGCCGTTGGTCCTCATCTCAGACAGTGGCCCATCAACAGGAAGCCCCCAGTAGGGCATTGGAAGCTGTCCTTTAAATTCCTTTTTTAATTTAAAAAAAAAAATTTAAGGGTTTTACGGCGCTTGCAACACATTTAGGTCATATCAGCGCCAGTAAAAAGGAAGAATATGGGATAGTAAAAAGTTCTAGAATTACAATTAAAGTACACCCAAGAAAAGGCAAGACAAAGGGGAATACTCTTCAACAGTCGTAACGTCACTTACTTCCTAATGACGCATGGTAACTTAGTAACACTGGCTCTAAACTATCGGAACAATGGCGGACACCCGTATGAAATATTTCTCCGGCGAGCATAACAGCGTATCCAGAGGAAAAAAAAACATAAATTTGATAATGTTTTGACTTTTACACATTCTGATCACAAGGCATATGAAAAGTTCTAGCCAGCATGAAGAATAAAAAGAAATGATTTTCTTTGTTTAGAACCAAAATGGCCGCCGTTGCCGGGCGGCGTGACATCAGACTACTGAATCCA
>NC_088369.1:32895188-32917688 GCF_034508935.2 Berghia stephanieae | reverse complement strand
CTTGATTGGACGTCACCCATAGTCTGTGAAGTCACCGGCGGAAAAGTTATTAGAGAGAGAACGTCATGTTGGTTGTGCGCATGCGTCTCTCGTCCTCGCGGAAGACAGTGACGCCGGTGACGTCACAGAGTATGGGTGACGTCCAATCAAGGGACGCTACTCTTCCGCTAATCTCATTCCCTATAGCCAATATCTAAACGCCAAGATAAAGAAGCAGTGGCTTTTATACACAAGCGTTCTTACAGTTTTTGGAATAAAATATTTTATATTATCAATATCGTCGGCTATATCCATTGTGTTATCAATTACTTCAAATAAAAATTTGATGATAAAAACAAAATATTCAAGAATGTTTCCGAGACAACCTTGAAATATTTCCCATCTAGGTTATACATTTATGTCATAACATAACAAATCATTACAAAGATCGCATTCAATTTAAAAACATTCCTTCGCGTGTCAAGGTGAGCATGATAACAACACGTTTTTCTCATCTTAACATAAATTGCTGTTAATAACTCAAACGGTAAATCATTATCATCAGCGTCTTCATAACAATTTCCAACGATGGTGTGATTCTGCACAATGACTCGAAACTTAAACCTTGAGGCTGAGACGGAATCCATATAATAATAATAATAATAATAATAATAATAATAATAATAATAATAATAATAATAATAATAATAATAATAATAATAATGATAATAATAATAATAATAATAATAATAATAATAATAATAATAATAATAATAATAATAATAATAATAATAATAATAATAATAATAATAATAATTATGATGGTGATGATAATGATGATGATGATGATGATGATGATGATGATGATGATGATGAAGATGATGAAGATGATGATGATGATGATGATGATGATGATGATGATGATGATGATGATGATGATGATGATGATGATGATGATGATGATGATGATGATGATGATGATGATGATGATGATGATGATGATGATGATGATGATGATGATGATGATGATGATGATGATGATGATGATGATGATGATGATGATGATGATGATGATGATGATGATGATATGATGATGATGATATGATGATGATGATGATGATGATGATGATGATGATGATGATGATGATGATGATGATGATGATGATGATGATGATGATGATGATGATGATGATGATGATGATGATCATGATGATGATGATCATGATGATGATGATCATGATGATGATGGTGATGATGATGATGATAACATTGCAGGATAATATGTTGGCATTGCCGCAAAGAGAGAGAAAAAAAGATGTTATCACCACATTTTATCAGAAAAATCTAATCTTTACAGCCATAACTAGGATACGATTTCACTAGATAGCTTATATAGCATTCATTCTCTTGTTATGCAAATTAATCCGAGGAATGCACACGCCGAAAGAAAAATAAACCACACTTTAATATTACAAGTCTATACAACTCGAGAGGATTCTCTCAACACTTCACCTCTTAACTCATCTATCGAAGGCATTGAACAATTCCAGCACACACAAACACACACACACACACACACACACACACACACACACACACACACACAATATTCCAACGTTTCTACATTTCAGTTCCAGGGAATGAAGTATCAACAATTATCGAAGAAAAACAAAATAAGCCATGCTTCGCGGCAATTCTCTCGTCTAAACAACATGAATAAACGAGAGACAAGGAAATCTATTGACACGGGTTGGTATGCCAAGCAGAATGAAATATTGAATCTTTTTTTTTCTAATTAAAAAAATCTTATTTTATTTTGAGAAAATGCGTGAATTTGACGTTTCATCTCGGTGAGTGAGAATCGGAGCCTATAGATAGAATGAAGTTGACGTCACTTGGGACTTTGTTATTGTTTTTTGCCATCCGCGTTTATGAGTAATTCTCACTAAACAGTATTAACCTGACTATATACGTTCATGTTTACAGACAGTTTTGTGTGCTGGTCCATTATACTTCCGGAAGGCAATGTTGTGAGCTTCTTAGCCAAGCGCATACTATTTATACGATATAAATAT
Source organism: Berghia stephanieae (assembly GCF_034508935.2). Lineage (NCBI taxonomy): Eukaryota > Metazoa > Mollusca > Gastropoda > Nudibranchia > Aeolidiidae > Berghia > Berghia stephanieae. The sequence continues at coordinate 32,915,634 of NC_088369.1, read as the reverse complement.
GGCCTAACGCTTTTAAAGGGTGGCTGGGAATAGACTTTAAAGATGAAAAGTAATTGACGTCACTCGGCTCTTTGTCATTGTTTTAGACAACCATTTCAACGATTACCTAGTACTCGCTAAGTTCTATTAATTAGACTAATAAACGTTTAAGGCCACACATGTTTTTGTGTGTTAGTAAGTTATATCCGGCTGGCGGATGTTGTGAGTATCTTAGTTAACGCAAACCATAATTGTAGTTACCAACATTATGATACCTAGAATAAAAGTTAAATGTCTTAAAGAGGAGAATGGATCTAGTTTCATATAGTTTCATAAACAAAAAATTATCATATCTTTGATCATTTGTTTACGTTATATTTGAAGAAGACATGGGGAAACCAACAGAGGTCTACTTTTCGAATATTCTGTGACTGCCCTCCTTCAGTGATGTCGGGGGTCAAAACCCAAAAACAAAAAATCGGAAAACCTCACAACCATTAAAGAGTTATAGCTATAGTTTTTACATTGTTCTATTTATAGAGGGAGAAAGCAGACCACTGACATCAGGAAATAATCACAAAAATTCCATAAAGTAGCCATCTGTGGTTTTCCCTCTGTATTCTCCTTCACCCCGGCATAATATCCGTTTGAGAGAGTGGGTCACAAATACAATGTTATCGGTAAAACTAGAAATAAAATATAAAATGCAGATTTGGTCGCAGTCTTTTGGTATAACTCTATGAATATATATATATATATATATATATATATATATATATATATATATATATATATATATATATATATATATATATATTTGTGTGTGTGTGTGTGTGTATTAAAATGTTCTCATGCTGTATGCACAGTCCACGTTAAAAACCATTATCCGTGTATCTTTAGCAGGGATGCCTCACACAAACAGATCAACAAAAATCGCCATGTTTAAATATTTGCCTACATCGTAAATATAATTTTTTTCCACATTCTCTTTTGGTTTTCTTTCATTCATCATCGGGCATCATTATGGCTTATGTACTCACTCTCTCAGGAGTTGAGATTTAGCTAACTTGCGACACTTAAAGAACCCATTCCCCCCCCCCCCCCCCCCCCCCCCCGGGCCAGGAGAAAAAAGAAAAGGGGGAAAGGGGGAGGGCGATGTACATACAGTCCAAGGGCAGATAAACCAATAAAATGGTTCAAATGCCTATGAAAAAGGGAGAAGAATAGAACAATTGCTAAAGAAAAGTACGGAAGTAGATCCGCGCACTAATCTACTCGTGTGCCAAGCCTGAGGACATACTCAAGTCTCATGCACAGGCACTGGACTGAGTGCTCAAACTTTCAATCCAATCCCCTATAGATAAATAGATATATTGTAAGCCAGTCACGGATATGATCAGTGTTGGCTACACTCTATTTTGAACCGAATCAAGGCTACAAACGTTACTTAACGCAACGTCAGTTTTTCATTAAATAAAAATCAAAAAAACCCCAACTGATTTTAATTTATTTACACGAATTTATAATACTCAATATACAAATCAATTTACACATTTTAATATTACTTTCACATTACACATACTTATACCACCTACTTATCTGCTTGCTTATTATCGTGTCTGTTCAACACGTATGTACAAAAATATTTCTTTGGATGAATAAGTAATAATAATAATAATAATAATAATAATTATTATTATTATTATTATTATTATTATTATTATTATTATTATTATTATTATTATTATTATTATTATTATTATTATATATATTTATTATTAAGATTATCATTACTATTATTATTATTATTATTATTATTATTATTATTATTATTATTATTAATTATTATTATTATTATTATTATTATTTATTATTATCATTATTATTATTATTATTATTATTATTATTATTATTATTATTATTATTATTATTATTATTATTATTATTTATTATTATTATTATTATCATTATTTCATTTTTTAAAATTATTATTATTATTGTTGTTGTTGTTGTTGTTGTTGTTGTTGTTGTTGTTGTTGTTGTTGTTGTTGTTGTTATTATTACCATTATTACATATTAATTCTGTGTGACCTCTTGCCTCAATCTGTGTAAAAAGTAACAGACAAAAATAAATATAACAGCTTAAAAAAAAACAACAAAATACCAAATACGGAACGTTACGTTTCGGGCTCAAAACGCTTCTTGAGCGAACAGCAAAAACCCTATAAAGACATAAATAATTACTTTTTAAAAAATCAAACCAGATTGACGGCAATGTGGTCGCTCTGGTTATTATTAATGTATTTATATTCAAATTGTTTTTTTGTTCTTGGCTCAATTTTACAATGTCGTCAATCTGGTTTTCTAAATTCTTTTTTTTTAAGCTGTTTTATTCATTTTTGTTTATCATGTTTTATAGTCCACAGCTTCAAGCAGCTCAGTATCACTTTGTCTCAAACTGGTACCTTAACGGGATGAAAGAGGATTCTTAAAAATGACCAGAAATACGTGATGTTAGATTTCTGCAGCTTTAAGAATTTGTCATTCTCCTAAAAACGAATGTAAGTTTAACCCAAGTTTCAAAACGTATTGTAGCATAAGTATAACGTATAGCATCGAGTTCTCCCTGATGTAAAACCACTCCTTGAGTGTGTGTGTGTGTGTGTGTGTGTGTGTGTGTGTGTGTGTCTGTAGTATGTGTGTATGTGTTGGTTACAAAACTACACTTCGTTGTCTCTAATTTGCTAGCTACAAATGGTGTACATTAATTTACTGAACTAAAATACTTTCGATACAAATTTCAGAAGTTGTGAAAGATACCCCGAGGACTGATTATTAAGGATCATTTATTTTTATTTTTTTCTTGCACTTTTTTCTGCTTTGTCTGACAACGTATGATTCACAAACTTTTCAGATTTTTATCTCGCCGAAACCCAGTCCCAGGTTCACTCCCCACTGGTGTACACTTCTCTGAGTCCCATATTCACTCCCACAGCTGCCCTCTTCCCATAACCTTGTCAGGTTTCGGAAAAAAAACACCGTATTATAGTGTAAACCACTATTCAGTGTCAGATACTGAATAGTACAAAACCACTAATCAGTATCAGATACTGAATAGTGCAAAACTGCTATTCAGTATCTGATACTGAATAGTGCAAAACCACTATTCAGTATCAGATACTGAATAGTGCTAGCCTTCTATCAATACACGAGAAGACACCAGTTGAACGTGTCGTGCGTGTCTGTGTCGATGTGTCGCGTACATCAATATGTATTATACACGTCTGTACAGTAAACCACCAGATCGATGTGTGGGAACATTTGAAAGAAAATGTCACCGTACAATGAGATGGGTTTCTGAAGGCCGGTGGAAAATAAAATTCTAGATGCGGTTTCCATTTCAAACCTTTTAAGGAAATGGCTAGAATTCTTTCTTTCTTTCTTTATATTAATTTTAGATAAAATTGAGGCTTGTTAGCGATGTGGAGGTCGAGTGTTGAGCAATAAGCGAATAAAAATGTTCAAGTCTGCAGAAACTCGAAGCGGGTTTTTCTCCCTCGAGCCTTCGGAATTACGTCTAGCAATGACGGAGTAGCGGTTAATATTTTAGCTCTACACATTGTCGCATCACATCATCTGCCGATTCTGTCCGTTTCTGTTGTTTCCTTGTGAATTATTCAATAGATCAAACATGTTAGCATTCTTAGAAAACAACGGCCCGGGGGCAATCGGAAATAAAGCGAATGGGTAAAATCAATAAACTTTTGTTTCATAGAAGAAAAAAGAAAGGATTCTAAATAAAAACAATAAAAATGGGTAAATGAGTCGTGTAATCTGTGTAGAGCCTCTGCTCTGAATTAATGCAAAAGGATCGAGTCCGGGTTATCTTGGAAAATTTCACACCCTCAACTCTGCCGCAATCTGATTAAAAAAAAAAAAATAAAATAACAAACAAAAAACGAGCATTTCAAATTTTAGCCAGAAAACTTTCCCTCAAATATCAATCGATTAAAACAACCATCAACCTATCAAAACGATCGAACCGGGGACTTCCTTGAAGTTCCAGGTTTGAGATTTCTGACAAGATGAGAATCATCTTAATCGATCGACATTTGAAGGACGAGTTTTCTGGCCAAAGTTTTAAGAATTTCTTATTCAGATTACGACAGGTAAGTCTAAAAGCTGGCTTTAAGGGACTGAACAGCAAATGCCATGTCCGTCTAAAATTCATGAGAATCGAGTCTAGAAAATAGCTGTTATGCCTGGTTGAATGGGGAATCGCGCCGCACTCTTATTAAACACATTAAAACAATTATGACCAGATTATCTTTACTACAAATATCAGTGAATTTGATGACCCTCACTATGACATAATTGTCCCAAAAAGCGTCAAAGAGTTATAGGCATTATCACCTTATTGACAAGTGGGTAACCGTCTTACTCAATTTATATTAGTCGTAAGAGATTTCTGGCCATATTGAAACAAAGCGTTCTGTTAGAGAAAGTCAAAACAGTCGTCAGTGAGCCTCTAATCAATTAGTACACAAAAAGAGACCAGAAAAGTCAGCCAGGCATTGTGCATAGCTAATTAACACTGTGAATTGTAGGGTAGATGCCTAGCTAAGTGTTGGTAATTATGTAGAGGTGTATTGGCATGGCATTGGCACACGGATGCGGGAGATATATAGTATACAATACATATTATTGACATTAGGAAAACCATGTAATTATAGAGTGTTGCTTATTATTATATAACAATTAGCCTTTCAAACTAGGACAATTAATTATTCCATAACAGTTACAGAAAAGTTGTAACATTTTTTTTAACATGTGTTATTTGTGGGAGGGATGAAACACTTCAATAAGTGGTGATGGTGGTGGAGGTGGAGGAATAGGATGAGGTGGTGGTGGTGGTGATGGTGGTGGAGGTAGAGGTGGAGAAAGAGGATGATGTGGTGGTGGTGGTGGTGGTGGTGGTGAAGGTAGAGGAATAGGATGAGATGGTGGTGGTGGTGGTGGTGGTGGTGGTGATGGTAGTGGTGGTGGAGGAGGAAGAGGATGGAGCGGAGGGGGGATAGAGGGAGTGGAGACAGAAGAAGAAGGAGAAGAAGAAGAAGAAGAAGAAGAAGAAGAAGAAGAAGAAGAAGAAGAAGAAGAAGAAGAAGAAGAAGAAGAAGAAGAAGAAGAAGAAGAAGAAGAGGAGGAGGAGGAGGAGGAGGAGGTGGTGGTGGAAAAGAATAAGAAGGAGTTAACTGGTAAGCTTAAAATATCCCCGTTTTTCGGCCCCCATGAAACGTGCTTGTTTACCTAGAGATACCGTCCATCGTTCTAACAATCCAATACATTCCTTGTGAATAATTAAAATCAATTTTCACCCAAATCTGATTATCGTTAAAATTCACACGAATTCAAATAAGAACCACCAGGGCACATACATACATTATTATAAATACACTAGTTCATTAAACAGTCACTTGTCATAAATTCACAAACAGTCTTAAGAATAACACTTTAAAATCTAAATACAAAAAACAGTGAAAAGGGACACCTTTTAAGGGACACAGATAGCTATAGAGCCCACTCCACGGAAGTAAAATATTCCTTTTTCAAACTGAAAAAAAAAACATAAATAAAATAAATTAAATAAATAAATTGAAAAAAGAATTGATAAATATATGTTGTAGTATTTACACAACTTGGAAAGGGGAGAAAGTCTGTCTGTAATTCTGAACCACAATTCATCTGGGAAAAGACTATTAACCAGTTAAATGTTGTACTCTGGAAGACAGAGACAATTTACAAATTTGGCCAGAAAACTCGTCCTTCAATTATTGATCGATTTAAAATGACCATCATCTTGGCAAAAACTCTCAAACCTGGGATCTCGCGAAGTTCCGGGTTTGAGAGTGTGTACCAAGATGGGGGTCATTTAAACAGATCGACACTTGAAGGACAAGTTTTCTGGCCAAATTTTTAAATACATGCCCCAGAGCACGACAGTTAAGTGGTTAATATTATTTTTTTACACACAAACAGGGATAATTTTGTATATTATTGTTTATCATCTCCCCATCAATATTTCTCCTTTTTGTTTCTTCAACGTTTTTACACTTAGTATCAAGCTAAAATTTCTGGGGATTCATCAAAAGCATACGCAACGAATCATCAGAAATTGCTCCTTTCAGTAAATATTGAATATGGGAATATGGAAGTGAATATGGAAGCATAAACTTGAGATGGTACAAAGGAGAGCAGCGCGTTTCGTTTTGCATTAGGCAATTTCAAAACCACTGACAGCGTGACGCAGATGGTTCGAACATTACAGTGGACAACTTTGGAACAACGAAGGAAGCAATCCAAACCGACAATGCTCTATCGCGTATCCCACAACCTGTAGCAATAACACCAAACAAGTTTAGCCCAGCAACAATGAGATCAAGAACAAGAGGACACGATCTAAGATTCACAGTGCCGCGCTCCTGAATACAACGCGACGAACAGCCGTATTCCCCTTATTCTATACCTTTATGGAATAACCTACCACCTATCGTAGCTTCAAACACCACGGAAACAGTTTAGAGACATCTACATTTGCGACAGACAATACACCAGAGGTGATAATTTGCAAATTAAGGAAGAAGAAGCCAGTGACAAGAAGCCGTATTGTAATTTGAAAACAATTGAATATTATTCTTTCAATTTTAGAGTTGTATCTGAAAAAAATAACATTCATCGAGGTTTCATTTCTTATCACCTCTAAATGTAGCTCTGTGTCTCGTCTTGTTACAAAATTCAAGCGGTATTAAACGTGGTTAGTGGCCGGATGGTCAGCAGTGATGGTGGAAAATTCTGGTCCCGGCGTTGTGCCCTTGAGAAAGATACTTGACACACATTACCCTATTTGACTCGGATGTGAATAAGTGCCTAGCTATAGGCAATTACGGATATAGTAAGAGTGTTAGAATAGAAAGGACGCCTAACAGGCGACTGGTATTGCATAAAATGGAAATAAGGTCCCATATGGCCTGCTGGGGGGAATTAATGAAACGCTGTGAACGCATTGTGTAAATCTTCTGAGGAAATGAGCTCTATATATTTTCATATTTATTTATATTAAAAATTTTAGAGTGATTCGATAACAATCAACGTTTCACAGTTCTAATCAAGTTAATTTAACCTTATGAGAAAGAAGATAAAATACATATGAAATAAAACGCAGTGCTTTTTTTTTTAAAAAAAAAAAGAGAAAAGAACCTCTTAATGGCTCCTGGCAATGATCGACCTACAAGTGTCGCAAGCACTTTAAATTACTGCTGACAATTGTTTAACTAAGTTAATTTTATCTGACACCACAATGTACAATATTGTTTTCTCCCTTTTATTATCCACATTCTAAAAATATCCAGCGGCTGACCATTGAATGTATATTATATCCTGTAACATCTACTATGCTATCTGCCTCAATTCATTGACCTGGCACTACACACAAGCACACATAATATGACGATACACACGTTATCGTGAATACGAAACTGCTTGAAGCTGTTAGCTGTTTATTACTTTTTTAAATAAATACCACAACTTCACAATACAGCAAAAATTGAAATGGAGCGTTCCGGGCTAAAAATCTTTCTTCAGTCAACAACGAAAACACTTAAAACTGTAATACTTCACCTAAAAATAGAAAAATCGGTTCGCATTATAGGCAATTATAGTTTTAATTGTCTTTGCTGCTGACTGCAGAAGAGTTTAAACTCCGAAACATTATATTTTTTAAAAAAGTTAAAGTTGTTATAATCACTTGTATTCAATTCTTTCTAACGGGCACACTACAATAAATATAATATTATATTATTCGATGACTTGCTAACCTGGCGTCATCCTGCGTGACGTGACGGACTGGCGGGTGGAGGGCAGCACGGCGGCAGGAAGGGATCAGGTTATCGTCAGTGGTGAGTGCTTAACGAGTCGGTGAGTGAGTAAATCCCCCCCCCCCCTCACTCTCTCTATCTCTCTATCTCTCTCTCACCCTCTCTCTATTCATCTCTCTCACTCTCTTTCTTTCTCTTCCTCTTTACTATATATCTAGCTATCTAGCTATTTTCTCTCTCTCTCTCTCTCTCTCTCTCTCTCTCTCTCTCTCTCTCTCTCTCACATATATACACAAACAAACACACCCACACACAAACACACTTTCTCTCCATTATCCGTTTCCCACCCTCTTTATTTCTAACAAACTGAGCTACTTCCCGTTACCAACATTACATTTAAAGATATTTTAAAATCTCTCTCTCTCTCTCTCTCTCTCTCTCTCTCTCTCTCTCTCTCTCTCTCTCTCTCTCTCTCTCTGTGTGTGTGTGTCTTTCTTTCTCTCTCTCTCTCTCTCTCTCTCTCTCTCTCAGCGCGCAAACACACAAACAGTCAAATAGAATTGTTCCAATCATTCGCTCTGATGGAAATTCGAGTTGCGTAATATCGTCCATCTCAAACTCCTCCCATTACCATTTCTCTACCCCCCCCCCCCCCCCCCCCAATTTCCTCCACCAATACCAACCTCCTCACCACAAACACACCAACCTCCTCACCACACACATAACAGCCTAATCTATTTATCCACTCATTAGCTCACATCCTGAATCAAATTCCCATTCGCTTCCCAGCAAACACCAAATTGGGACGACCCACATTCGAAAGATCTGGAAACTGGAAACGTGACAAATCAAAAAGAAAAATATAAAAAAGAAAAAAAAACCCAAACATCAGCCTACCTCAGGGATCGAACCTCGGGTCTCCTGATTGATCAAACATGTTACGATTACACCACGGGGAGTTACCAATGCACTCAAGTCATCAGTTTCGCGCCATCAGTATAGTTTATTCAATGTAGACGTCTAATGATAATTTAATGCCAAACCCATCAATATACTAAAGGACATCTGGCAAGGTGGGTGCCAAACTTTGTTTACAAATAATGGGAAACACTGCGGCCACGTGGTGTTACTAAAAGTGGTTTATCGGTAAAAGATCAAAAAATAGGACGATATTATAATATTATATGCACAAACATACACATATCTTGTTTAAACAAGACGATCCCCAGCTCTAGAATGTTATGACTCATCATCTAAAAGACATTTTAAAATTATAAATGCATATATTTATATCACCATTCTATTATCGATTAATCACATTATTTAATTATTCATTTATTCATTCATTTAATTATTTATTTATTTCTATATCCATTAGCCAGTGTAGTGTGTCAACAAATTTCCTACCTCAAAAAATCCTACCAAATTCTCAAATATTATCCTAACATACTGTGGGACCAAAGAGTGGCATAAAACTACACACAACGCACACACGCACACACACACACACACACATACATATATATATATATATATATATATATATATATATATATATATATATATATATATATATATATATATATATATATATGTATGTATGTATATATAAGGATTACGCCGACTGAAGACGTGTAAGACACAGAAACGAATCGTCTCGGCCACAAAAAATGTGAGTGGCAATTTGCATTCTATATATGTGTGTGTGTGTATATATATATATATATATATATATATATATATATATATATATATATATATATATATATATATATATATATCATTAGGACGAAATTGCAATTCATAAACATACTTAAATAATCAAACCATGTAGATCACAGTTAATAACTGTACAATCTGCTCACTGTGCTATCACGCCTACCCATCGCCCTCCACACAGACCTCAAAGTCTGCCAAAGACTCGATATCTCGAATTGAAATCAACAACAACAGACTTCAGTAGACAGAGTACAGATCAATGTAAAGAGACGAGAATGAGAGGAGGTAATCCACTAGCATAGACCAGTATCTCTGCATTATCTACGTAAAAAGGTGAGTTGAATGAATAATAGCGCGTGCACGTTCCCAGGCTAATAGATTAATAAACATACCACCACCGCTACAGCAGAAAATAAAAATAAATAACAATAACAAAAACAACGACGACAACAATAACAGCAACAAGAACGACAACAAAAACAACACAATCAGTATCATCACAACCACCATCATAATCATCATCATTATTATCATCATCATCATCATCATCATCATCATCATCATCATCATCATCATCATCATCATCATCATCATCATCATCATCATAATCATCATAATCATCATCATCATCATTATCATCCTCATCATCACGATCTATTACTTAATTGTTTATTTCTTTCATTTCCTCCAACAACCTTCCCCCCCCCCCCCCTTTTTTTTTTTTCGGGCAGCGTGCTCTTCCTGACATGTGTTCATTTAATTGTCTGTCTTTTGTCGTGTCACAAAGTAAAGCGATGCTGATTTATGTCAATAGATAGAATGCGCTTGGTTAAAGAAGCTCGCAACATTGCCATCCGGGAGTATAACGGACTCACACACAAAACTGTGTGTGTAACCTTAAAAGTTTATAGTCTGGTTAACACAGTTCAGTGAGAATTACTCATAAACGCGGATGGCAAAAACCAATAACAAAGGTCTGGGTGACGTCATCTGCATACTGTCCATATTGGATTGATGACAATCAATTAGGTCCCAGCTGCCTTGTGAAATGCACTTCACGTACATAACAACAACCTAAATAGAGCAAGTTGGTACTTTACCATGGGCAGTCATGACGCTGTTGAGTGCCTATACAAAACGTGCCGAACAGACGTGTTTTTTTATTTTGTTTTTAGGAGTGATTGATAGCATCGATTGCAGAGCGCCCTTCTCGTGGCCAGGCGTAAGTGCCGAAAGACTCGGGTCGTAGGTTCGACTCCCCATGGCCGTATAGTTTTTATTCTCTTTTGTCCTCTGGCACTTTTCTACTCACTTCATTTATTGTTAATATTAACATAATATTCTTTGAAAGTAAGCAAAAAAAAAAAAATAAATAAATAAATAAATAAAATAACAAAACGAAATCCGGTTCTATATGACCAGCTAGAGAAACACATGAATTATTCTTAGGCCCATCAAGCACAACAAAACTATGAAAATGTACTGTATAGATGTGCTTATATCTGATTTTATGTTTACCTCAATTGTTAATTGATTATTGATAACATAATATGATGAAATTATTACGTCCATCCCTCCTCTCACCACATTTCTATTCATTGTTATTTACATTGTTGTTTTCATTGTTCGTTGTTTTTCCTTTTGTTCATCCATAAATTCGCTTACGAGTCACGACTTGGTTTATTTTGGAACACAGCTGAAATAAATGCAACGAATCTAAATTATAACATATTATCTTGTCCATAGAAAGATATCCGTTAAAATTAGACGGTGAAATGATATGAAATATTATGATGATAAAACTTGTCATTCATCCTGGAAATGTATTTCTGTTACAAAATCGTGTTATGAAATGGCTAGATTTATCAAAACCAAGGAATTATTAATATGACATGATTTAATATTTTGATTAGTATTCGTGTTTATGAAATCAGGTGCTGTTCTGACCCATAAGCGGTGCACGTTTTACCACACACGAAAAGGACAGATCCTCCCCCCCCCCCCCCCCCCCCCCTTTGTACATTGCCTTTTTTGCGGGTTTTTAAAATTTTTTTACCTTATAAAGACATCACCTTTGTGTTAATTGAAGGGGTTTAGTTTTTGATTTAACATTCATTGTCGTTATGGACAATGTTTTGCGTTTGTTTGAAAGTATTTACCGTTACAACAATGAGCCCACAACAATATGGGTTATCAGACCTACATGTATAGGTAAACGTCGATCCCAATCGCAAATCAAGATGCTAAAATAATGCATTTTATTATGACAGAATGTAAATGGTGCTGCTCGAAGCTCGAAGAAATAAATAACAACAATGTGAAATTGAAACTTCAATTTTATCTGTTTTCGTATAGATATTATTAAATTGAAATTTACATTCAATTTCACATTGTTATTTATTATGACAGAGCCATGAGCCAAACTGAACCCTGTAATAATAAATATAATAACGCCTATAACATTTGACTGTCCTGGGGCTGAGTGTTACGGCAGGCAAATCCCAGCCAATTAAGGCGATGATAAGGCAATGGGCAGGCACGCTAAGGCGATTTCCAAGATGCTGGGGCAAACCTCCCCTTCTGTCCAAGATAATAACAATCAAGAAGGCTACGAGTGAGAACGGTGCTTGTGGCAAACAAATGTAACTGATTTTCTTACGATTACAAAAAAAAAAAAAAAGAAATTGAGATTGAAACTGATGGCAGAAAAATAAACATTGTCAACTTATTTATATAAAAATCTTAAAATATAATTTGCACAGAGCCTCCTATTATACAACTGGACAAAATTTCATTTCATACAGTCTGAATTTTTAAAAAAGAGCTTTTATATAGCGCAATATCCACTAAATGTCCCTGGTCAACAGCAATAGTTAACATGTAGGACGTGACATAACGCCTGTTAGACGATATTACAATTTTTCGGACAAAGACAACGCTATTAACGGCTAGGTACTCATTTTACACCTGAGTACGGTGGGAGAATGTGAGTAAAGAGCCTTTTCCAAGGACTCAACTATGCGCCGAGCGCGAGGCTCGAACCCAGGACCTTCCGATCCGAAAGCGAGTGTCATACAACTAGACCACATAGCCGCGTGAATTAAGCGCTAATTACTCTTCTATTGGCTATGTGGTCTTGTAGTATGACACTCGCCTTCGGATCGAAAGTTCTTGGGTTCGAATCCCTCTCTGAGAGGCGTATAGTTGAGTCCTTGGAAAAGGCTCTTTACTCGTATTCTCTATGAGTACCCGGCTGTAAACACCACTGTCATTGTTTTAAAAAATGTAATATCACCTAACAGGCGTCATGTCTCGTCCTAATTAATATATTGTTGTTGGCTAGGGAACCCTTGTGAGGCGCTTTGAGCACATTTATTGGATATTGCGCTATATAAACGCTCAATTGTTTTTCTATCGCTGTCTTACAGATGAACTCATTTAGTCTTCATACTAAGATCAATGTCAACCCCACTAATTCAATCAAGAAATCCTGAAATCAACAATACCAATAACAAATAAATAAATAAATAAATAAATAAATAAATAAATAAATAAATAAATAAATAAATAAATAAATAAATAAATAAATAAATAATCCAACAACAAAAAAAGGACAATATTCTGAAAAAAGCCTTTCTGTCATGGAATGTTAAGATACAGCATTAGCAGATGAGTCCGTCACCGAGTGGTAACTAACGGCAGACCCCTCAACGAGTCACGAATGTCCATGTCAAGTCCTGTTGACGTAAACTGTGAGATGTGATTTATTAACTCACTCAATCCTAGAGATTTTTGGTACTTTTCAAAATTGGAAAAAAAAGTATTAAAAATGAGCATGTAGATAGATAGTTTTATTCAACTATCATTAACATGCAAAAACAAAAAACAATAGCTTTGATACAGCGCCTATAATTTGTCTCAGAAAAATGTAATAAATAGGCATGAAGTAAAAGTAACCCATGTAAACTACGGATATAGTCGGTGTTAGGGTTGAGTGAGTTAACTCACTCAATCCAAACACCGACAACATCAGTGGTTTACCCGCGTTACTTTTACCCCTCGTGTATTTATTACATTTTTCTGAGACAAATTATAGGCGTAGTATCAAAGCTAATTTTTTAGTTTTTACATGTCAATAATAGTTGAATAAAACTATCTATCTACATGCTCATTTTATTACATTTTTTTTCCAATTTTGAAAAGTAGCAAAAGTCTCCAAAATGACTGAGTTCAACCAAACTGCCAGTCCGGATACCAGAGTCAAATCAACATTGGAATAGGGTAAAGAAGTCATGCCGTCACACCTCCTACTCTTCCGGTTCCAAACTCCTTGGACGAGAGACGCATGCGCACAACCAACATGACGTTCTCTCTCTAATAACGTTTCCGCCGGTGACGTCACAGACTATGGGTGACGTCCAATCAAGGGACGCTACTCTTCCGCTAATCTCATTCCCTATAGGTGACATATTGTATTATAAGGCGGCATAACTTTTTATTAGTAGGATGTATAGCCAAATTCTTAGGATTACGGGACGTAAAAAAATGCTAGATGGATGGTCTTCACTCATGACCAGCATTTATTTAGACTAGAAAATAAGATGTCACCGCTCTGAACCATCAGAAGATCAATTGCACAAGGTATGTATTCATTCAATCCTCCGAAAGAGTGGTTTTTACTCTTCCAATGAGATTGGAACCTGTTTTTTCTATCACACTTCTTTTGTTCCCTATTATCACCGATGACCAGTGACCAGTCCTTTTTTATATATATACATCCTATTTCCATTGTATTTTTATCTTATGTGTAAATTATAACACGTCTGTACAAAAAATTTCCTTTTTGGGATGCAATAAAGTATTATTATTATTATTATTATTATGAGAGTAGGAGACAATCTTGTTTGAATTGAATCCATACATATTCTTGTTGTTGTTGTTGTTGTCGTTGTTGTTGTTGTTGAGCCACTGTCCGTACCATACAAATACAAAAATTAAAAAGGCACGCATTTCAATGACGTCATACAAACCACAAAAGTTACTACGGGGACGTTTATAGAGCAGTAAAGTTAGGTGCCCCAAACGTAAACAAAGGTCGAGAAGCACGTGGCAAACCACATGTTCCTGTCTTGACAGCTCACGTTCCAATGTAAATAATAGAAAAAAATAACCTTTAAAATTTGGCTGTTAGGTGGCAAAAGAAACACATATTCATAAAGACTCGATCATGCATCAAATAATGTCTAGATATGGATATTTTATGGAACAAAAGGTAAAATTTTCTAAAATTTATCAAAAGTTACAGTCTATCTATTTTTAGACCAGAGCAAATTATTGCGCTGGTGTGAACAAAACGAGAATTATTCGGAGCCTGATTTTCATAATAATTTAGCCTTATATTATTATTTCTGCAACTGTTAGATTTTATGTAAACATATTTTCAATCCTGAAAGTGTATTGCCTACAACTCTAACTACAAAATTGGGAGACCTATATTGTGCGTAAATTATTCCGGTCCCTAACGGAAATCACTAGCAACTTGTTATTGTTTACGTTTGGGGCACCTAACTTTACTGCTCTATAAACCAAACCAAGGAGAAAAGCTTCAAAATGGAAAGGAATCACAAGACTGAACTGTTGATTGAGGTTTGTAAAGTAATTTATCAACAGGCTTTATATATCATCTTTATTTAATGTTAGTATTTAAAGTACTATCATTTTCCATAATACGGGGTGTCACAATACACACCAGTTAAGGGGGGACCTGTAGTCATTTTTGGTTAAAAAAAAAATTTTCGGCCAAATTGGGCTAGTCCACTTTTCATGTAGTTTAATTATTCTAGAATCCTAAAATATAAAGAAAATTTCATATTTTCAATTAAAAACGTGTTTTTGATGCAGTTTTATAACGTAGGTATCCACGTTTTATTTTCTAAAGGTCTATATTGTCAAATGTTTGGGTCTTGACAACAGCTATTCAAAGCCGATCCACCCGGTCATGGCGCATATCGATGGAAAGCCTAGCCATTTCTCTTTTTCAATCTGGCAACATCGACATCATGATTATAAACATGAATTATCACAAGGTCAAATAGTGAATACCATTTATACAATGTCACGAGCTCTCATTGGTTGATTTGAGAGGTCAGGTCACGGTGCGTCTAAATTTAGTAACAAAACATGATTCCGATCTAAATTTATCCTCCAACTTGGCAATAGTGACCCACAATGCACCACGATAGCGTCAATGGCCGCTCCCTGACTGTCCCTGCCTTTGTTTACAATATTATGAATTCATTCGCTTTTGGACCTCACTCATCGCATTACAAGTTGATTTTGATGAACTTTGGTAATTCTTCACTCTATTCAAGTCACAGAATACTCAGTTTACAAGGTAAGCATAAGAAATACACCACATTTTAATTTATTGCTTATTTTTATAACTAAACATGTAAACATGCCTTGTGAGATTGTGTGTTTGTTCGACTGTGCATCAGCTGACACACTCGTTGTTATCGCAAGTTAACTTTATTTTATGAAAAATAACAGGGCAAAACAATAATAAAATACTACTCCCCCCCCCCCCCTCCCCAAACAAAATCAGCCCTCCATGTCAGGTGATAAAACCTAGACCTGATCAGATGTTTCAAGGTTCGATTCCCAGTCAATATGTTTCCAAATTTGTCAAGATCAAGACTGTCACTGTCAAGAGGGTTCGTGAAGTTCGTGCGACTCACAAGAAGAAAAGACATTCTCAGTCTCAGGATCAGGACCCTTTTAAAAAAAATACTTTTCATTCAGTTATTGTAATTATCTTTATTTTGGCTGATACTGCATACATCGTCCACACTTTTCAATTTTTTTTCTTTGGAGGGGGGGGGGGGGGGGGGTTATATCGGAAAATTGGGTTTGGAATGTTATGTTCGAGAGATAGTGATATAGAGGGAGAGAAAGAGAGAGTAAATATCTATGATAGATAATGAGAAGGTCTGTAATGGTAGCAGTTTTAGTAGTGTTTGAAATGTCTAGGATACTGATAATGACAATGTTAGATAATTTTTTTTTTCCATATTATTTATTTTATTATTATTATTATTATTATTATTATTATTATTATTATTATTATTATTATTATTAATTATTATTTTATTATTATTATTATTATTGTTGTTGTTGTTTTAAACTTTAGCAATGGCATTGGCATATGTGCCATTTTCACTGCAGTGAATTTAATTTAATTTTTTGTTTTCATCGACAGCTAACATGAAAGAATTCAGTTGACTGTACTGGTGTCCTGACAATAAATAAAGATGCTGGCTCAAGGGCTATTCTGGAAAGGTGTGTTGAGGCCCTCCTGTGGCAAACTGATCAACCAGCAAACCATCATCTGGGCCAGCACAGCAGAGTGTCTGCATGTACTTTTTGACACTGGTTAGTAATGTTTCCAAATCTCCATAGCGCCTTTACATTTTTGATTAATGATCAATAAAGTAAATACTCATTTTTCTAAATGAAAATGATAAAACATCATTTGAAATGAATTACTATTGAATATATTAACTTAATAACAGAAAATTGTTTGTCGCCAAGAGTTCTGTTCTGTGGATGTAAAAACAATGAAATTTCAACTGTGTTGGTGTGAATGATGACCATTTTATTTATTGGTCTTTCTTTGACAGATGCATTTTATGTCAATGACTTATAATGTATTTCCAAAAATTGCTAATGAAATATCCCTTTTTTTTTTTACCAACCAGAGCAAGATCAACCCTCTTTGTGGAACTACGGTACTAAAAAAGCGGTGGCAAACAAGTGGTGTTGATTTTTCCTGCATTGAGGCGAAAGGAATTTATTTCCAAGGGGTTTGGGAAAGCAAATTGCTTTTTATTCTGAGCTATATCTATTTGCATCATTTAGCTGTTTTATTGTCTAAAATAGAATTGATTTTGCAGTTAAAATTGACTAGATATCTAATTTTATATGACTTGTCTCTCAAGCAGCATTGAAAAATGAGGGTAGCGCGCCATATCATATTTTACGAAATCATATTTCGAGACTTTTTAATATATCTAGAAATCTCTTTATAATCTATTGTATACAGTAAATAATTAGTTTTTGTGATTACAATAATGAATTCATAAGATACAAATCATATTTGACCTCAAAATTATTTTATCTCTGAATACGGAAAAAATTGAATTTTATAGTTTTTTGGGTTTTTTTAGGGGTATGCGTTAGCGAATCGATTATAAATTTTTTAGACTTAGATTAAATTATAAAGTTTTCTTGTTTTCTTGTCCTATAATGGTCATATTTTGAAAGTTTGATGGATCATTTCTTTTACTTGCCTGCAAAATCAGTTTCAATGTCACATTATTAAAAAAGTTTGCGCTTTCTCAATTTTCCGATTTATGTCATTTTCTGATTTTCTAGCAATCCTATCTTAGCCATTTTCCTTTAGATCATCTTCAAATTTATTCAGAATCTTTTCTATGATGTCTTTTACATCATGATGGAAGTTTTTGGGGGTAAATTAATATTTAGCAATTTTATAATTTTTTAAATTCATTTTTTTCTGTCGATACGCGCCAAATTTTCAGGCAAAATCAAATAAAAATTCTAAAAATTTTATTTTCCAGACTATTGATAAATTCTTCCATCACGATATAGCTATTTATGTGAGAAACATTGTGTTTAAATTTGAAAGAAATTTATATGCTAGTTTTTGGTGCATCTATGTTAGAAATTTTAGGGTTTTACGTCTAATTTCAGCCTATAATGCCCCTTAAAAATTTTATTTTAAAAATTCTGAGTTTTTTTTGGGTGTTTAACATCAAATTATACATCATATTATTAGTTTATGAGATTTAATTGATGAATTTTATAAATATAAAGCATATTTGATCGCTAAATTAATTTTTTTGTAAAAAACTGATATCATTCAATTTTTCCGCAATTTTTTTCTTAGGGGTATGGGTTAGCGAATCGATCATAATTTTTTCAGAATTTGATAAATGTACAAAATTTAACTGTTTTCTTGTTCTATATTGAATATACTCTGAAATTTTGATGGATGTTTTCCTTTGCTTGTCTGCAAAATTAACTTTATTATCAAATTAAAGACAAATTTTGCGTTTTCTCAAAACTCCATTTTGCGTCATTTTCTGATTTTCTAACATTCATATCTGGATTATTTTCCATCAGATTGTCTTCAAATTTGGTCAGAATCTTTCTTATAATGTGTTTTGTACCATGACGTAGGGGTTTTGGGATAAACTAAAATTGAGCAGTTTTATGAATTTTTAAATCGAATTTTTACTGTAATTCCGCGCCAAATTTTCAGCCGAAATCGAAAAAAAATTCTTAAAAATTTATTTTCAGGACTATTGCTAAACCTTTACGTCATGGTATAGCTCTTGTTGTAAGAAACATTGTGTGTAAATTTGGAAGAGATCTATTCGTTGGTTTTGGCTGCATTACTGTAAGAAATTTTGGGATTTTTGGTCTATTTTTAGCCTATTTAGTCTCACTATGTCTAAAAAAAATTTTTTTTTTGGCTTTTTTTGGTGTTAATCATCAAATTAGACCTCCTACCACCTTAAAATAACAAGGGAATAGCAATATTAGCATTACAATCAAAAATGGATTTTTGACTACAGGTCCCCCCTTAACGATGAATACGTTCGGAACTCTTATGGACAACTGGAAAGATCGGTTCAATTCTCAGTCTCATAGAATATAGACGGAACACGAACCCTCTGCCTGCCGGACGGAAATTGCCTGATTAAACTATTTCCTTTTTTTATATATGAACTTCAAAATCAATATTGATTATTTCTCACAGTGGATTTTAGGCTGCTGGGGACTGTTGATTGTAACAAGCACTGGCAAAATAGTCAAATTTTTCGAATTAAAAAAAATTCTCTATCGTCCATTCGGAAAATATCTCTTCTGCCGTCTTTCTCGATTCCACGCATAACATTACCGTGATACTGTTGACTGGAGAAGTCCAACACATCACATGATGAGTACATTGCTCTTTTTGGTTTTGGGTTTGTTTGTTGTTTAATGGGGGGGGGGGGGGGGGGGGGGCTTTTTTCTCTTTGGTGTGTATGTGGGGGGGGGGGGGGGGGGGGACTGTTATGTATTCTTCATTATTTTTCAAAATTGAAGATCTTAATCACCAAACATGAAGATAATCATTTCAAGAGATGTCACAAATCTCCTCTTAAAATACTACCTTTTTTTTTTGTTTATAGTAGGTGGTCTCGAGATTATAATGTTTTTAACCAAAACATTCTTAATGAGGTGGATTCCATCTTATCATAGTGATGATTTATGAACAGACTACCACACACACAAAAATGAGATAGCAGATCAATACAAAGTTATAACATGGATGAGGAAGCTGGTGGAATCCCTTCATCGGCAATTTGATTTCTATTTTCCAGGCGTGTCTGTCTGTGCTTACATACAATTATTGTTTATTTATCAAGAAATGTTTGCTGGGTGTTTATCTATTTATACATCTCCATTAGATTGAATAATTTTGTTGTATTCATCATGTAATGTCCACAACATGTACATCAATCATAGGGCCATTCGAGTAATAAAAAACACCATCGCCATCACCATCATCATCATCATCATCATCATCATCATATTATGCAACCCTTCATAAGCCACGGATTTAAGGCTTTATAACATGTAGGAACAAGCAACATAATGATACGTGAAAATAAAATTACTTGTATCTGAAGAGCCAAATGATTGGCGAAATTTCAATCACATGAACTAAAAAGGAAATGTAAAATGCAGTCGAGTGAAGCCCCACTACGATTTTTAAATATTCTTTTTTTCGTTGTTTGTTGATTTTT
>NC_088369.1:32890188-32892688 GCF_034508935.2 Berghia stephanieae | reverse complement strand
TTTTAATGGCAAGTCGTTGTCTCGTGAACTAGACATCAGGCTGTTCGCCATTGCTTATACCCCTCCCTGTGGGAGCTGAGACATTTTTCTCCAATCTCTCTTAATTTCAATTTTCCGTTTTAATAATTGACCGAAGAAGGGTTTTGAGGTGGAATCGATTTCGCTTTAGGTGTCTTGGTTAAGATAAAATGAATGTATCTTTTAAATATATATATAACTCTATCGAACCCCGTTTGTAAATATATATATAAGCAGGATGGGCATTGTGTCCTCAAGCGAGATAACCATTCCTTTTAAATATTACTTCCTTACGCAATGACAACTATACAGATAGCCCAATCCATTATTTATTCCTAAAGGTGACGAACCCGCGCTTAATTTTAGATTTGAAGCCAAACAAGTCAGTTAATCATTTATCTTCTTCGCATATTGGAGTCTGCCTTGCATGTCCGAAATCGTGGAGATTGATGTCTCTTTCATAATTCATCAGCTCATCGATTCCCGGCGATGCTAACCTCTACATGAACGCAAGTGAGCGTCATTTGATGGGATAAAAATGAAGTCTTTTTGAAGAAAAAAAAAAAACGCTTGATAGTCGAAAAGCTGTGGTTAGACACCTCGTAAAACATACGTTAGGTTATTTGATAGGCGGCACCTACTTTATGTGTCATTGTGATACAAAGCTGTTCGAAGCTGTGGACTGTAAAAAGTAATGAATAAAAAAAAACATATATATATATATATATATATATATATATATATATATATATATATATATATATATATATATATAATATATATATATATATAATTTTATTGCATTGTGGTTGTTGGCTGAAGAAGGGTTTTGAACCCGAAACGTTCCGTGTCTGGTATTTTGTTCTTTAAATGCTGTAATCTTCATTTTTGTTCATAACTTTGAACATTAAACTTGAAAAGAAGTCTTATGTTAATGGCCTGTTAATAAGTTGGGGGGGGGGGGGGGGCATTTCAATCGAACGCTGGAATCCATGCCATATGCGAAGTACACGGTTTATGTTTGATCAAAATGAAAATGCAATAGAGCCTGAATTCCTAGCACTTCATTGTTCTGGTATTGTACATGATCCAGTGGACATCATTTGGCACCGAGCTTGGTAACAATAGATCATTTGAATTATTCAAGTACCCGATCGTGTCAGAAATTTTCGAGTCAGTAGTATTACATAAAGGAGAATTTCATTCTCTCTTTCCTTTTGTGATAATATTAATAACGCACCACAACCCTTGATTCCATTTCGCCCTCAATAGTAACAAGGTTTATTTGTTTAGCGTTTATGAAAAAATAAAGCCATGTTTTAACTGTAGAAACCTTAGATAAAACCAGACGGAATCACAATTAAATCAATTTCAATTTTAACTAAGTTATATTTCCGATATAAAGAGAAAGACAAATCGTCTGAGCACGTATGTGTATCTTTGTGTGTGCACATGTGCGCGCGCAAATGCATGTTATCTGTGTGGATGTAGATGAAGGATATGTTGGGTAGTAGAAAATAGGAGACGCTGAGTTTGATGTCGATGCATTTCAGCGCTCAAGGGGCGTGTCCAGTTTCGTATGTCATACAATGTTCAATTTTATGGCGAGAAAATACACTTTACTTGCAGGCAGGAAGGGGTGGGGTTGGGCGAAAGGGAAGAGGGGGGGGGGGGGGGGGGGATGGAACGAACGAGAGAGAGAGATAGAGAGAGAGAGGTAGAGAGAGAGAGAGAGAGAGAGAGAGAGAGAGAGAGAGAGAGAGAGAGAGAGAGAGAGAGAGAGAGAGAGAGAGAGAGAGAGATGGCTTCGATTTTCTTATGTGTGGGAAGGATAGAGATATCAAATTCATCATGGACGAGAAGCCATGTGTGATATCAAAGAGTTAGCTTAATCATGTGCTGTGTACATGTGTGTGTTTGCGCACGCGCGCGCGCGCGCGCGTGTGTGTGTGTGTGTGTGTGTGTGTACCGTGGATTGACAGATAGCCAAAAATTTACAAGTCAAGCCTTCCACATTTATAGGTACAACATTTGTTGTGCGATTCCTAAGTCTGTTACTGATCACAGCGGGATGTTTAGTCCACAGACTGTTGGATTGAACTCAATCGAAACAATATGAGGAAAAATCACTTGTTAAGCAGTTTAGTTAATTTGCACTCTTTGACTAGCCGTGAATACGACAGTAACCAGGAAAAAAACCCACATGTTTAAAATTGTGTCGAAAGAAAACTCATTCTTCAGAAATCAATCGATTAAAATCACTCCATCATAATCGATCAATATATATATATATATATATATATATATTCTGATACAAATTTTAAATATTTAGACTCTATTATGTTTATTAAAAAATGTGTGCTGGTCTTTAATTGTGTTTTTTTTTTCTTTCCAAGCCGATAGCACAGTACTTACTGATGGGCAGATAGGTGAGTCATAAAAGCACAGTGGACCAATTGGGGAATAGGGAAGAGGTGACCGT
>NC_088369.1:32880188-32882688 GCF_034508935.2 Berghia stephanieae | reverse complement strand
AATGATTAATTAAGGTGTTCTTCATATGTCGTCACCGCTTGTGTGTGTGTGTGTGTGTGTGTGTGTGTGTGTGTATGTGTGAGTGTATGTGTGTTTATGTATGTGTGTGTGTGTATATAAAAGAAGAAAGTGACAGGGCCATACATTACTGTGAGGCTTTGTGGTCTTGTCGTACCTAATATATATATATATATATATATATATATATATATATATATATATATATATATATATATATATATATATATATATATATATATAAAAGAAGAAAGTGATAGGGCCATACATTACTATGAGGCTTTGTGGTCTTGTCGTACCTACGACAATCGCGTGAAGTTTTCTGGTCCGAATCTTGTTATGGGCCACACACGGTTGAGTCCTCGGAAAAGGCGCTTAACTTAAATTTTCTAACCGTAACCAGGTGTAAAATGAGTACCTAGCCGGTACCAGCGTTATCTCTCGAAAAATATTGTAAAACCACCTGACATACATTTTAATGTCTCGTCCTACATGAAATATGTTGCCGTTAGCTTGAGTGGATATTGCGCTCTATCAAAGCTCAGCATAGACGAAAAGTAGAGATATAAATAAAGCTTTTACTTGACTTTCAAGTTATTTCTTCACTCAACCCTAACACCGACTATATCCGTATTATACTCGGGGATACATTTACCCCATGCCTATTTATTACATTTATCTGAGACAAATTATAGGTGTAGTATCATAACTAATGTTCTTAATTTTTACATGTTAATGGAAGTTGAATAAAACTATCTATGTACACCCTCATTTAAATGCATTTTTTTCCCCTAATTTTGAAAAGGCAAATATCCCCTAGGATTGAGTGAGTTAAAGTGCATGACGAATGCAACATTTCTAGGTGATATCAGCGACAAGGAATAAAGATCTCGTACGCAATACAAATGACACAGATCGATCTGACGTCAGAATTTAGGGCTTGGAACAATCTTGGATTACTGGAGCTTCAGGGAAATTGATGTAAAGCCCATCTGTAATCCATACCGAACAGTAATTTCCGACAGGCCAAAGTGCTATCTGAATGAAATCTTTTGAAGTCTAAGATTTGAGACTTTTTGGTAATATTTATAGATATTTGAAATACAATTTGCTGGTTAACGTAGAAAAACAGGTTTATACAGTTTAATATTGAGACTTTTTGGTAATATTTATAGATATTTGAAATAAAATTTTCTGGTTAAAGTAGAAAAACGGGTTTAGCAGAGTATGGTGGATTAGTAATCACAAACCAACTCATTATCATTGGAACCAATCAGTAGCGGCACCAATACGATATTGTGATATGACTGGTCCATTAGAAATATTGATCTTTTCATATGATATCACCACCACCCACATTGATTGACTAAAAGATTGATTGGAGAACTAATTGATTGATTGACTTTTTATATTGATCCAATAAAAGCTAGTAAAACGTTCATAACAACATTGAAACCAATATCGCTACAGTTTTACGTTTTCGTTTGTTTTTTTTACGTTTAAACAAACTCTTTCCCATGCGAGCATATCGTTCTTTGCATAGAATATAAAATTGTGAAACATGTTAACACACGACACCTATTGAGGTCCATACATCTTAGACTATGCAATATTGACTATTGAAGAATTGGCAGGCGGCTATAAGTAGTATGCGCTTGGCTAAGAAGCTCACAACATTGCCATCTGGAAGTATAACGGACAAACCTTGAACGTTTACAGTCTGGTTCGTACAGTTTAGTGAGAAATACTCATAAACGCGGATGGCAAAAAGCAATAACAAAGACCTGAGTGACGTCAACGTCATACTATCTATACTGCGTTCCTGTTCACTAACAATACACAGAGGTTTCAGCTTGGACAAAAATAATTACTTCAAATATAATATGAATTAAGTTCACATTCAGCTTTGTCAAATATTTAAAAAACGTGATAATTCTTCTTTTTTTTTTAAGCCACAGGCTTATTAATTTTGACGAGTTCATCGACATTTTTTTTAATGAAAGAAATATGACCAAATTAACTGTAAGGATGTTTTGTCAGTTTACAACATTATAGACAAAGAACTTGAAATTAAGTTCGTAAGGAATTTCAATGTTATATGAAATGGTCCAAAAGGTTCAATACAACGCGGTGGTATTTTTCAATACCCGCAAGGCATTTGAGAGCATTTGAGTCGTTCAGAATAATGTATTATTGAAGCCGATTGAATTTACTCAACAAAAATAAATAAAACAGTTATAAAGAAATACAAAGAATAAAATCCTCAAAACAGAACATTTCCAGCCAAAACCCCCTTCTCAGCCAACAACAAACATAATTACGAACAATACTTTTGACAACCTTTCCAACCTTCAGCTTCCAGCAGATTGATATTCACTTTATTGTAATAGAAATTGGTCTTTTTATAATAATAGATAGTATGCGATTGGCTGAGAAGTTCACAACATTGCTATCCGGAAGTATAACGGACCAACACACAAAA
>NC_088369.1:32868945-32871445 GCF_034508935.2 Berghia stephanieae | reverse complement strand
CGAAGGATTATTATATTAATGTATACCTAATATGCATGATTATAATCTAAAACATCTGAACAACCGTGTAACAAAATCAAGCGATGTTGAGCGTGAGTGGTGATCGGATGGGTTATACGTTTTATTGGCCTCTGCCTTTTGACTTGAAGAAAGACACTTGACACACTTTACCCCAATCAAATCGTATGAATGATGACCTAGATATTGGCATATTTTTGATATTTCACCCAGCGGGCAACTTGTACGGTACGTATGAAAAGGAGACGTTGGTCTCTTGAATAAATATATGAAGTATCCTGAAGTGATACGAGAGTTGTGGAGCAATTGGTGAGAAAGAGGAGGGGTGGAGTGGGAGCAAAATATATAAAATGGTAATATTAACTGGTGGAAAGATAGATAGAGAACTAAGAGAGAAAGAAACAATGAGAAAATATGTAAATATAAAAATTGTTGGATATAAATGTATGGGTAGTTTTGTACATCGATGGATGTAATAGGTAAGCAGATAGGTAGTTAAGTAGAAAGAAAGGGGGGGGGGGGGGAAAAGAAAGGAAAAAAGAAAAACATGAAAGAGAGAGGTTGGGGGTGATGAGAGAGAGACATATATATATATATATATATATATATATATATATATATATATATAGAGAGAGAGAGAGAGAGAGAGAGAGAGAGAGAGAGAGAGAGAAAGAGAGAGAGAGGGGGGCAGGGACAGACAGACAGACAGAGAGAGAGAGGTAATAGATAGATAGATATATAAAGAGAGAGAGAGAGAGAGAGAGAGAGAGAGAGAGAGAGAGAGAGAGAGAGAGAGAGGTACGAGGAAGAGATAAAAGGAAAGATAGAGATAGATAGATAGATAGATAGATAGATAGATAGATAGATAGATAGATAGATAGATAGATAGATAGATAGATAGATGTATATATATATATATATATATATATATATATATATATATATATATATATATATATATATATATATAGAGAGAGAGAGAGAGAGAGAGAGAGAGAGGGGGGGGGGGGGGCAGGGACAGACAGACAGACAGAGAGAGAGAGGTAATAGATATATATATATATATATATATATATATATATATATATAGAGAGAGAGAGAGAGAGAGAGAGAGAGAGAGAGAGAGAGAGAGAGAGGTACGAGGAAGAGATAAAAGGAAAGATAGAGATAGATAGATAGATAGATAGATAGATAGATAGATAGATAGATAGATAGATAGATAGATAGATAGATAGATAGATAGATAGAGAGAGAGAGGGGAGGGGGAGGTGTGGGCGGGGAATTAATGAAATGGAATCGTAAAATATCCATGAATTCAATGCTACATTTATTCCGGCATGTTACTCAGTCCTCGAGACACAAGAATCTGGAATATTCATATGAATTATTCATATGTCAGATATTTGACACATTTCAAACATTTTCCATCGTTTTAATATACGGTAAACAACCTGCGTTTCCAATTACACTTTTTTTTCTCTTTCTCTTTATATCCATCTGCATTATTCATTTTCCTTTGGAACTTTACAGTGTAATCTCTGCGATATTGTAATGTAATTATTGAAAAGTAAGTGGTCGCTTCAACTTAAAGTGTTTATGCATTTATCTAATCATCTGTTGTTTTATTCATTTAATTATTTACTTATCTATTTCTTCATAATTTACTTAATTAGTCATTTATCTATATTCTAAATATTTCTTTGCTTCATTGATAATGTATTTATTTATTTATTTATTCATTTGTCAATTTAATTGTAGATTCATTTATTTATCCGTTTACTTATTCATACATCTACAACAAAACCTCGCTGTTCCCAATTCCCATCCACTATACCACGACAAGAGCTATATTATTATTAGATTAAGATAAAACTCTTTGTTATCCTATCAAATAATCCCTGATAGAAGATATGGCAGTAAAACTATATTTTATCTGTCTCTATATTATATTTGTTTATTCATTTATGTAGGAATAAGCAGAGTTTAGATTGATGCAGGTCAAAGGTCCAGAAAAGTGTTGGCAGAAGTTAAAATGAGAAAACTGATATATTATGGACCCATTAGGAGACCCAACACCATCCAAAAATCAGTACTAGAAGGAAAAGTAGCTGGCAGAAAGGCACGGGACAAACCAAGAAGTCCTGGATAGGAAATGTGGAGGCAGCAACAGTAACTGGCAAAAAGATAATCAACTGCTCGGTAATGGCCCTTGAGCGTGAAGAATGGCATTCCATGACATTCAACCCCTGTAGGGAGACGGAACTCCGGTAAGGTGAGGTAGATTACAGATAATAACGGGAAATGAAGTGAGTAGAAAAGTATCAGAATAAAATCTTCGCGGCGATGAGGGAATCGAACCCACGACCCTACTGTTAAGTCCCCCGTGTTTTTTTCCTCATCCCTCTTTCGCCCATCAAGCAGTTACTGGCAAACTGTACTCTGTATGAGATTAACTTCCTATAAAAAGCGTAGAAAGGAATAA
>NC_088369.1:32856445-32863945 GCF_034508935.2 Berghia stephanieae | reverse complement strand
GTGGTGGTGAAAGAGAAGGAGGAGAAAGAATAGAGGATGGTGATGAGAGGAGAAGAGGAGCAGAAGGAGGGAGAAGAGAAAGAGATTATATTTGAGGTGTTCAATACAAATGGCCTTTCGGATTTTAGTTCAACATTTTGTTTTCAACAAAGTAATGCGGTACAAAGATGTGTGACACTAATAACAATTTCTGACCTCGGTAATTGTGTTCTTGTGTAAGACACTTTACAAACTGTTTCAGGATAATATACGATTCCTATAAGGAGTATCCTATTACCTTGCTTTGCGAGAGACGTTAATATTACGCATGTAGCTTCATTCTTTCAAGATGAAATCGGAATCTCACCCAAAAATAAGAAAAGTCTGCCTGTTAAATGAAATTATAATATAATCATAAAATGCGAAATTGTAACCAAAACAAACAAAAAATTAAGAAAAGAAAAAGAAAACCAAAAACACAGTATAGATAGTAAAGATGACGTCACTCAGGTCTTTGTTATTATTTTTTTGCGCCCGCGTTTATGAGTAATGCTCACTGAACTGTATTAACCTGACTATAAACGTTCATGGATACACACAGTTTTGTGTGTAGGTCCGTTATAATTCCGGATGGCAATGTTATGAGCTTCTTAGCCAAGCGCATACTATCTATAGTATTTGATAACTATAAATAATCAATAAGTAACTAACTATCCTGTTGAAGTGACACATTAGGGAGCAGGTATTGTGTAGACAAAGATCTGAAAAAGTAAGTATGAAACAATTGCCAAACAAAGAAAACATTTTAGCTGCTTTTCTATTAGGGGAAGCGTGGCTCAGCGGTACGGTCTTTGCTCCGTACCCGGAAGCCACCGAGTTCGATTACCAGCCGCTGCGCTGTGTGGCCTTGAGCAAGTCACCTCGTCCTAGCTCAATTTGTGGCGCTGCACTACGACTGATGCCTGGGTTATTCCAGTCTTTCCTTGGAATGGACCTAAGAGGGTAATTTCCCCTATGGGATGAATAAAGGGAATTTTATCTATTTTATTTTTTCTTGTATGTTTCTCTCATCTTTGCCTGGCACTGACTGTTTCATATTCGATGTTTCAGACCTTTATCTCATGAATACTGCACTGGTCTTTGGTTTGTTATCAAGTTGAAAGTGCTTTTGGACAGTAATTTAATTTGTATTGAAGTTGATTGGAGCCGTATGGTCCATATAAGATATCAAAGCAATCCTATCCATAATGGTGACCTCCTCCTACCACCTCCATCTGGTATTATGTCAAGTCGAACCAGATGATGAATGGTAAAATTCAAAGTTAAAATGATCAAAGATGTGGCTTTTAACATTTTCTACGAAAACAAACATTGTTGGCACAAATCTCATATTATGGCTTTGAGGGTAATTTTTTTGGTGGTGGTGGGGGGGGGGGGGGGGGGGAGAGAAAATTGGCTAGTCCACTTATCAGGTAGTTTGGTAATTCTAGAATCCAAAAATATAAAGAAATTCGCTAAATTACAATTAAAATCATGAATTCCACAGTTTTATGAGGTAGGTATTCATAGTATATTGTATAAAGGCCTGTATTGTCAAATGTTTGGGTCTTGACAACTACTATTGAAAAGTTATCCACCCTATTAAAGCGCATACAAATCTGAATTTTAGCCAATTCTGTCAGTCAATCTGCCAATATCACACCACATAAACCATCCCGACATAATATTACCGTTTTAAGCCGATGGGTCACACATTAGAAACATTCTACAGGTCATGATATATATATATATATATATATATATATATATATATATATATATATATATATATATATATATATATATATATTATATATATATATAAACGTGTGTAACGACAACAAACACGCTTCCCACCGTGTCTGAAAACCACGACACACAATATCTGGAATTCAAACAAACATTGAGATAAGTGGGAAAGAATTCAATCCTATTAACGTGGAATTCATTAGAAAAATAAAAATAAATGAAAGACATTCACCACTCCCAAAACCCGATGTGATTTTATACAAAGAAAACATTGTGTAACTGTGGGGCGGTGGAGAAGGGGGGGGGGGGGGGGGGGAGGGGGAGGAGAATAGAAACCTCTGGAAAGGAAACGCATAATTAATGAAGTCTGATTATTATGAAATAGCCTTCAGTTGCTGATGAGGAGGGAAGAATTATACGAGTCGAAATGCAACGTTGATGGAGAGATGGAGAGAGAGAGAGAGAGAGAGAGAGAGAGAGAGAGAGAGAGAGAGAGAGAGAGAGAGAGAGAGAGAGAGAGAGAGGGGGGGGGGAGGCGAGTATGTGTGGGTTAAGGCGAAGGTGAATTATGGGAAGTGAAATAATGGAAAATGACAAAATGTAAAAAGTAAATAATTAAGATCAACGAATTTAGATGCTAGATAGATAGATAGATAGATAGATAGATAGATAGATAGATAGATAGATAGATAGATAGATAGATAGATAGATAGATAGATAGATAGATAGATAGATAGAAAGATAGATATATAGATAGATATATAGATAGATAGATAGATAGACAGATGGATGGATGGATGGATAGATGGATAGATAGATAAGTATGCAGGTAGATAGATAGGTAGGTGGATGGATGGATGGATGGATAAATGTCATATATAAAGGATAGAGGTAGGAGTGAACAATATTATTATACCAGAACGTAATCTATTTCGACGCTGCTAAACTCCAGTAAAATAGATTAAAGAAGTAGATGTACAATTAAAATGCTATCATAACCAACATTTCACAGTGATGGGAATTTTATACCTAATGTTCCATGATGTCATAAGTTGGCGATGAGCCATAACTTGTAGACCAAAGAAATGGCAGACTTGTTTTATATTCGGCATAGTATAGATAATGTCATTTACAACGTTTTGGATGTAGATAGATAACAATGCTGTGGAAGGATCATGCATCTGTATTTCACTGAAATTAAGAATCTCTCTCTCTCTCTCTCTCTCTCTCTCTCTCTCTCTCTCTCTCTCTCTCTCTCTCTCTCTCTCTCTCTCTCTCTCTCTCTCTCTCAATCTCTCATAGACTCAGTAACAAACGTTCTCTCTCGCACTCATCTATCTTTTTTCTTTTACTCTCTCTCTCTCCAATTAATCTCATTGTATCTCTCTCTATCACAAACACACACACACACACACAAACACACACACACAAACACACAGAGACATACATACACACAGACATATACATACATGTACTAATAAATAAACTACACGTACTAATAAACAAACTCTCTCTCTCTCTCTCTCTCTCTCTCTCTCTCTCTCTCTCCCTCTCTCTCTCTCAATCGCTCCTTTGAAATGAAAGTGAGTACTCACCGTGAGCAGGGCAACCAGCTTGGTGTCGTTGAAGACGGACTCCAGGAAGTCGGCGTGTTGTTGGCCACAGTCGGACAATAGCTGAATCTCCTCCAAGGAGTCCAGGACCTGGGACACAGCTCCTTGTTGGAAGGGATACACAGCAGAAATAATGCAGTCTTAGAAAAATGTGCGAGCATGCGTGTTAAAGGTGCGACTACGTTACGTGACGTGTCCGAGTGAAACGTGTAAGGACGTGAATGTATTAGTAGTAACGTAATGGTTTTTAATGGGTGAAAGGTGAAACCGAAATAAATTCTAAATAGTAAATAAACATATACAAAAAAATATAATGAAACGAACCAATAAATAAATAACTAATTAAGTAAATAAATAAATAAATAAATAAATAAATAAATAAATAAATAAATAAATAAATAAATAAATAAATAAAATGAATTTTCTGATTCCCAGTGCGAATATTCATGGGTTGGCGGTTACACTTATTCATACTCTTCCCTCCCCCTTCCCTGGCCCCAACACACACTCAATACTAATTTTATAATTCGCCTAATAAATGCCCATTCTGCATTGCACCCCTTAAACTGACATTGGCATCTCCAGGAGGGAGGGGAGGAGTGTATTTCTAAACCACGGACATGGCACAAGATAAAAAAATATAAGAGTCTTTGTTTATCAAGTTTGCATGATCAAAACTATTCTCTTTTTTTTTTCTTTCTTTATTTACTTTTTTATTTCATAAAAACAATTAATTTTTATTTTCGTCAATAAAGAAAATGATAATGGAGTCACAGAATATTAACTTACTTATGGAAAAAAGTAAATAAATAAACAAATATATAAATAGATAATAAAAAAAAATATTTTAATAATAATAATAATAATAATAATAATAATATATAATAATAATAATAATAATAATAATAATAATAATAATAATAATAATAATAATGATGATGATGATGATGATGATGATGATGATGATGATGATGATGATGATGATGATGATGATGATGATGATGATGATGATGATGATGATAATAATAATAATAATAATAATAATAATAATAACAATAATATTGACGATGCTGTCATAGGGTGAATTTTTAGCTAATTGCCTTTTCACTCAAGGGCTAATGATTGGATACAATGGGCAATTATTGACATGCGTGCTAATTTGGAATGGGATAAATTTGATTAGCACAGACAAAACCTACAATCTATGAGTACAATAATATAATTAGGTGAACATGATTCAAATATCTCGTGTTAGTATTGGTGTGAATATAGTCACAAGAGGAATTTCGAAGACAGCCACAAGAGGAATTTCGAAGTTATCGAAACATGATAAATAACAACGATAAACGGGAATTTGTTTGTTTTTGTTTTTAAGGGCTTTACGGCGCTTGCAACACATTTAGGTTATATCAGCGCCAGTAAAAAGGAAGAAAATGGGATAGTAAAAAGTTCTAGAATTACAATTAAAGCACCCAAGAAAAAGTAAGACAAAGGGGATTGAGAACAAATAGGGATCAGATGTAGATTCCAAGAGCATACCACCAATGTACTTAGTTTGAAATCACCTACAAGTCTCATCCAGACACAAGCACAAAATCCAACAAAGAGGAACACACTCAAATGCTTACATTATACATTCAAAATAAAAATAATAAAACATAACAGAGAGATGATTTAAAGGAAAAAAAATATCATCTCCCAAAACAATAACTATGCATTTGACTGTTTCCCTCCCAGTTAGGATTCCGGCCAGTGCCAGGACAAAAACCAAGTAATCTCATTCCGAGACAAAGACAGAAAGCAAGTTGGAAAACAGATATAAGGGGATAGAAAACACAGTATGTACCTCCCTGCCCGCTATGGGAGGTCAGGATCCCCACCCAGATAAACGGGAATAGTCAGATGATGTGGACGTTTCGGGTTTCTTGTCCTTTGTCAACAAAACATGATGATTGAGACACTGAATACGAATGAGATATTATGATAGCGTTGTTAACTCACTCAACCCTAACACCGACTATATCCGTAGTTTACCCGGGTTACACTAACCCCATTCCTATTTATTACATTTTTCTGAGACAAATTATAGGCGTAGTATCAAAACTTTATGTTTTTAGTTTTTGCATGGTAGTTGAATAAAACTATCTATTTACATGCTCACTTTTAATACATTTTTCCCATTTTGAAAAGTAGCAAAAATCTCTAGGACAGAGTTAGTTAAGGTGAATGAGAGATAAAAAGCATGTGTGCTTGTGTAAGTTTAAGAATGAGTCTTAGAGGAATATATGGAAGATATGTGGGTATGTTTGTATCTTCCCGTAACAAAGTAAAGCGGCTTTAACTTTAAGCAAGCCTGTTCAGTGAGGGAATGATTGTGTGAGGCTCTTTACACACATTACTTTACACACATTACTTTTCACACATTTCTTTTCACACATTACTTTTCACACATTACTTTTAACACATTACTTTTAACACATTACTTTTCACACATTTCTTTACCCACATTACTTTACACACATTACTCTATACACATTACTTTACACACTTCACTTTACACACATTACTTTACACACATTACTCGATACCACTGATTTGTATATAATGTCTCATTAATCGTGTATTTCTCACAAAAGGAAAACCCGAAGCGTCCAAATCATCTGTATTCGTAAACCAAATTGAAGCTTTTAATTCCTTTTATTGTCTGTATTTATTTCTTCCCGCGTTCAGAAGCAATATTATCTGCATGAAAACGAGTACAAACACAAGATTTATTATACCCTGGGTATGGGTTGAACACTTTTTCGAAATTAGGTATTTCCATCTTCCTTTTCTTACGGCCAGGTTTCCATCTTAAACCTTTCATTATAAATGATAGCTCCCCCCCCCCCCCCCCCCCCCCCCCCCCCCCCCCCCCCCCCCCCCTCCTCTCTCTCTCTCTCTCTCTCTCTCTCTCTCTCTCTTCTCTCTCTCTCTCTCTCTCTTCCCCACCCACCCCCCCCCCCCCCCCGTCCATCCTTTGCAGAGTCTTCTCAAAGGGGCGAGATGACTAAAATGGACAAGACACTTAACTTACTTACACCTATTCCCCCCCCCCCCCCCCCCCCCCCCCCCCCCCTCCCCCCAACTTCTATAACCCAAACCACCGCGTGTGAAACAGGATTCGAGCTCCGCATTTTGAGCATTTCGTATTTTCCTTGAGCAAGAAACTTAGACCCCATTGCTCTTTTTTTTTTTTTTTTTGCGGTTGTCTTAGTCTTTGTTAGAGATGACACAAAGGACGCCCTTTAGTCAGGAATAAATTAAATTCATTGTGTTGTGTCACCCATCTATAATATAATATCTATTGCTTAAATCACACTTGTGCCATAAAATAAAATTGCAGCTAGTTCGAATGTTCCCTAACAAATGGCCAGGGTATATAACTATATTAATAGCAATTTTCTGACTGGATTATTTCCCTTGTGTTAATTTCAATGGATGAAAGAGAGGTAAACGTCCACAAATGAAATTAGTTCGATGCAAGAAAATATAAGGAAGGAAAACTCATTCATTCAAGTTAAGTGGAATACAATAAATAATAATACACATATTTATATTGAACATTACTACGATTTCATCATAATGAACCACTTCACATTGATTTCTTTATTCCCCAAATTATTTGACTTTGTTAATGTCGCCTCGTCCTTTTTTGTACAGTCTTAAAATATCCGTCGATAGCCAGGTACTCAATCAAGGCAGAGAGCAATGTGTGTAAAGGTCCTGACCCAATCACTGTCACGGATCCTGTCACTGAACATGCTTGTTTAAAGTCGGCTATGTGGTCTTGTGGTATGACACTCGCTTTCGGATCGGAAGGTCCTGGGTTTTAGCCTCGCTCGGCGCATAGTTGAGTCCTTGGAGAAGGCTTTTACTCACATTCTCCCACCGTACTCAGGTTTAAATGAGTACCTGGCCGTTAACAGCGTTGTTTCTGTCCGAAAAAAATTGCAATATCGCCTACAGGCGTCATGTCCCGTCTTGCATGTTAAATGTTGCTGTAGGCCAGGGACCCCTTGTAAAGCGCTTTGAGCACGTTTAGTGGATATTGTGCTATATAAAATCTAAATTCAATTCA
>NC_088369.1:32848945-32851445 GCF_034508935.2 Berghia stephanieae | reverse complement strand
ACATCTTTCAACAAATATCTTGAACTTATCAGAGTGTGTTCCATTGATTATAATGGATAAAGTCAACCCTCCTTATAGTCACCATGTATTTCTGACCCGGCGGTGTTGACTTAATGCGTGTTCCACTGCATTTCGTTGATTGAATTGCTTACCCGGTAGCTGCCGTTCATGATGCGTTCATAGAGTCGTTCTTTGGTGCCACAGTAAGGGTGGTACCCTCCCAGCAGTATAAACATAAGGACTCCGCAACCCCACATATCGACGGGCTTGCCGTAGGGGCGCCTATCTATCACTTCGGGTGCCATATATTGAGGGGTACCCACTCGACCTGTACAAAAAATAGGCGGGGGGGGGGGGGGGGGGGAGGAGAGTGTGTGTGATAGATAGATAGATAGATAGATAGAGAGAGAGAGAGAGAGAGAGAGAGAGAGAGAGAGAGAGAGAGAGAGAGAGAGGGGGGGGAGAAGGAGAGAGAGACAATCATGTTTCTACTGGAGTACAAAATCTCCACATAAATTGACATGCTGATTTGACATGACACTGATCTCTATGCATTTTTTTTCTCGTTTTCTATTTTGTTTTGTTTTTCCTGTTTGTTGTTATTTTGTTTTCGGGGTTTTTTTAGGTTTTGCGACGCTAAGCCATTTCAGTTCCAGTTAAAAGGAAGAAAATGAGGTAGTCAAAAAATTCTCGAGTTACAATTGAAAGCACGCGAGGAGCAAAAAAAAAATAAGACAAAGGGGAATGGTACAAATAGCGAACAAGATTATACTATCAGTGTGCTTAGTTTGAGATCACTAAAAGTCTCATCTAGACAGCAGCACAGGATCCCACAAAGAGGAATACACTTAAATGTTTACAAACAATTTTGTATTTAAATAAAAAATGTAACAGTACATAACAGAGATTATTTTCAAGGGAAAAATATAATCTCCCAAGCCACTGGCTTGGGCCAGGGTCAGGACAAAACTAAATAATTTTATTCCAAGACAAATACAGAAAGCAAGCTGGAAAACAGATGTAGGAGGATAGAAGACACATCAGGTGACCTCCCTGCCCAATATGCGAGGTATAAGAAACCAACACCAAGTTTTTTTTTCGGTTTGTTTGGGTTTCATTGGGGGGGGGGGGGGGGGGGTGATCTTGTTTATTGTTTGTTTTTGTTTTTTTTTTGTATTTTGTTGTTGTTGTTGTTGTTTTGTTTTTTTTGGAGTTTTTTTTTTCTTTCGAATAAGCTGCTTTTGTAAGATTTAAGATCCCAATGTATCCTAAACTTTGTAATCAAACAGTAATTGCCAAATGTTCTAGAGATGAACGAGTCGCTATGAACTCAGCCTTGAAGAAAACAACTTTTTGATCTTTGTAAAGAAAACAATATCAGTTTATACTTCTATCTCTGGTAGACAAAAGACAATAAAATGAATATGTCATGTAGGCCAATTATTGATGTTGTGGAGTTTGATGTGACCTACGTCAAAGATGACGTGAGGTGAAATTGAGGATAAAACGTTTATCTTCCCGGCCCACAAAGGAATTTTGTAATTCCCACCCATAAACACACAATTATATAAATAAGACTTCAATATCACTTTCTTGTTTTTGTTGTTGTTTCTTTCTTTCCTTATTTCTCTTCTTTGAATAGAGAATAAGATAAATTGCTTGGCTCTCCGGCGAGACATGTGAATCACATGGGAAACCATTTACGACAACTGGCGACGGAAATTTCAAGTCTCGTATCAAATAATTGATGACTCGACCCAAAACAAATGATAAAATAAAGAAAGAAAAAGGATACAGTCTTGCATATAAATAAATGAAGGAATAAATAATAAATAATATGTCCATTTAAAATGCATTTCAAAGAGTTCATTGTGCTAAATGCGCGTTGCAGTGCTTCCATTTTTTTTCCCTTTTAATATATTATATATATATATATATTATATATATATATATATATATATATATATATATATATATAAGTATCAATCCACTATTAAGGTGACCACTGTGAAATGCACCAATTGGAGGACAAGCATATGTCTTGTTCAAATTGATTAAACTGTTCCAATCTTTGTTCAAATGAGTATAGTTTGATTCCCTACAATGATTTATGAACACAATTCTGATGCTTGATGATCACAATGGTATATAGAAAATTACTCGGTTCCCCTAATGTTTTACTAAGTGTTTCTGTAGCTTTAAGGAGACATTTGGTAAAAACATGTTTTTAGGGAGACCACATTAAAAAAACCCTTTTAGGGAGCCCAGTATATGTTTATATATGTGTATACTAAGAGTGCATTTTCAAGTGAGCTACCACCAAATTGTCTAAAATAAAGTAAGTCCTTAAGATTAAGAGCTTCATGGCCATAGTGTCGAAGCTTATCCCAGTGTGCGTAGAGTGAAGTGGCCGAGCAACGCATTTACTAACTCCTGGGAAGGTCCCTCCCTCAGAAGGGGCGCTCAGGGAAAACTGGGACTCAAACACGGCAAAAAATAT
>NC_088369.1:32840699-32848847 GCF_034508935.2 Berghia stephanieae | reverse complement strand
GAATTCCAAATATTTAAGGCCTGGACAAGTAACTGTCATAATTCCTTCTTGTTATATACTTTTCTACCATCTATTCCTTTGGAAGAGGTATGTTAGATTTGTGGAGACCTCTGCCACATAACAAATCCAGTGAAAAGACGCCATATTTTTGTTTTGAAATAGAAATAAATAGATCAATCCACCCACTTCACTGGGTTCAGGGTTCCCTCTTCATTATAATCAAAATATGAACATAAATCGGAATAGTAACACATTGAAGTCTCATCTGAATACATAGATTGTCCTTTGTTGTTTCAGCGAAAAATCAGACAGAATGTCAAAAGAATTTTAGGTTTTTCCCCAACCACCCCTTGGAGGTATCAGTATCAGCGGAATGGTAAGCGTCATGTTTTTTACGTTGAGCAACAAAATTTACTCCAAATGCTTCACTCGACCCAGGCGGAAAAGCAATCAAGAATAGACCCAAGTCCTATCCAAAGACTAACATTTCATTTAAGTTTATTGTAGGCCCTTGGCCAATCGACAAAATTCAATTCACATAAATTATTTACAACAATCAGAAATTAATTATATCAATAATAGTAATAGAATGCAATGAAGGCAATATCATAATAATAATAATAATAATAATAATAATAATAATAATAATAATAATAATAATAATAATAATAATAATAATAATAATAATAATAATAATAATAATAATAATAATAATAATAATAATAATAACAGTAGCGGCAATAAGTAACAATTAATATAGTAACAAAAGTAATAATAGACTATAGTTCATAGTCATAACAATGACTTTCTTTGTCATTGAGTGAGAAAACATCACCGGCTGGCAGAACAAACAGCCGACATCAATCAAACGTCCTCCAGACCGGTTGAGCATTGGCTTCATTAATTCCTTAAAGACTTCCCCCCAACTGCCTGAACGATGCTGATGCCCAGACAACTTAATCCTGATTTATATTTTGTGGGAATGAAATATGACATGTATATGCCGGAAATATTTCAATAACAAACACACTGTTCAGATAGAAAATATTTGAGTCTTGCCTTTGTTAATTGACACAGGTAAGTTAGGAAAATAAATGCTAGTAAAAACGATCAGCAAGTTCGTGAACACTGCTTCTCAACTCGAACATATGTTTTCATCAAATCTACACACATCATGTTGTGAGCTGAATTTTAATGATCTCAGTTGTCATTGAAAGGAAACCCAAGAATTTTAGAATAAAGAAAAATATTGAACCTGGAAGTCAAAAGGGTTTGTAGCACAGCAGACATTATCAAAGTATAATTTTAGTACCGACAAATTAAAAAGAAAATGTGCTTTTCTTTAAATGCTCCCAATCATCATATACTGTTTAGGTTGCAAGATTAATAAAAATGTTATCTACTCTGATTCTCGTTAAGTTTCCAGCTGGTCTGTGAAAAAAAGCCTTAAGCATCATAGAAATACAAAGAAACAGTTTTAATATATAGATGGGTTGTAACAAAAAAACCATTTTAACACTTACAATACAAGCAATTTAAGTCTATTACAGACAAAAAAACCCCCAATAAAATAAACATGAACATT
Source organism: Berghia stephanieae (assembly GCF_034508935.2). Taxonomy (NCBI): domain Eukaryota; kingdom Metazoa; phylum Mollusca; class Gastropoda; order Nudibranchia; family Aeolidiidae; genus Berghia; species Berghia stephanieae. Next base: position 32,847,262 of record NC_088369.1, on the reverse strand, counting down.
TTTATGGCTGGTTTCACTGATATCACTCACACATTGGGGTTTCAGATTCTAAGATGTCCACCCTATCAAATTTGGATTTGTGCTTGTTATGTAAATGGTAGCGTATTTTGCGACGCAGCACTGCCAAAACAGAAAAAAATGCAATAACACAAATGCAGCACCATGGAGGGGGTGGAAGTTTTCTTTTAAAAGGAATTGGTAAATTAAAATTGATCCCACAAATATCAAAGGAGAAGAATGACAAAAAAATGACTCACCATTGCACGTAACATGTTGGTTTGCAAGTGTATAGCATTCGGGTTGAACCTGGGTCCCAGACTGGCAACGAGGTTCAGTCTGTGATAGTTGTGGATGAGGCTCTGACTGAGTTGGGGAATGAGCACTAGGTTCCAGAGACAATGATGTACTCTGCATTGGGTACCTCACAGAGTACGTAGAGGAATCAGACTCGGAGTCAGCAACAAAATCGGGACCCTGTATATTTTGTGGAAAAGATGACAGATCAATCAATTTATTCATGTTGACAATAAACATGAAGAGCCATTGTTTAATAATCCAACTAAACAATTAGCTGGTTAATAATGCAAGTATAATAAAAAAGAGTTGAGAAAGGCAGACATATTGTCTAAGTATTTAATATGTTCAACTGTGCTTGGATAAATATAGATACACCAACCAGGGTTTCAGTAAACCGTTTTTAACCAACTCTTTAAATCCTACACCAGGACCAACAACTACAAAACAATTTTTTATATCACTACGATTCTGGACATATAAACGGTTGTCATTGCAACAATATGAACTTCCTAACCTTGCAACTGCAATATAGTTAACAAAAAAAGTTGATAAACATTACGATGCAAGAGAATTTGGACAAAATGCGAGATCAAAAGTATAATCCCAACAGAAGCTATTTTAATTTTTCCTGGAAACGCATCATTTTCACATTTTGTCAAATAAAAAACAAACGACTTCAAATGTGAATGGCTCATCAATGAATATCACTTCAAAATATAACGAGGAAGGTTTAAAATAGTGTTATTGTTGGCGAAGTTCACTGCAAAGAAAAATTTTTAACAACAAAAAACTAGGAGATCTCACTGGTGTAAAACAGTGTTGTCCTTGTCCTGAAATATTGTATTGCGCCTAACAGACTGCAGGTCTCATCTTTTGTGGCAAATGTGTTTTGTCCACCACAAAATATGGTGATGTGAAGCATTTTGAGCATGGTGCCAACTGTGGATAAACGCTATACAAATGTTATGATTTTATTTTAATGTACATACTTACCACAAATGAATCATGTGATATGGAACTTTGTTCTGCATCACTTTCAGGCTCTGAGTTGGAGTCTATATAGAAAATAAAAACAACAAAAAAAAAGCTGAAGACTATCATGTGCAAGTTTTTCTCTAAACTCTTAAACAAAAAATCATGCCATCTTGTGCTGTAAAAGGAATTTTTTAAAATTATTTACCTTATGACTATTGTCCTTTGGAAAAAAAAGAAAATTAAGTCCGAAACCTTCTGGCTATTTTCTTTTAAATTTCAAGAACGTCAGAGTTGGCAAGGGAAGACGGAAATATAATTCCAGAAACCAATCTGTCTATAATCATATCCATATGATAGTTTTTCGTTCAAGATTCAGGTACAGTCCACTTAGGATAATCGCAATACCTTGGGATCATCGAAAATGTTGGGATTAACCGAAATTCAGTTTCCTGTCCACTATTTCAACATTTTACACATTTATTGTCAACTCAAACCAGTAAATAATATTCTTAGTCCACCACATACAGAGCAATTTGATTGAAACAAAAACCATATGGCAGCCCCGTGTAGATTTGTCAACCAAAAGCAGCTATGAAGCAAGCCGATATCTTATTCAGATTGGAAGAAGTTTCAATCTTTTTTCTCAACAATTCAACATTTGTCAGAGTTAAAGAGATTAGCCTTAATGAGAGACAATAAGCTCTCACCAAACTCATTGGTCACAATGCACAGTTGTTAATCCTAAAACAAAGGATATCGCTCAGTCTCTCTTTATAACTGTCATTGATAACCTGTTGTCAAGATTATGACCAGCCCCACCCCTCTTCTATTTAATGGCCACCGATGACGTCACAAACCCATACTGCAGAGCCCCGCCCTCTTTCGACTCTAACAGAGTGGTGACACACTACTGTAGCATTAAATCCTGCTCACTCTCGATTCTTCAACCTGTCACGATTTCATCCATGATGAAATTTAATCATGATATACTGTTTGATTTCTTGAATTTACCACTTTTTAAAAAACCGAAGTTTGTTGCAATTAACCAGTGACTTTTATATAGAATTATTTCCATTGCTTAGGAAATATTGTGATTAACCGAAAGTTGCGATTAAACGAGTTGCAATTATCCGGAGTGGACTGTAATAGTATTACACATCATGACTCAAAAAAAAATAAAAAAAAAGCAAACTATGTGTACCTAAATGTTATTCATTTCCTCATCAAATTACATTCTTACCATTAACATCATAGATCACATCAAAAGGGTTGTCTGGATTGACAGCAAGACATTTTTCAGGATTTTTAAAGCTCAAATCTCTCTGATCTGAAGTTACAAAAGAAATAGCATATTCTCAACATTAAACTATGATTTTGTGATGGCTGTAATATGGCATACTGTATGCATAAAGCAAGATGCAAAGACAGGTTTAAGTTTAAATTATTTTATATTCTTTTCAAAAATCCATTCTAGTTTTGCCAAAATAAAATAAACACGAGAAGTGTTGAGTTGGATAGCGCTAAAACTAAAAGTAGTAGTGGTAGTAGTAGTAGTAGTAGTAGTAAACGACAGATCTTACTCACTAGTGTGAATCTACAGTCTACAGAAGTTCCCGAATTATCTGACTCCACTTCCAAATGACTGACTGACAAGTGACAATCATCAATCGGTGTGTGTGTGATTAGGTACTTTGGTAAACGTCCATTTGGCCCTCCAGCAGGGAGCCGATAAATGGCCTAGTGGCTGTGACCCGATTTTTTGGACTTTTGAGTGATGGGTCTCAGAAAAAGTTCCATAGATTTTTTGTTTATGGATGGATTTTAATGATTTATGTCTTATTTTCTTCAGGAGAAATTACTCTATCGTTTGGTGTAGTTTATTTTAAAATCAATGACAATTTAGTATAACTTTTGATTATGGATAAAATAGGGTATAATTTAGCTTTGGATAATTAAAAGATTAGAACTTGGTAAATCAAAATTTCATGCTGGCACGTTTATTTAACATCTTAACTTTTTTATAAAATTAAATTCAGGGCAAAGTTGTATACCGCATCCATGAAATTCGTTCCAGTAAAATCCTTACTCAAATCTTAGCGGTCATTTTAGACCAGTTTTGAAATCCAAATGGCGGTTACTACCGGAAATGCAACAATTTTCAGGTCACAAAGTCCGTCAGTAAATAACAAAGGCAAATAGAAGACCATTTGTCAGCCTTTAAACTAACACAACTTTTTTTCTGCTTATCTGATTTTCACAATTTTGGTATCATTAGAATCGTGTTGAAAAGCACTTTAAAATGATATAGGTTTCATTGAGCTCAATCCAATTTGAATTTTTTACCAAAGTACCTAGTGTGATGTCTACCCTATTGAAAATCTTAAATCAACTGTGATGTAATAAGAATGGCCAATAACTTACCATTTAAATTATCTCGGTGTCTCTTCAATGATGCTCCAGCATCAATTTACCCCACGATGCCATAGACGTCTAGTTTGGAACTCAGCAAGTGACGAAAAAATACTTGCGACTATAGAGAGGACGTCCGTCGGCCACTCTCTTTGCAAGTCAGTAGTTATCAGATAATCCTTGGTTCTTGAAAAATATAGAAACACAGCGGTTCATTTAAAAAGACTATTTTGTAGATCAAGATATAATGTTAGGTATTGCACTTTAAAATCTCTTCAGACATAGAACGGGTCAACTTGACGTCTAGACCAAATCATTTCGAAGATCGATATGGCAACAGCAACGCCTGGAATGGAGGATTTAAATGCGGCATCTGACGATTCTACTGCTATGACAGAAGATGCTCCATTTCACGACGTCGAGATGGCTTCAACATGCTACTCAATAATGGGTTTGATGAAGCGTTTGACTAAGAACTAAAGGCCGAGCTGATAACTGATAACCACCTACTACTGACTTGACTGACTTGCAGAGTGAGTGAGTGCCGAGTGCCTCTTTATGCGCGAAATTGACTAAACATACGTTTCACGAAAAAAAGAGTTACTATGTTTGCTTGTCTCTTGTCACCAAGATAAGAATCCGGACCAAGATTCGATAAATCTGTTTCTAAAAATAGATTATAATTCGTATATCTTGTTCATTCCTCAGTTCATCAACTTTCACACAATTTTATATTAGGTTTTCATTACTATAAAAATCCATATAATGCTCTAGAATTTTAGAGAAAATTTCGGAAAGATATATTGCCTCACTATTGAAATATATCGATGAAAACACTGGTACCCCTATTGTACTTTTTTCAGGCGGTCACCTTATTGACCAACGTGAAAATTTAGGCATAACTCTTCTTACTGTGGTGTTTAACAAATAACTTCAATACTATGATTTACAATTATATATCCTTGACGGTTGGGTTGACAACCTTAAACTAAAAATAGAAAAGTGAATGTGCTAGAGGTCAAATCAATAGGGGGACCGGATTTTGGTCTCCCTATTGGTAAAGTACTGTAAAATGAACTAATAGGGGTACCAAAAGTCTCCCTATCCGGTATTAATACATATATATATATATATATATATATATATATATATATATATATATATATATATATATATATATATATATATATATATATATATATATATATATATATAGATAGATAGATAGATAGATATATAATTGAGCTTTTATAAAGGCCAAAAGTCACTAAACGTGCTCAAAACTCTTCACAAGTTCCCAAAGCAAACAGCAACACTTAACAAGCAGGACAAAACAATGCGCTGTTGTTAACAACGCCACTACCACAATATCTCATTCATCTGTAGCGTTTCATTCATCCTGTTTGTTGATAAAGGGGAAACCCGAAACGTCTATTTTGTCTGTTTTCGTGATTTAATTGAAGCTTACATTCAATTTCACATTGTTATTATATCTTCGAGCTTCGAGCAGCAACATTTACATCAGCCAGAAATGAGACCCCATAGCCATTTCTCACAAAGACCCAAGGCTAAGGGAAATGTATCTTCAGACTCAATATGACTGAAATGAATTGGGCGGGACGGGAATTACTTACAGAAGCAGAAATAAGAAATTGGAAATGTAACAACAACTTCAGAGCTCAGTCATGAATACTCGATATATATCCACCAACTTCTACTTTCGATTCTGCAGCCCATATTTTACTTCCGGTAAGCTAAAAATAACCCTCCTTGTTTACACAACAGACGTGAATTTAGTTCCGAATTGAAAATTTGGAAATTCGACCGCTATCAATCCTTAGTACTTCCGAATAAAAATTCGGAAGCTGTCGTGGAAATAAGTTGAATGGTTAAATACACGATTAATCGTTACTGGTACAACAGTTGTGTTCCTAAGTGTTTCAGTAAATTGAAATTGGGTACACACTACAAATTCTCTATGTAGAGTAATCTCTCTCATCACGAGAGTTTTTGGTATTGAGGTTTTAAGAAATATTAAAGAGTTTGGAAAAAACTGGAAAATGTGTGAAAAATAGGAAATCCTAATAATTCTGAAAGATTTACATTTCTGGATTGGTTGATTGGTTAATTGGTTGATTGATTAATTGATTGATTGATTATTGATTGAATGATTGATTGATTCATTCATTCATTGATTCATTCATTGATTGATTGATTGATTAATTGGTTGATTGATTGATTGATTAAGTGAGTGAGTGAGTGGGTGATGATGATGATGATGATGGTGCTACTGATACTGGAGTTTCAATAACGACGTAAAGAACGACAACAACAGCAGCTGCAGTAGTACCAGAAACTCCAAGAAAGCTCCAACTTGTGTATAAAGCGCTGTTGCTGTAATATAACTTCAGCATTTATATAGCGCAATATCCACTGAACATGCTCAACCCACTTTACAAGGGGTCCATCGGCAACAGCAACACTTAACATGTAGGACGAGACATGACGCCTTTCCTGACAAAGACAACGCTGTTAACGGCCAGGTACTCATTTTACACTTACTTGAGTACGGTGAGAGAATTTGAGAAAAGAGCCTTTTCCAATAACTCCTACTATGCGCGCTCAGAGCGAGACTGAAACCCTGGAACTTCAGGTCCGAAGGCGAGTGTCAAACCACTAGACCACATATCACATACTATATTATGTTTATTGTCATTGTTGGGTTCAATATTGCACGATACAGACTCGTCTACTATTACCAAATATTCGTAGAATTACGAAAGTTTGGCTTCAATTTCAGAACATCATGAGCATCTCTTAAGTCATTAAAACTTATTGAAAATAAAAGTAGATGCTAGACAACATACCTACTTGTAATGTTT
>NC_088369.1:32825699-32835699 GCF_034508935.2 Berghia stephanieae | reverse complement strand
AACCTTGAAAGTTTATAGTCTGGTTAATACAGTTTAGTGAGAATTACTCATAAACGCGGATGGCAGAAAGCAATAACAAAGACCTGAGTGACGTCCACTTCGTTCTATTTATATTCATTTTTGTTTATTACTATAAACCAGACTATAAACGTTAAAGGTTACACATATTTTGGTGTGTTGGTCCGTTATACTTCCGGATGGCAATGTTGTGAGTTTCTTACGAAAGCGCTCACTATCTATTGGAATCAGTATTGATGCTATGCAATTATGCAAAATACAACAACTGCCAGCCGGATCTAACTCTAACCGGTAAACAGGTTTATTCCCAAGCATGATTTAGAATTATTTTTTTCTTATACTTTTCTTTCTACTTTGTCTTGCATTGCTTCATAAACACCTTTTCTATTGGATTTCTACCTTTCATCAGTGCCTGTTGCTAAATGTGTAACTTCGATATAACGGGGTTTCACTGTAGTTAACTTCAATTTATTTGGATTTTCTGTATATAATTTGATTATAATTAAATTCACATATGTTATCTATTTCGTTCATGTCACCGTTTTATTTATTTATTCCACAATTATTATTGTTATGTATATTCTTTTTCTCCTGGTTGCCAAAAGTCTTTCTATCTGAGAGCAAAATTAAATGCCCTCTTGAGGATGAACGGAAAGCAATTTCCATTAAATTACACAATGCATTCTGTTTACAGACAGCTCGATTGACAAGTGGGAGAAAGAGATCTTCTGTTTAGATAACAATACAAAGTGGAAACAAGTCGGAGGCTAAACTAATGAATTGGCAATGAATTACTTCAAGATACAAAATCAATTAAACAAAAGCAAACTCACATGAACACATACACACACGTTTTTCTCTGATATAAGAACACACATATTCTCGTATCCTTCTCAATCCCCCCCCCCCCCCCCCCCCCTTCCTCCACCAACCCTCGTGATTGGTTTTTCTCGCTTACAACCATATATTATGCGTATTATACAAAGATTGACTCTCTCTCTCTCTCTCTCTCTCTCTCTCTCTCTCTCTCTCCCGCTCTCTCTCTCTCTGTATGTATGTATGTATGTATGTATGTATGTATGTATGTATGTATGTATGTATGTATGTATGTATGTATGTATGTATGTATGTATGTATGTATGTATGTATGTATGTATGTATGTATGTATGTATGTATGTATGTATGTATGTATGTGTATGTATGTATGTATGTATGTATGTATGTATGTATGTATGTATGTATGTATGTATGTATGTATGTATGTATGTAATGTTATGTATGTATGTATGAAATGTATGTATGTATGTATGTATGTATGTATGATGTATGTATGTATGTATGTATGTATGTATGTATGTATGTATGTATGTATGTATGTGTGTGTGTATATATATATGTATATATATATATATATATATATATATATATATATATATATATATAACACATATATATATATGGGTGTGTGTGTGTGTATCCCTCTCTCCCTCTCTCTCTCTCTCTCTCTCTCTCTCTCTCTCTCTCTCTCTCTCTCTCTCTCTCACAGCCTCATAGCGTCCACCCCCAATTCCTAACCACCAAAACCAATCCCACCCCTGTTCCCCATCGAACTCCGCATCAATCTACACACACACACACATCACAAGAAATATATCACAATAATGACTTACCCATTTTTGTTCATGTTGAATTTCACGCTTTTCGTAGATTTATTCTCCGACGCCTTAGTGCCATTATCTCCATATCCATCACTTTTACAATCGACTCGCGGAACACATTTTTCATCTTCACCTCCTCCATCTCTCTTCCTCTTTTCCTTCTCCATATCCTTTATCCTCTCATCCTCTTTCTGTCTATTATCACATACATTAATATCATCTTTCTTCCTTAATTCATCTCCTTTTCCCTTCTTCAGCTCCGTGTCCTCATCCACTGCATCCTCACATTTGTCACCGTTGCTTTTATCATCACTCGTTATGTTCTTTTCTTTTTTCGTCATCTTCACCGTTGAAAACTTATCGTCATCACAGAAGTATATTTCACTCTTTCCCCCATCATTGTCCTCGCTATTAATCATCATCACATTTCCACCACTAACACCAACACCACCACCACCACCACCGGCACCACCATCACCATCACCAACACCAACACCAACACCACTACCACCACAGCCGCCAATTCCAACATTACTTACATCGGTGCCAATTTCAATGAATTCCATTTTTACTTTTACATTTTCGACTTTATCGCCAAGTTCTGATTTATCAGCGAGGTTTTTATCACACGAGCAATCCGAGCCAACAGGCGTTATATCGTGTCGCGGCAATGAGAGAGCGTATTGATTATTTTCCTCGGAGCTATTAATTTTACTGGTGGTGATCGGCGCGGGGCTGGAACTACAGCATTTCTCGCCCTCAACACTTGACGTTACTCCGCTATCTCCACCACCACTGTCATCATAATATCCACCACCACAGGCTAAGCTACTGCTTCTATTTTGATTGAATTCTTTGTTAATCTTGATGATATTGGAACGGTTGCTTTCCGCGTTGTCACTGACTGCATGATTGTTAATCTTAATGTTATTGCTTGAGGGTGAAAATTCGACTGAAGTCGTTGTGGAATTGTCCGAAGTTGCGTTATTATTATTATTATTATTATTATTATTATTATTATTATTATTATTATTATTATTATTATTATTATTATGATTATTATTATTATTATTATGATTATGATTATTATTATTATTATTATTATTATTATTATTATTATTATTATTATTATTATTATTATTATTATTATTATTATTATTATTATTATTATTATTATTATTATTATTATTATTAGTGATGCGTCTAGCACCATCATCATCACCATTGGCGTCATTATTGTAAATGCTGCCTACATTGAAATGATCGCCCGAAGGGTGTTGATGGTTGTGTTGGTGGTGGTGGTCGATGGTGGTTGACTCCGCCCCCTGTCCATCTAAGTCCAAAGGAAAGGAAGATAACTCGTCGTGTGCATCTTTACACAAGATGGCGGCTGAAGCACTAGTTGGTTTGGTGGTGGTGGTGGTTTTGTTGATGGTGTCGGGGGTGTTGGTGATAGAAACGGAGGAGCTGTTAGAAATGATGGGTTCTCCCTTTGGTCCCTCTATCCATCTGGATCCTCTCCCCCCATTGTCTCTACTAATGCTTCCTATTCTAGGAGGAGGTGGCGGAGGTATGTTTCTCCTCGGAGGAGGTGGGGGAGGTGTCCTTCCTTTCACCACGTGAGACGAGTCTATTGTTGATACCGTTGATGATAACGACGATGATAACGGTGACGGTAACGATGTTGACAATATCGACGGAAGGTGCATGGCATTAGTTTTCGGGGTAGCCACAGCGTTATTATCCAACGCTGTTTCGACATGATCGTCCACATTATTTATGCCTGAATAATTTTTGTTATCAACACTAATGTTATTGATATTCTTTTTCGCGTTGAGTTCATCTACGATTTCCGATCGACCATATCTATTCAATTCACAAGAAGAAATTGGGTTTGTCACTGTTACAATTTTAACAGGATCATTTGCCTTGGCGCATGAAACATTTGTATTGTTAGCATTGTTAGAATAACCATCGTAGGTACAGGAAGTCAGTGAGCAAGAAAGGGGAATTACATTATTGCTGCTGCTGTTATAATGATCCAAAATATTACGACTATCCAAAGCACCACTCGGCTCTGTACTTTTATTGAAATACTGGCGGACGTCCTCATAGGACAAAAGCTCATCAAGGGGAAAAGAAGGTTTGGCAGCTGAACTGTCTGTTTCACTTGGCGGATACGATTGCGACAACTGCTCACTATTTGAGGGGCAAATGGGGATGTCGTTTGGTGAAGATGAGCAAAGAAGATTGAAAGATGCTGCAGTCGCGATCTCGTCCACGGAATGCAAAGAAATTCTATCTTTATTCAGAGACTTTTCTTCAACATTACCCAAAACATTGATTGAATTGTTCTTGCTTGCGATGGTGCTGGAATCGTTTGATCTTGTTTCAATAGGAGATAGGCAAAGAGGATCCCGGATCGTTCCAATGTAATCCGGTGGTCGCCTAATAGATTGATCTTTCATGTGATTTCCATTGTCTTTTATCAAAAGTGAGCTAGAAGATTCTATATTATCTTTACTTTCCGAGACATCTAATAAAACCTGCTCAGCTTTCTTTCTTTTTTCTGAGTCGTCCCCAGGACAAGGGAATCCATGTTGATCGACAGACATCTTTTCAGCGCCGCCACTGGCAGTGGTGCTGTCCCCGAAACTGACAGGAGAAGGTGACGCCCATGTATACAGAAGAGGTATGTCATCAAAATCGAGTTCTGAAAGAGGCCTTGAAGACGAGGACGAAGGGGATGCTGTCGATTGCCTGGATGTTTTGTCACGTGGTATTACACAACAAATGGACAAGTCTTTAAGATTGTGGGGGACATAGGAAGGAATAGGGAGGGAAGAGGGGAGATCGCCAGTTAACAGATTGGTATTTTTGTTGTTGGATTGCGCTTGCAAATCGTGTTGCAGTTCTTGTTGAATATCTTGGTTAAGACAAGGTTCGTGAATTCGTGCATCATCATCTTGATCTTCATATTGATTCGATGACGTAATGTAGATGGTGTGCTTATCATTTCGATCTCCCCCTACTCCCACTATATCCCCTAAGAGATTGTGAATGAATTCAGGGGTAACAACTCTTCTGGCGGGCGAGTCATTCAGGAATAATGCTGATGACGACGACGGCGAGCCTAAATCGCCTGCTCGTGTATTTGTTGTTTCAGCTTTAGCTGCAGTTAAAATCGATTCTTTTTCTCCTGTTGCATGAATCACAGCATCTGAAAACAATCCAGATTCCGTGTTATGATACATTTCAAATTCGCATGGATTCTCTCCTGCCGAGACAGCTAAAAGAATTTCAGGAGGCGGGGGCGGTGGAAAAGATGGAGAATTATCGTCATCATTGTCGCCATCATCATCGACCGTATTTTCAACAGATGACATTGTCACCGATGCTCCTCCGCCACTTTCCACGGTGTCCATACTTCTACCGTAACAATCGGAAATGTCCGAATCCAGAGACCCTGAGGCTAAGGCTGAAATAAAACATCCGCTATCCTCCTTCACGTCAAAACAGTGGGAACTCTTCTCATAAGGAGATAGGCTTCTCTCGTCCTCATCCATTTCCCCCTAGTAATATATCTTCAAAAGTTGTTGATTTACAACCATTTCTATAATCAACACACATTAAATATAACACGTATTGTTATCATTGTATCAAGTAAGTCAATGAAAGCGTACAGATGAATAATTGCATACTGATCTCCTTGGACAATTACAGAACGCATAATATATATATATATATATTATATATATATATATATATATATATATATATATATATATATATATATATATATATATAATATCTGCTTATTTAACTCCATGAAAAAACTTGAGAAAATCGATAAAATATCCTATCCAGGCATGAATTACATTATTCCTTGACTGGATTTGACTTTTTATCCATGAATATCCATCAATTTTACAAGAAAAAACACATCGATAAGTCATTTTAAATCTTCACGTTTATAGTTCTCACATCTGGTTAATTATGTTTGAACAATGATTCACGGAGCCTTTGCGAATAGTGTACAGTCGTTCTCAAAAGCATTTAATCTATTAGAAAGTCACAGTCCTTGGGTGAAATAAACAACAAAAAACCTTTGGTTACACACAAGTCATTATAGTGGCTTGAAGCTTAACATGTAGTGGTAAGAATTAAGGATGATAAAATAGTCTCTCGAATATTAAAATAATCGGAAATAAGTCCTACTTAGAAAAATGCAATTACAATGATGATGACGATGATGATGATGATGGTGGTGGTGGTGGTGGTGGTGTGGTGGTGGTAGTAGTAGTAGTAGTAGTAGTAGTAGTAGTAGTAGTAGTAGTAGTAGTAGTAGTAGTAGTAGTAATAGTAGTAGTGGTAGTAGTAGTAGTAGTAGTAGTAGTATAGTAGTAGTAGTAGTAGTAGTAGTAGTAGTAGTAGTAGTAGTAGTAGTAGTAGTAGTAGTAGTAGTATAGTAGTAGTAGTAGTAGTAGTAGTAGTTAGTAGTAGTAGTAGTAGTAGTAGTAGTAGTAGTAGTAGTAGTAGTAGTAGTATAGTAGTAGTAGTAGTAGTAGTAGTAGTAGTAGTAGTAGTAGTAGTAGTAGTAGTAGTAGTAGTAGTAGTAGTATAGTAGTAGGTAGTAGTAGTAGTAGTAGTAGTAAGTAGTAGTATGTAGTAGTAGTAGTGAGTAGTAGTAGTAGTAGTGTAGTAGTAGTGGTAGTAGTAGTAGTAGTAGTAGTAGTGATAGTAGTGTAGTAGTAGTAGAGTAGTAGTAGTAGTAGTAGTAGTAGTAGTAGTAGTAGTAGTAGTAGTAGTAGTAGTGTAGTAGTAGTAGTAGTAGTAGTAGTAGTAGTAGTAGTAGTAGTAGTAGTAGTAGTAGTAGTAGTAGTAGTAGTAGTAGGAGGAGGAGGAGGAGGAGGAGTAGTAGTGGTGGTGGTGGTGGTGGTGGTGGTGGTGTCGCCTGTAACATTCAAAAGTGATAATGGTAGATAACCGTGGCGATGAAAGCCTTCATTACGTCAAAGCAACAGTAAGTCGTTATGTTCAGCACAAAATGTTATTACGTCGCTAAAGTCGGGGTCTACGTTCCTCTTATCTATTTGTATTATTTTTTTCTTTATAATCAGGAATTTGAGTAAACATTAGCTTTGCCGAGGGGAATTAAAAAGCTCATTACAGGCCCATTAGCGTCCGGGGGACAGGGTAACAACAGTCTATATATAGACATCCTCTATTGATGACTGACATCAATAAGGTGTCACTGGCTTGGAATCTGGGGGTTTTAAAGTTATACGACGCATTTAATCAGTTAACTGCCGTACTCTAGAAAAAAAACTCGGGTACTTTAATAATTTGGCCAGAAAACTCGTCCTTCAAATATAGATCTATCTAAATGACTCTCGTCTTGGCAAACAAGGGATTTCGCGAATTCTCAGGGCTGACAGTTTTTGCCAAGATGAGGGTCTTTTAAATCGATCGATATTTGAAAGACGAATTTTCTGGCTAAATTGATAAATCCGAGTTTTTCCACAGTACGACAGTAAGCTGGTTAAAAGTGCATTTAAAAGTCTGAGTATTTATATTGAGCAATATCCATTTAACATTCTCAACCCAATTTACAAGGTGGCTCTAGCCATTAGCAGCACGTTGTTGTTTTTTTTCAGACTATGACAGTAAACAGCGGCGTAAACCTTGTACATATGGATAACAATTAAGCGGTATAGGGAATGAGATTAGCGGAAGAGTAGCGTCCCTTGATTGGACGTCACCCATAGTCTGTGACGTCACCGGCGGAAAAGTTATTAGAGAAAGAGCGTCATGTTCGTTGTGCGCATGCGTCTCGTCCTCGCGCGAGGGACGAGAGACGCATGCGCACAACCAACATGACGTTCTCTCTCTAAAGAGCAGTAAAGTTAGGTGCCCCAAACGTAAACAATAACAAGTTGCTAGTGATTTCCGTTAGGGAAATTATTATTTACGCACAATATAGGTCTCCCAATTTTGTAGTTTGAGTTGTAGGCAATACACTTTCAGTATTGAAAATATGTTTACATAAAATCTAACAGTTGCAGAAATAATAATATAAGGCTAAATTATTATGAAAAAGCAGGCTCCGAATAATTCTCGTTTTGTTCACACCAGCGCAATAATTTGCTCTGGTCTAAAAATAGATAGACTGTAACTTTTGATAAATTTTAGAAAATTTTACCTTTTGTTCCATAAAATATCCATATCTAGACATTATTTGATGCATGATCGAGTATTTATGAATATGTGTTTCTTTTGCCACCTAACAGCCAAATTTTAAAGGTTATTTTTTTCTATTATTTACATTGGAACGTGAGCTGTCAAGACAGGAACATGTGGTTTGCTACGTGCTTCTCGACCTGTGTTTACGTTTGGGGCACCTAACTTTACTGCTCTAATAACTTTTCCGCCGGTGACGTCACAGACTAGGGCTGACGTCCAATCAAGGGACGCTACTCTTCCGCTAATCTCATTCCCTATAGGGTTCATGAGTTTTATTTTTGTTTGTTTGTTTGTTTTCTTTTTGTTTGTTTTTTATTTGAGCCAAGGTCAAAAGGTGCCCACCTGATACCAGTGTTAAGAAAATTTGATTTTTACTTAATTATGGGCTGTTTTCATTGGGTTAATGCTTGTAATCAATTGATAATATAAAGAAGAGATAAAATGAGATAGCTCAACATACTCTGTTCAACAGAATATGAAATAAACAACTTGAAAGTGAAATTTGAATGCTGTTTTGCATGTGCTTAAAACGAGGTCAACGCATCACCTTTTTAGAAATCATGTAGAAATTAAATGTGATGTTTTAGCTCACGTGATTGAAGTTTGACTAATAGTATAAAATCAAAATTTACTTTTAAACGCAATTGCAGTATATTACATATCTGATAAGTTTCATATAGAGTTCCTAAAAAGTTGGTGTTGCCTGTGACCTTTGGTGTCATCAAACACAGCACAATACTAAGACTCGACACGAAACTTTAAAGCTCATGTTTAATGTTTATAAAATGTTTTATTATGAGAAAAAAGCATAGATTTACTATCTGAACTCAAATCTTGAGAGTAAATGTATACCGTTTTGCCGATATTGAGGTTTATTGGTTTTGGTGTCATTTGTCACAAGCAACACGGCATGCGTGAACACGTGGAAGTTTGTTTCGTTAAATGGCGATTAGCAAATTGATCCACTCTTCTTACCAGTCTTTGAAGTGCAGCACTTTCATTTGCCTTTCCAGCGTGGCTCCAGGCAGAAAAGGTAAGTTGAACTTTGGTGTCATCGCTAATTTACATTGTCAGAAGCAACACTTGATATTAGACATTACAAAGTGCCACCAAATAATTATCTTTTCAGCTGTTATTCTATTTACAAATATGATATTATGACATCTCACATAAGACTGTGATTTTGACACAATTAATTATTTCCTTGTAATTCTAATTTTTTATGTTTCAGGGTTGTATCAATCAAGAAAAAGACAAAACTCAAGCTTTTGACGAATCCAGATAATAGAAGGGTTGTCAAGAAATTTGATTTGATTTACTAACACACTAAATTACTACAAACTAGCAGATTTGAGCAGTAGGGCGGATGTTACCGTATGGTTACATGAATTCATTACCATGGCTGATATTTATCTAGTGTTTGTGTGACTTCTGGTACTTTTTGTGACCATTGGTGTCATTGGTTAAAATGTCACAGGTGACACTTAAGTTTGAAGTTTCTAATGTATTTCTGTTTTCATGTTCTTCAAAGCTTGAAATGTCATTGAATTACATTTTAGCAGGCTATATTACATGTGTTCAGTTGCTATTCTTGATTTATTGAGGCAAAATTGCGTTCTAGTGCCGATTTTGACCAAAGTAATAGCAACAATAGTATTACTAATTTCTAAGTATATTTCCAATTTGAAAGTATTTAGTTTCTTAAAACAATATTGAATTTCATTTTAGAGTAGGTTATTGTCCTTTTTTGACTGAAAATAATGATATATTATGGACGAAAGTGTGATTTGGTGTTGCTTGTGACATAAGTAATGGTGTCACCGGTCTTATGTCACAAGTCACATGCAGATGCTCTAATTTCCATATATATTTCTATTTTTGAAGTCTTTGGTTTCTGAAATATTATTAAATTCCATATTTAACTGTGGTTATTACACTGGTTTGACTGAAATTAATGACATATTGTCGAAATTACAATTTGGTATTGCTTGTGACATAAGTAATGGTGTCATCGGTCTAATGTCACAAGTGACACAATGTCGCTAAATAAGATATGCTTTGGTCACATTATTTCCCAACA
>NC_088369.1:32808199-32813199 GCF_034508935.2 Berghia stephanieae | reverse complement strand
CGAAGGTCACATTATAGAAGCAACACCGAGCACGGTTCCAAAAATTTGTTTTGCGAGGCAACGGAGAGTTATCTATCTTGCCGTAAAAGATTGGATTTTGATCTTTTAAAATGCATCTTTTCATCGACATATTAAAATGTCCCCCAAGTACTTGCCAAAGAGTCTTAAAATTGAAACCTCACAGGTGTGTGTGTGTGTGTGTGTGTGTGTGTGTGTGTGTGTGAGAGAGAGAGAGAGAGAGAGAGAGAGAGAGAGAGAGAGAGAGAGAGGCGGCCATTGGCCCATTAGTCTCATCATAGTGGTCAGGCTGTAGATGAGATTATCGCGGTGACAGGTCTTGCTGTCTCAAATGGTCGTGACAATTCAATTAATGCGTCTGGTGATTTTCATTTCCTATTCAATCGGTCTTTTGTTTTTGGTTTGTTTTGTTTTAGTCTATTTTGTTGTTTTGTTTTGTGGCCGAAGTTTATCCCGGCATTGTAGCGTTGTTGACGGGCACACTTGTTCTCGTCCTTTCATAAGTGCTTTTTTTTACCAGAAAAGCGATGGCTGATGGAATTTGGCGCTTAAAAAGACATTCAAACAATTTCTTGAATGCTGGTGAGGTTCCCTTGTTCCGATGCTGGGATAAATGAAAAGAGACAGAAAGCACCACTCATAGAAAGACGTGTTTCAATGGTAAAAGCATTTTGGACAATAACTTTGATATCAACAAGTTGTGATTTAATCAAATAGTTATGCCTGTGATGTAGGACTTTTAATGGTTCATATCGATTACATCATATCGTTCTAAATCGATATTGTCGGTGCTTTATAGTAATAAACCACCATTTGATGTTATATGGAAAAGTCTCGTACTTATGAAAGGAATTTCGTTACCCGAAACAGCTCTGTTTTTGTTCGTTAAGAGTAGAAACAAACCCAACTTTCTTTTTCCATAAGGAAAAATGTCCATATTCTTTTGATATCTCTCTCTCTCTCTCTCTCTCTCTCTCTCTCTCTCTCTCTCTCTCTCTCTCTCTCTCTTTCTTTCTTTCTTTCTCTCTCTTTCTCTCAGCTAGGCGATGGGTGTTGTCAGTCGGATGAGAAAGTGGCTCTGACACTGTGATAGTTTTCTTCTGTTTTCTTCTGGCACTTCTCCATACCCTATATTTCTTATCATTAATCTAATGCGCTTAATGATTTGCCTCCAGATAAGTCAATACATCCTCTTCTCCCCTTTCCCTTTCTCACGCGCCTATAATTTCCCCTTCCGTTGTGTTTTGTTTTCGCTTTGTTTTTATTTATCTTTTTATCAAATTCTGTTTTCCTTTATTTTTCTTTTAAAAATATTTTCTCCTCTTCTCATTGCGCGGTTAAGGGGCGGTTTGGGTCTTTTCAAAAAAAATTTTAATTATCAATATTGGGCGGTTTTAATAATTCTGTATCGTCATTATAGGTTAAAAAACAACATTTATGGTGAAAAATTTTAATTATCTGTGTTGATACCCATTTTGCGACCTAATTTAGGGGTCTGACATCAAAAAATATAACAATCTTGTGGCAAACGTTCCACAAAAACTAATGAAGGAATGACCTCCATATTCTTCCCTCTTTTCAACATTGTACTATAGTGTGTCACCATAGAGAGATTTTACGGCTTTAGCTTATGGAATTTTTATTAGAACATTACAAAGTTGAGAATCAAAATGTTATGACAAAATTGATGTTAAAAATTCAAAATTAGGATTATAATTCAAAATTCACATATCTTATCAAAAAAATCTCTCTATGGTGACACAATACATTATCTCTATGATAACTGTGGAAATTTTCAGACAATTTCATTGAATAGATTCAGAGAAACGTTTGACACAGTATCCCATACCCTTAGAAATATGACATTTTGAGAAAATAGCAAAATAGCTTCCCGTTTTTCAGACTTTTCTTACTTCTGTACCATTTTCGACTGTGTTTTTCATGCCTTTATAGTCTACTTTAAGAATTTGGACTTCAATTATATTATTTCTAGGGTAATAAAATATCAATTTCCACCAAAATCTCAAAATCTATTTTTCGAAGGATTTTCCTAATAATTAGACCCAAACCGCCCCTTAAATAGCCTGTTCTATGTTTTAATAATTCTTAACTGAATTTTTAAAGTGAGCTTTTATATAGTGCAATATCAACTAAATGTACTCAATGCGCTTTACAAGGGATCCCTGGCCAACACCAACACTTAACGGGACATGACTCCTGTTAGGCGATATTTCATTTTTTTTTTCTGACAGAGACAACGCTGTTAACGCCAGGTACTCATTTTACACCTGAGTACTTTGAGAGAATGTGAGTAAAGAGCCTTTTCCAATGACACAAATATGCACCGAAAGCGAGTGTCATACCACATGTCCACATAGCCGCAATGTATGTATTTCCGGACCCATACTTACAGCTTTGTTCTTTGAAAAACTGCGCCAATGCTTCATTGACAAGCTAAACAAAACAAAGAAAAAAAAAAAAGAAAAAGAAAAAGAAAAAAACGCTACCATTTCCAAATCAGTAAGCATTTAATTTTCTTTGATATTCGTTGCACTCCCTAATCAAGAATACGGTTGTAAGGAACGATACATTTCCTACGGCAGACTTTGTTAATTAATCTAATGCGATAGCTCATTTATCTTCCAGTTCATCCATTACTCCCACAACAACCACCACCACCACCACCACCACCACCACCACCAGCAGCAGCAGCAGCAGCAGCAACAGCACCACCACCAGCACCACAACCAACATCACCAATTTTGCCTTTAATTATCGTCTCGTTTTGCAAAAAAAAAAAAAAAAAAAATGCGTTGGCGCGTTGAAAAATAGACCGATCTATATTTAGAAATTTCTATACCGATTTCCCCGCAGCAATTCATGCATTTCCGGATTCTGCGAATTGCTGTGTCAACACAGCTGAAATCAGATTCCTTATGCATTGTTCTTTGAAAGACGACGCCACGGTCCAATCAAATCAATGCAAGGTTTATTGGTAGGGGGGGGGGGGGGGGGGGGGGAGAGAGACTTAAAACAGTCACCGTAAGTAACTAAAACGCGTTCATTTAATTGTGACCGCCTCTATCGATAGTGTAAAGGTTAGCAAACTGTCCGAAAACAGCAGACTAAAAATACATACATTATTTCTTTTTTTTTTTTAAATTATTTTGGACTCAAATGCATTATTGTCATCAATATTCATAAATATTACCATTTTAACACTCTGAAGAATTGATGTATTTATGTGTTCAATCTTGTCAAAATACAAACTAAATAAAAATTAAATAATAAACAAAATAAATATATCTTCACATATTTTCCTTTAAGAATTTTGGTTCTAAAAATGCAAACATTCTTGAAGAATTTCCCATTCTGACAAATTTTACCCGGAAAAAAAACTCTGTGTAATGAATGAATGACAGATCTGTGCATGTCGTGACATTCAATGAATGGTCTGTGGTTTGATTACCAGTTGGGACGACTGATTTTTAAGGTCATTCCTTTTCGGATGAAGGGGAGTGACACTACAGGTGATGACGAGTTTGTTTTAAATTACTTCACTATAATAGCAATGACATTCTTGGAAGTCTCAGGCTTGATGATTTAATGAAAAGTTAAGGACTGTTTAAATCAATGAGTAGTTGGGGCAAGGGTTTTCTGGCCAAAATGACGACACGTTTCTCGGTTAAGGCATGGTAACACAAGAAAAGGTTACATACATAACAAGATTACATTCCCCGAACCTAAACGATCGACCAAGGAAGAGGAAGAAGACCTGGATCTGTCCTCAGACGCCGCCACACGACGCCCGGTGCACAACCATTTTCTAAATCACAGACAAGAGAGGAGATATCACGAGGAGATGCAGCAATAGCTGCGTGTCGTCAGCATTAATTAAATATGGTAGCTAACAGAAAGGGAGCGCCTGAAAAATGGCAAAGTATATAGGATATAAAGGATATGGCCTAAAACCGATCCTTGCGGGACGCCATATTCTATATAGACATCGTAAGAAACTGGTGTTCTCCCTCGTCGTTGATCGATCGTTTAAGTTGGGGGAACGTAATCGTTAACGTGTTCATTGCCATGTATTTACCTTTTCCGTCCCTGTCTATCTCATGTTCAACTTGCCATGTGGGCATCAAACGAGTGACCCTGATATTTTTAGAAACCATTTACAAGTAAATTATGTACGTTTTCTTATGGATTTCTTTTCACGTATGTAATACAAACGATTTCAGTTTCCATTCGCAGTTTATTTATTTTTTTATTAAATTCTGTTTTCCTACATTTTTCTTTTAAAATTATTTTCCCCTCTTCTCATTGAGATGTGTGTGAAACAGTCCGTGAAATAGGCTTTATTATGATGTTAGAATCTCTGGTACTGTTCTATCGTCGTTTAAATCATACCTCACCAATAGGTCCCAGGCAGTGAGTGTAAGTGGTAAAGTTTCTTACGATGTTTATATAGGAAATGGCGTCCCGCAAGGATCGGTTCTAGGCCCTCTCCTTTATACCATAATATGGTATAAAATTATTATATACTTCATCATTAGGCAGTGTAATACGCTCCCATTCTGTTAGCTACCACATATATGCTGACGACACGCAGCTATATAAATCTGCCTCTCCTCATGATCTCTCCTCTCTTGTCTGTGATTTAGAAAATTGTTGAGACTCTATCAAAAGTTGGATGCTAGAAAATAAACTATTGTTAAATGAAGATAAAACTGAAGTTGTTTGGATTGGAACTCAGCAAAAAGTAAAGTCTATCCACTTGTCAACTCCTACGCTAACCAAAACTGATTGTGATATTTCTATTTCTGATAAGGCTAAAAATGTGAGTATCATTCTAGACAGTTCTTTGTCTATGGATCTGCACATAAATAATAATGTGAAAATCATGTACCTACTATGAGCTTCGTTGCCTTCAAACATCTTGAAAATAATTGTCTCTGATTTGTTCTTGTCACACCTCGACT
>NC_088369.1:32800699-32803199 GCF_034508935.2 Berghia stephanieae | reverse complement strand
GTCAACAGCAACATTTAACATGAAGGACGGGACATGATAGGCGATATTACAATTTTTTTCGAACAGACACAACGCTGTTAACGGTCAGGTACGGTGAGAGAATGTGAGTAAAGAACCTTCTCCAAGGACTCAACTATGCGCCGAGCGAGGGTCGAACCAAGGACCTTCCGATCCGATCCGAAAGCGAAAGCACTAGACCACATACCCGCACGGTTATCTGCATAATTTTCGTTTTGTTTTTGTTTTTTCACTTCATCGTTTTTATTATCCATACAACTACATTGTTAGAAAACAATTTTATAATGTGAAGCTTTGAAATAATTTAATTTAATATAATTCATAGCTCTATTGATGAAAAATACCCTCGATACTGACCTAAAATCCGCCTCTGAGGTAGAGGATTTCAACCCAGCGATGAGAATCTAAATTTTCACCAAACCCTGACATATAACATATCACTTTTTTCTGACACATCCTTCGCATTTTGGAGTGTAGTCCTAGGCGCATGAATATGCTACCATTAATTTAGTCAGTAAAACGACTGCGCATATGTATGAAGAAAACGAGTAACGCGATAAGCAAGAGTCAACATTCTAGAGGGTCGGTCTACTTACTTTCCGGAATGAAATTTTGTATCATTAATCAAATCCTGCGGTTATCACTTTTTCTTTCGATTTTATATCATAATTTACAAGAGACCCTCTATAAGATGTCTAAAAGTCACTATCAATATCTGAAAACCAAAATAAAATCACGAACGACAGCGAAGAGCTACTCCGAGAGCAATCGGCCAGTGAGGATGGAGCCACACACGAACCAACCTTCTTCTCCCTAAGAATCACGTCGTGGAGTCAAGAAGGGCAACAACAACAACAAAAACGAGAGAAATCAAAAATCTTTGGTCTGTGTTACAAAAAGGGCTTTATCTTTTATTTTGAGAATGAATGCGACGTGAAAGTGTTGTTGTGATGTATTTTAATTAAACAATTTGTAATAAATATGTAGATCTATGTCTTTTCTTTAAAACCAATTTTCTCAGGGGGTTAAAAAAAATTGACCCCTATCCCTTCAACTGTGAATAACTTCGGTCCTGACTAACATACAAACCTCAAACTGCATTTTGTCCAGAAAATTTCTGGTACCGCTATAAAAACATATGATAATATGAATTTCGACTTTTTTCCACATCCGACAGATTTTTCCAAATCAGCACACATATTACTGGGTTGTCTCAATTTAATTTTAGCTTGGTGTTAAGTGCTCTCGGGTAGACTATGGTTCTATTTATAGGGTGACAAGAAATGCACACTGTCCGTCTCAGCTTGATGGTAAGTAAAATTGGTTACAATTGACTTTTATGAAGAGGGTAACATGACATGATTGCTGTCAGTCGAAATCTTTACAATCGAGATACCAGATATCCCTAACCCACTATACTACGCGGTGATAGGCAGTGCGATTGGATAAAACCTGCCTACTATTACGAAATATTCGTAGAATTACGACATTTTGGTTCCAATTCATTTAAGCTTATTTAAAATGAAAGTTGATGCCAGACTATCTACACATTTTAAAGGATTTTGAAGCGTATTGAATCCATCTGAGGGTAAATTGTTGATTTTTAATGTTAACAATTTTTATCTCCTAAAAATTACGAATTTAAAAATGTTCAAATAGGCAGGTCTGTATTGAATTCTGCAAGACCTTAAAACAACAAGGAAATGACGTAGTAATCGGCTTGGCCATTGTGCTGCGTCAATAACGCGGAATGGAAAGACAACAAACGATGTGGGGCTCCCTCAAAATTATGGAACAAAACTTCATTAGCCAGATTATTATCGAGATTGCATTGGACCCTAGAACATCTTTTGATAGATAGATAGAAAATATATAGATAGATAAGATAAGATAAGATAAGATAAGATAAGATAAGATAAGATAAGATAAGATAAGATAGGATAGAATGGATGTATGGATGGATGGATGGATGGATGGAAGGGTGGATAGGTAGGTAGGTATATAGATAGATAGATAGATAGATAGATAGATAGATAGATAGATAGATAGATAGATAGATAGATAGATAGATAGATAGATAGAATGCACGTGTGAGCGAGCGATAAACCCCACAAAATCCCTCTTCATTTTCCTATCGTCTCCTGGTCCCGCGATTATACGTCCGCCTTCATTGTTTGGGTGAGGATAAAAAAATATAGGAGACTTTACTACGAATAACGGTCTTCATTGGACTTATAATATCGTAGAATAAAATAACTTGGATCTCATCTCCCTCCCCCCCCCCCCCCCCTCTCTCTCTCTCTCTCTCTCTCTCTCTCTCTCTCTCTCTCTCTATGTATCTATCTATCTATCTCTCTACCTTTCACTCACCTCCCCCCTCCCCCCCCCCCACCCTCCATCCTTTTACACACATACGCACCATCTACAAAATAATTCTGAGACCTCAATAACAGAGTTCATCATCATCATCATCATCATCATC
>NC_088369.1:32778199-32795699 GCF_034508935.2 Berghia stephanieae | reverse complement strand
AGAGGACCATGAATTTATACAGTAATCCTATTAATTTGCCTAATGTAGTCGGCAAAATATGAAGGGCTATTGACTCAGGTGCTAGTGCGTTCGCTCGATAACCTTTGTTTCTCAATGAAATATATCATCATCACCATCATCATCATCATCATCATCATCATCATCATCATCATCATCATCATCATCATCATCATCACTTCGCGAGTCCCAGGTTTGAGATGAGGGTCATTTAAATCGATCGATATTTGAAGGACAAGTTTTCTGGCCAAATCTTCAAATACGAATCTTTCCAGAGCACGACATGACGATTATCTGGTTAGAGGAGATATTTTTATCAAACTCAGTTTTGGTATATTGAGCATAAAATTCTAATTGAAGTAAAATAATGTCATCCCGGCATAACACCGATGTGTGAGGTTTGGTCACATTTGAGACACGAGAACCACAACACGTAAAAAGCTAATGGGACCACCTAGAAGAAATGAGCTTTAAAGTGACTGTAACACACGATAAGAGCGTTGGTTTATATTAAATTATAAACTCCCACCAGATCAATATCGGTCACCGGATCACCACTGAGTGGACAATGGGCTCAAAGAGAGAAAAAACACAAGAGCTGTCAACCCATTTTGCCTTGTCGGACGCAAGGTCTGACTAATTAAATACAAGGCTTTTGGTCTTAAAACTAGGATTTCTTCCCTCACAACCAAAGCTCACTCTCTCTTCTCTCTCTCTCTCTCTCTCTCTCTCTCTCTCTCTCTCTCTCTCTCTCTCTCTCTCTCTCTCTCTCGTCTCGACAACAACGACGACGAAAACTACTACTGCTGCTGCTGCTGCTGCTGCTGCTGCTGCTGCTGCTACTGCTACTACTACTACTACTACTACTACTACTACTACTACTACCACCACCACCACTACTATGAAAAATATGGAAGACGGTCAGGAAAGAGAGGGAAATTAAGAACTGAGGGGGGGGGGGGGGGAGAGAGAGAGAGAGAGAGAGAGGGGGGGGGGACTAATACGGCCTTAGAGTGTAATCAAAAATGGTAATATTTGCATGTATGTGATTATCTGGATAAAATATATCTGGGGCCAGTGGACGAGGGGGGGGGGGGGTTGAGTTCGTAAAATGAGGAGATGGACGAAATGTGAGTGATACTATTGAAGCTTATGATCATAGTGTGATGATGATGACGACGACGACGACGACGCCAATGACGGTGACGGTTGCTGAACGATATTTTACATCCTTGAAATCTTCCAGCTGCTCCATAGAAATAAATCCGAGATGAAATTCAGCGTTAAGAGAATCGAAATATACTGAAAATTTAAGCCTGCAAATCTGATAACCCAACATCCATATACGACTTATTATCAATGTTTTAATAAAGAATAGACTACGGTCAAAACATACAAGAACAGCTGCCAACATGCACAAATTGGGGCTCCAAGAATCACCAACATGCCCAAAGTGCAACCAAGCACCACAAGATGCAAACCACCTCGTACTAGATTGCTCAGAGACAAAACTGAAAGGGGGATTTGAAACCATCAACAAATGTGATGATGACTTCCGAACCTGGATTGATACCTTGGATATAGAAGTGTAGCCGAACGATAGTCTTTATTGTTTTTTGTTGTTGACTGAAGAAGGGTTTTGAGCACGAAGCGTTCCGTGTTTGGTATTTGGTTCTTTTTTTTAAAGCTGTTATATTCATTTTTGTTTATTACTTTTTACCTTTTTTAAAAATTTTTTGCAATATCATGTAAAACATAGCCCCCTTTTTAATACAATGCCTAAATAATGATATGAGCAAAAGGATGATGAGGCTTTCTTTGAGTGGTTAAATACCTCCAAAGTGGAGAGGCGATTTGACTAAAGGACACTGCTATTATCTCGGACTGAGAACTGTAAGTCAAGTAGGTAATTTTTGTTTAATGCATATTCAATCATTTCACCAAATTATTGTGTATTGAATTAATAGGTAAATAATGGTTCAAAGAAGAACAGAATACTTAACAAGGAACGTTTTGTGGTCAAAACGTTTTTTCAGCCAATCACAAAAACAAGTAAAGCCATATTTCTCGTCAATCCCGTAGAGATAAACTATGGTCATTTCTCTCCTTTAATATACATATTCTTTTAAACAACGAATAAAATCTGACCGAATTATATTTTTTCATAAATTATAGCCATGCTGATTTTTTTTAATCAATTAATAAAACGAGAGCGTGATGTGAAAAAAATGACGTTTTTATTCTAAAAAGAAACAGGAAAAAGACTAAGTAAAAACCTGCCAGCATCATATAGGGAGGCTTATGAGTAACATAAATTCTAAAAACGCAATCATATTTCAGTATAAAATATCAAAAATCAGAGTGATAAAGATTTATGTGCACTTATTTACAACCTCTGATAAGCCAAAGTTTTATGTATTATTATGATGTTATGGATAAACTCTCAAACTCAAGCCGTCGAAAAGTATTTTCCATCAATAAAAAGCCCATATTTTGTGTTGGGTTATCAGTCTTGTGATCACGTATACTGAGATAAAGGAAAAGTAACTGACTATGAATATAACAAGAAATGAAGTGAGTAGGAAAGTGCCAGAAGACAACAGAGAATAGAAACTTCGCGGCGGCGATGGGGGCTCGAACCCGCGACTTTACTGGTACGACAATTCCGCCTTGGCGGGAAGATTGTGACTCTACCGTATGAGCTATCCTGTCGTGGTAGAGTCACGATCTCCCGGCCAGGCGGAGTTATCGTACCCGTAAGGTCGCGGGTTCGAGCCCCCATCGCCGCTGCGAAGCATCTATTCTCTGTTGTCTTCTGGCACTTTCCTATTCACTTCATTTCTTGTTATTATCAACATAAGTGCCTGTTCGACTCACTGTTCTGACTATGAATATGCACTTTTCAAAATCATTCTTAAAAAAATAAATATATAAATCATGATTCTAAAAGTCTTACAACCAAATCATTATAAAAAACCAACAGTCGTCGCTGTAACCCTAATCACATCGCTTGATATCACAATATTATTTTATTACACAATCCCAAGATACAAATCAAAACTAACAACAAGAAGAAGAAAAAGCAGGGAATAAAAAATAAAGTTTGGAGTAGGAAAATTCGTTATTTCGTCTCCCTGTCTGATGAAATTTGCATCCAGTGCCCATTACATCCAAACTTCTCCCAAGAAGCAGACAAATTATATTTCATCGAACGTGCAGGGAAATAAATTGGAGCCATCCACTCCAACACGCTCTGATACAACAAACACGATATTTTCTTCACAACTCAAATAAGTAATGATAAATAACCACGACTGGTGATAAATTCTCCATGGAAAAATCACAAAACAAATTGGCAAAATTTTCACTTTTGTTGTAATTCTATTCCGTGAAATCAACTATTATTGACAAAAGTTTATCCTACGGTTTATTTATTATAGTGGACTTACTACATTATATGTCAGGAAAATATACATAATAAAAATTGAAATTACAGTTTAAAAAAATTAACAGTTTCGTGTTCTATAGGGAAGAATGAATGTGATTTTAAAAAATAAAAATAAAATATTAAATATGACCATTTTAACTTAAAAACCCTTTATGGTGTCCGGTTCATTCCGAAGTAATATCTCTTTAAAAGACAATGGGTCACAAATTAACAAGTACAAAATTTACTCTCTCCTTTCCTGCCCCCCCCCCCCTCTCTCTCTCTCTCTCTCTCTCTCTCTCTCTCTCTCTCTCTCTCTCTCTCTATTTCTCATTTTTCATCCCACTCTTATTTTACAAAAGTATCTCTAATCATAACATTGCTATCACATTTTTCATATATTTCATTTCTCACAAAACATTAGAACGTAGTATTAAGAGAAGAATGGAACACGTGACACGAGATTATGATGGAATTTTAACAAATCACAACATTTTCACAACTTTTTTTTAAAAGTCAGTTAATTTTTTTTCTTCTTTATGTTAAATTCCGACTTGGCGAATAAAATCGAACATACAGTAATTGTAGCAAGACGAGTTTCACTCATCACAAAAGTGCGATACAAGATAGCGATATTGTGTGGAATAAAATAGATCCTTCCTTCCTACCCCCGGTATGGTCGGCCGTTATAATAATAACAGCGATGTTGTGAGTATCGCGATATTGGGAGTATCGCCATTCTAGTGTTCCCTCCCTCTCTATCCCACTTTCTCTACCCCTCTTTCTGCTAAATAACTACACTCACAACAACAATGTACAACGACTACGACTACCCGCCCAGCCATGGCTGCGACAAAGCCATACCTCGAGCACCAGTCTGACAAAAACGGGGCGACGACTACTCGCAAAGCTACCATGGGGGAAAAAAAACATAAACGAGTACAATGTAAAATTAGAAGACGATTTCTTACCCAGCCGACAACTTGGTGGCCTAAAATATGAATGTGACTTAATAAAATAATTAGTGTCAACATCATCATTAAATTTCTTCATTTTTCTTTGCAATACAAACGTCCGACTGGGAAAGAATAATAATTATTACATTTCCCTAGCCTGGCAAAGTCGGTTTCACAACAATACATTTTTTTAAAAGAATGGAAAGAAACGAAAAACAAACAAACAAAAAGATAAAAAGATCCTGAACAGGGGTGGGGATTAAAATAATAAATAAAAATCACTACATGACAGTAAACCGAATTCCCGTGCGGAATTTCCAGAGGATAACTCATACAACCCGTATGACCGTCAGTAATTGCCACAAATTGAGAAACAGGGGTTAATAAATAAATAAATAAATAAATAAATAAATAAATAAATAAATAAATAAATAAATAAATAAATAAATAAAACGAAATGCCGATAACGGGTATCGAACACGAGTCTGATAGTGAGTTGTTTAATCCACTGAGCCGTATCGTTCTCACATCATTTCATGAAGTTTGAGATTTATTTGGGATGAGATTAATTATTGAAAACGAACAATAAGAAAGATACAAAATCTAGGTACCTACTTATATTATATTATGTGGTCTTGTGGTATGACACTCGCTTTCGGATCGGAAGGTTCTGGGATTGAGCCTTGCTCCGCGAATAGTTTAGTCCATGGAAACGGCTCTTTACTTACATTCTCTCATCGTACACATGTGTAAAATGATTGCCTGGCCTTTAACAGTCTTGTCTCTGTCGGAAAAAAAATTGCAATATTGCCTAACAGGCGTCATGCCTTGTTCAACATGTTACGTGTTGATGCTGGTCATTGACCATTTGCAAAGTGCTTTGAGCACATTTAGTTGATATTGCGCTATATAAAAGCTCTAGTTTTAAAAAAAAATTAATTGAGACAATATATTCTTTCCTTGGTCAAGGAACAGCTACCCCGTAATCTTTCTGTGTTTTCGATGGTGGTGGGGACGTGGAGGTGGCGGCGGAGGAGAGGGATGAGGAGAGGAAGAGTATGGGTTAAGAAGAGGAGGAGGAGGAGGAGAAAAAGAAATTGAGCCATGTTGAAGAGAGAGAGAGAGAGAGAGAGAGAGAGAGAGAGAGAGAGAGAGAGAGAGAGAGAGAGAGAGAGAGAGAGAGAGAGGAAAACGTAAATTGAAAAGTAGAACAAACAGCAATAAAAGATGTATATCTTAAGTATATATCGAAAAATTGCAACATCCAATTTTTGGCCCATTACATCGGGTGGAGAATGATGGATTGCAGGCCATTTCGATATGATAACAAGTCGATGTCTAGAACAGGATATAGATGGCTTGGCCACTAGACTTCGAAGCTTTTCACACACGAGTTAAAATGGAGGATGTGTTCTTTAAATTTGCTGTTTTTATGTTCTCTTTTTTTTTATTTTATCATTATATCTTAAAAGTTCTGTCTGTTTGCTTGTTGTGTGTGTGTGTGTGTGTGTATGTGTGTGTGTGTGTGTGGAGGGGGTTGTTTATTTATATCTATCTTTCCATATTTTGCTCTTTTTCTCATTAAAAAAAAGTACAAGTAAATAAGCTTCAAATACTTCATAAATTCCGTCAATAGGCCACATGGAAAATAATTCTCTTCCCTCAAGATAAATTCATCTGTTACCACTTCTATTTTAATTCTATTGCGTCCTTTTTGCACATTACTTCTACAATAATAATGACATCCGTCAGTTCCTTGCAACCAAGTACACATTCACGCCTGAGTCGAGTGGAGCTTTGCTACGAAAGGCGCCAGGGCCGACTTTGTGATCACTGCCGCCAATCTGGTCAGCGATCACGCTCAGCATCGCTTTACTTGATTTACCGCATAGATGCCAGCGTGGTTTTGAGGTTTAGCAGCCTTTGTCACTCTTATTAGGTGATCTCGTCGCCTCAAAAATAAAATGAACATTCATCGACCTGCCGGCTCAATCAGCTGTTATGACGGTCGAATCAGATATCTAAAATTGACTCAGGTCTAAAGTATAACAATACACAGGGATTGATAGAATCCGACGGACATTGAAGAATACGGATCTGAAAAAGTGTGTATGAAACAGTGTCACACAAGCAAAAGGAAAAATACAAGAAGAAAAACACATCCTAGTTACTTGTCTGACACTGTTTTATACACACTTTTACAGACATTTATCTTACACCAGTGCCTGATCCCGAATTTGTCACATTGAAAGAATGAATGCAATGGCAATTTGTATATCAATATGATTTCTTCAAAACATAATTCTATTTTCGGAGACTGGATCATTCCGACATTTGAACTGCGATTTACGACAATGAGTAACGATTAACATTTAAAAAAACAGACCTCTGGAAACACAATATTCAAAATGGGCCAGAAAAATCGTCCTTCAACTCTCAAGTGATTTAAATGACCCTCATCTTGGCAAAAACTCTCAAAACAAGGAACCTTAACCGATAATAACTTAAAACGGGTGAGGGGAGGTAGGGATAGTCAATCTGTGGTCCAATATTTTGTCTGTTACTTACTATCCGATAGACACGTATTTAATACACTTGGCCAGAAAACGTGTCCTTCAACTATCCATCGATTTAAATGACCCTCATCTTGGCAAATACTCTCAAATCTGGGACCTCGTGAGCCCATTTAAATCGATCAATATTGAAGGACGAGTTTTCTGGCCAAATTTTATATACGTATTTTTCAAGAGTACGGCAGTTAACTGGTTTGTTTATTTTTAAGGGTTTTACGGCGCATGCAACACGTTTAGGTCATATCAGCGCCAGTAAAAAGGTAGAAAATAGGATAGTAAAAAAGTTTTAGAATTACAAATAAAGCACCAAATATTCCAAGAGCACACTGTCAGTGTACTTGGTTTGAGATCACCTAAATGTCTCATCCTGACACAAGCACATATCCCCAGTGAAGGAGACAGTCAAATGTTTACAAATCATAATATATATGTAAAACAAAAAAATACAGTACGAAATAGAGAGATACTTTACCAGACAAAAAATAATCTTTCCCAAAAATATCTAACTATACATTTGACTTTTTCCCTCCCAGCCGGGGTTTCCGGCCAAGCCAGGATAAAACCAAGTAATCTCATTCAAAGACAACGACAGAAAGCATGTTGGAAAACAGACATATGGGGATAGAAGACACTGTAAGTGCTCCCTGTCCACTCACTATGGGAGGCCAGGAACCCCCACCCAGCAGTTAACTGGTTAATTGAATATTTTAGGCATGATGACACCAGTACAAAAACTACCAGTTTCTTTGCATATTGCATTTGAGAGCGATCCTTGTCTCCTTCTGGCTTAATGCAAACGTAAGTCAAGAGCGATAACCACTTGAAGACAGTCGACCCCAAATTTGGACCACTTAGCTACCAATCTCCACTCTTCGTATTCCATTAAATTTTAAAATATGACCGAAATGAGTTTTACAATGGTCGTCGATCAAAAATCAATAGAGCTTCTTTAACGCTACAGCGAAGAAGGGAAGAATGATGCTGCGCTTAGTTAAAATACTCAAAACATCTGCCAGCCAGATATAACGTACAAAAACACAAAACTGTGTAACCTTAACTGTTTATAGTCAAAATGATACAATTTAGCAATAACTACTTATAAAACTGTCTGGCTAAAAACAATAACAGCGATAATGATAATAATGATGCTGTGCGATTAGTTAAAATACTCATAACATCCGCCAGCCGGATCGAACGTACCAACACCCAAAGCTATGTGTAACCTTAAACGTTTATACTCTGATTGAGAATAAAGAGTCGAGTGACGTCAATTTCGTCCTATATTCTTTACTGATAGTAGTAGTAGTAGTAGTAGTAGTAGTAGTAGTAGTAGTAGAAGTAGTAGTAGTAGTAGTAGTAGTAGCGGTAGTAGTAGTAGTAGTAGTAGTAGTAGTAGTAGTAGTAGTAGTAGTAGTAGTAGTAGTAGTAGTAGTAGTAGTAGTAGTAGTAGTAGTAGTAGTAGGTAGTAGTAGTAGTAGTAGTAGTAGTAGTAGTAGTAGTAGTAGTAGTAGTAGTAGTAGTAGTAGTAGTAGTAGTAGTAGTAGTAGTAGTAGTAGTAGTAGTAGTAGTAGTAGTAGTAGTAGCAGCAGCAGCAGCAGCAGTAGTAGTAGTAGTAGTAGTAGTAGTAGTAGTAGTAGTAGTAGTAGTAGTAGTAGTAGTAGTAGTAGTAGTAGTATCCTTATTATTATTATCATCATCATCATCATCATCATTATCATCATCATTATCATCATCGTCGTAGTCGTCGTAGTCGTCTGGTAATTATTAATGTGTTTTAAAGTTGATGTGTTAATTAAATGTGGGAATATGGGTCGAATATGGGTCGCGAAATCACAAAAATAGTTAAAGCCTTCCCCTTCACAAAATACAACAATAAACAATCTTAGAGCCTCCTCAAGATTTAATCCCATTAGAGGATCTAAAAGCATCTAAGAAGTCATTACTCATTACTCCTGCATTCATAATCCCCTCCTGTCTCAATCTCCTCTCTCCCTCTTTCCCGTCTCCCCTTTCCCTCAGTAAAGACTTGTTTCATTCTCATTCAACAGCAGCATTATCGATTTGTTTTTTAGACATAAAAAAGTAACAGAAAAATAAGCCGACAAGTTTATATATCCATTCTCCTTTTCCCCCTGCCCTAACTATCCATCCAACCATCCACCCATCCATTCATTCCCCCATCCCTGCCTCCATGCCTCCCTTTATCTACCTGTCCGTCCGCCCATCCGTCAGTCTCTCTGTCATCTTTCTATCTATCTATCTATCTAGTCTGTATGTCTATCTATTATATATATATATATATATATATATATATATATATATATATATATATATATATATATATATATATATATATATATGAGCCGAGGTCAAAAGGTGCCAATTTTTTTTCTCAAAATAAAAGTGACATAATAGTCCATTCATCTTTCTATATGTGTAGCAAAAACCCTGTACTTCATGAATCAAAGGCCTTTAGATAACTTTAAGGTCTAACGCAGCATAATATCGTCAACAATATATATAGGTTGCTGGTGTCACCTGTGACCGGTGACACCAAAATGAGACAAAAACTCAATAACCAAATGATTTTTGTTGAGTATCAAACTTTATTTAGTAAGTTATAGACAAAAAGACACAATCAACAACAATCATAGTACAATAATATTACCAACTATTGGAGACAATGTTGCTTTTTGGTGTCATCGGTCACAAGCAACATAGAATGCAAATATATTATTTCATAAAAATGTTTGTACATTAACAACAACAACAATATTGCATATGCTTATTACCTGCAATGTTCAGAAACTTTTGGAATAAAATGTTGGGAAATAATGTCACCAAAACATATCTTTTTTAGCGACATTGTGTCACTTGTGACATTAGACCGATGACACCATTACTTATGTCACAAGCAATACCAAATTGCAATTTCGACAATATATCATTAATTTCAGTCAAACCAGTGTAATAACCACAGTTAAATATGGAATTTAATAATATTTCAGAAACCAAAGACTTCAAAAATAGAAATATACATGGAAATTAGAGCATCTGAATGTGACTTGTGACATAAGACCGGTGACACCATTACTTATGTCACAAGCAACACCAAATCACACTTTCTTCCATAATATATCATTATTTTCAGTCAAAAAAGCACAATAACCTACTCTAAAATGAAATTCAATATTATTTTAAGAAACTAAATACTTCTAAATTGGATATATACTTAGATATTAGTAATACCATTGTTGCTATTACTTTGGTCAAAATCGGCACTAGAACACAATTTTGCCTGAATAAATCAAGAATAGCAACTGAACACATGTAATATAGGCTGTTAAAATGTAATTCAATGACATTTCAAGCTTTGAAGAACATGAAAACAAAAATACATTAGAAACTTCAAACTTAAGTGTCACCTGTGACATTTTAAGCAATGACACCAATGGTCACAAAAAGTACCAGAAGTCACATAAACACTAGATAAATATCAGCCATGGTAATGAATTCATGTAACCATACCGTAACATCCGCCCTACTGCTCAAATCTGCTTGTTTGTAGTAATTTAGTGTGTTAATAGTAAATCAAATCAAATTTCTTGACAACCCTTCTATTTATCTGGATTCGCCAAAAGCTTGAGTTTTGTCTTTTTCTTGATTCATACAACCCTGAAACATAAAAAAATTAGAATTACAAGGAAACAATTAATTGTGTCAAAATCACAGTCTTATGTGAGATGTCATAATATCATATTTGTAAATAGAATAACAGCTGAAAACATAATTTTTTGGTGGCACTTTGTAATATCCAATATAAAGTGTTGCTTGTGACAATGTAAAATAGCGATGACACCAAAGTTCAACTTACCTTTTCTCCATGGAGCCACGCTGGAAAGGCAAATGAAAGTGCTGCACTTCAAAGACTGGTAACAAGGGTGGATCAAAATTGCGAATCGCCATTTAACGAAACAAACTTCCACGTGGTCACGCATGTCGTGTTGCTTGTGACAAATGACACCAAAACCAATAAACCTCAATATCGGTAAAACGGTATACATTTACTCCAAGATTTGAGTTCAGATAGTAAATCTATGCTTTTTTCTCATAATAAAACATTTTATAAACATTAAACATGAGCTTTAAAGTTTCGTGTCGAGTCTTAGTATTGTGCTGTGTTTGATGACACCAAAGGTCACAAGCAACACCAACTTTTAAAGAACTCTATATGAGACTTATTCAGATATGTAATATACTGCAATTGCGTTTAAAAGTAAATTTTGACTTTATACTATCAGTCAAATTTTAATCACGTGAGCTAAAACATCACATTTAATTTCTACACGATTTCTAAAAAGGTGATGCGTTGACCTCGTTTTAAGCACATGCCAAACAGCATTCAAATTTCACTTTCAAGTTGTTTATTTCATATTCTGTTGAACAGAGTATGTTGAGCTATCTCATTTTATCTCTTCTTCATATTATCAATTGATTACAAGCATTAACCCAATGAAAAAAGCCCATAATTAAGTAAAAATCAAATTTTCTTAACACTGGTATCAGGCGGGCACCTTTTGACCTTGGCTCATATATATATATATATATATATATATATATTAATAATGTCCCTCCTCCTCTCTTTTTTCTGTCTATCTATCAACAAGGAGGAGGAGGAGGAGGAGGAGGAGGAGGAGGAGGAGGGGGGGGGAAAGAGGGAGTGAAGAGGAGGAAGAAGAAGAAGAAGAAGAAGAAGAAGAAGAAGAAGAAGAAGAAGAAGAAGAAGAAGAAGAAGAAGAAGAAGAAGAAGAAGAAGAAGAAGAAAAGAAGAAAGAAGAAGAAGAAGAAGAAGAAGAAGAAGAAGAAGAAGAGAAGAAGAAGAAGAAGAAGAAGAAGAAGAAGAAGAAGAAGAAGAAGAAGAAGAAAGAAGAAGAAGAAGAAGAAGAAGAAGAAGAAGAAGAAGAAGAAGAAGAAAAGAAGAAGAAGAAAGAAGAAGAAGAAGAAGAAGAAGAAGAAGAAGAAGAAGAAGAAGAAGAAGAAGAAGAAGAGAGAAGAAGAAGAAGAAGAAGAAGAAGAAGAAGAAGAAGAAGAAGAAGAAGAAGAAGAAGAAGAAGAAGAAGAAGAAGAAGAAGAAGAAGAAGAAGAAGAAGAAGAAGAAGAAGAAGAAGAAGAAAGAAGAAGAAGAAGAAGAAGAAGAAGAAGAAGAAGAAGAAGAAGAGAAGAAGAGAAGAAGAAGAAGAAGAGAGAAGAAGAAGAAGAAGAAGAAGAAGAAGAAGAAGAAGAAGAAGAAGAAGAAGAAGAAGAGAAGAAGAAGAAGAAGAAGAAGAAGAAGAAGAGAAGAAAGAAGAAGAAGAAGAAGAAGAAGAAGAAGAAGAAGAGAAGAAGAAGAAGAAGAAGAAGAAGAAGAAGAAGAAGAAGAAGAAGAAAGAAGAAGAAGAAGAAGAGAAGAAGAAGAAGAAGAAAGAAGAAGAAGAAGAAGAAAGAAGAAGAAGAAGAAGAAGAAGAAGAAGAAGAAAGAAGAAGAAGAAGAGAAGAAGAAGAAGAAGAAGAAGAAGAAGAAGAAGAAGAAGAAGAAGAAGAGAAGAAGAAGAAAGAAGAAGAAGAAGAAGAAGAAGAAGAAGAAGAAGAAGAAGAAGAAGAAGAAGAAGAAGAAGAAGAAGAAAGAAGAAGAAGAAGAAGAAGAAGAAGAAGAAGAAGAAGAAGAAGAAGAAGAAGAAGAAGAAGAAGAAGAAAGAAGAGAAGAAGAAGAAGAAGAAGAAGAAGAAGAAGAAGAAGAAGAAGAAGAAGAAGAAGAAGAAGAAGAGAGAGAGAAGAAGAAGAAGAAGAAGAGAAGAGAGAAGAAGAAGAGGGAAGAAGAAGAAGAAGAAGAAGAAGAAGAAGAAGAAGAAGAAGAAGAAGAAGAAGAAGAAGAAGAAGAAGAAGAAGAAGAAGAAGAAGAGAAGAGAAGAAGAGAAGAAGAGAGGAAGGAGGGAGAGAGAGAGAGACGGAGGAGTAGGAGGAGAAGAGGAGACGACGAGGAGAGCGAGGAAGGAGGGGACGAGGAGAAGAGAAAGAAGAAGAAGAAGAAGAAGAAGAAGAAGAAGAAGAAGAAGAAGAAGAAGAAGAAAGAAGAAGAAGAAGAAGAAGAAGAAGAAGAAGAAGAAGAAGAAGGAGAAGAAGAAGAAGAAGAAGAAGAAGAAGAAGAAGAAGAAGAAGAAGTAGTGGTAGTAGTAGTTTCCCCGGATTTGCCTTAATCGGCTATTTCCAAAGAAATTGACCTTAATAGTCATCAACACGAGACTTTAAAAGCAATAAACATGTCATTTAGTCTATAAACCAACAATTGGAATGGCCGATAGGTCTAACAAACAGTATTAATAGATACCTTCTCCCTTTCGAGAGGTTGGGTATGTTATATTATAGGCAATAATGACAAAAACTAGTCCACTTCTTTACTTTCTATTATACATAGAAGGAACTAAGTTGACGTCATTCGGCTCTTTGTTATTACTTTAATACAGCCTGTTAGTGATCAGTTTTCAGTCCATTCTCTCCATCAGACTATTTAATAATAATGTGAAATTGAATGTAAGCTTGAATTTAATTACAAAAACAGATCAAATTAATGTTTCGGGTTTCCCCTTTATCAACAAAATAGGATGAATTAAAGGGGAAACCTGAAACGTTCATTTGCTCTGTTTTTGTAATTAAATTGAAGCTTACATTCAATTTCACATTATTATTTATTTCGTCGAACTTCGAGCAGCAACATTTACATTATCCATCAGACTATAAACGTTACTTACGTTAGTCACACACAGTTTTGTATGTTGGTATGTTAAAGTTGGCTGGCGGATTTTGTGAGTTTTACCTAAACGCATAGTATCAATACTTTGTGCATTATTTCTAATTCAACGATTAAGCAGGGCCAGTTTGAATTGGTTTACTATTCGTCATAGTTAGTTTTTCACGACTGGACTTGCCGAGAACTTTTCTCCTGTCTAATTTAAACTATTTTTTTGTAATTTGCTGAAGAAGAGTTTTGAGCTGAAATGTTCCATGTTTAGTATTTTGATCTTTCTTTTTCATTTTCTTTTTTTTTTTTCTTTTAAAGATTCATGACTTTTTACAGCTTCAAGCAGCTTAGCATTCACAATGACAAAAACATTTGATATTTTTGGGAGGAACAATCTTGATGTATACAATTATCTTCTTTTTTTCTTCTTCTTCAAGTCCCCGAAATATATCATCATAAAATAGAAGACATAACAAAACCTAACATCGTATTTAATTTCATGTTCTCTCTTTCTCTCTTTCTTTTTTTTTTTTTTAAATTTGGTAATATTTTGTTATTTTGAAACAAACTGGACGAGACAGAGTGGAGAATGTTTTGACGTTATTACAGATTGAGACATATGAGTTGGATGACAAAGACAATCCCGTTATAAAGAGATTATGTCAAAGTGCATTCTCATGGAACAAGATTTCATTACGTTCTCGAATCGTGTTTGCCGTGTTTGTGTCGAATATGTTTATTAATGCGTGTGTATGAGTGTGTGTGTGTGTGTGTGTGTGTGTTTGTTTGTTTGTGAGCGTGCGTGCGTGCGTATGTGTGTGTGTGTATGTGTTCATGCCTCTGTATGTGCGTGTACAATATATAAAGAAAATGAGTATTTAAAAAGTTGAGTGAGAATATGAGTGTGTACGAGAGATAGATAGATAGATAGAGAGAGAGAGACAGAGAGAGAGAGAGAGAGAGAGAAAGAGTGAGAGAGAGAGAGAGAGGAAGTGTATGTGTGTGTGTGTGTGTGTGTGTGTGTGTGATTGAGAGAGAAAGAAAGATAGACAGAGAGAGATAGTGAGGGGGGGGGGGGTGATGGGAGGAAGAGAGATTTTTTTACAAAGGGAAATAAGAAAAAATACGTTTGAACGATGATAAAAGTGTGATTGAACTGTCAATTGGTCACAAAAGAGAAAATGAGGGGAGAAATAGATGATGGAGAGGGGTGTGAGATTCAAGTATGATAAAAGGAAGAGTGGGGAAAAAAAGGGAGGGGGGTGGGAGCGGATGAGAGGGAGGACGGTAGGGAATGGGAAGAGATCGAAAGTTGGGGAAGGGGGGGGGGGGGGGGGGGTGCGGATTTTTAAAAAACAAATATAATGCAATGGACAAAGTGTGATACGGTCGACGAGGAAGAGGGAGGGACTGAATGAGAATCATACTGAGACTGTATTTTTATAAAGAAGATTTGATCCAAGTATTACGTCACGCGTAGTAATAATTCATCTGGCTTGAAATGTCACATGGATTCTGTAACATTGCATAAGAATGCCGTGGAATTACAAAACAACTCATCTCAACTCAACTTTATAATGATCTGACATTCATCAACTTGATTAATCCCCCCCCCCCCTTCCCTTCCCCTCTTTCCCAACTTGTCCGGAAAACATTGGACCGGACACTTCTTGAGAAATCTTAGAATTAAGACTTTTGTACAACTAAAGGGTAACTAAAATCTTTCGATATGAAGCAAAGAATTTTTAGACACTTTTTTTTAAAAGATGTTTTGTCATTGTTAAGCTGAATAATAATTTCCTCGGAGAAATAATAAAAAAAAGTTTGCCATCCATGTTATTTTATCCATTTCATCTTTTGTTCCCAATGAGTCGGAGTGGCATTTTGTACACCCAAATCCAATCCGTGGAATGAACAGCACGACTATCTGTCATTATTTTACAAATGTTGCTATTTATTCTCTATTCAGAAAAGTGAGTGGAGCAGGCACTTATGTTGATAACAACAAGAAATGAAGCGAGTAGGAAAGTGCCGGAAGACAAAAGAGAATAAAAATTTCGCGGCGGCAATGTGGGCTCGAACCCGCGACCTTACTGGTACGACAACTCCGCGGAACCGCCGAGTTTCTTTCAGAATTTGGTTAAAATTGTCGGTAGGCGGTGAGTCAAGAGATTGTCAAAGGACCTAAGTAAACCGGGAAGTTATCGGTCATACCAAAAGACCGGAACGCCACACGTAATATGGTAGATAAAAGATAAACAGACGGGCTGTAGGACGGGGTAGGGGCTGAATGACTGACACACAGATGGGCAAATGGTGGACTAACGGATGAACAGATGGACGGGAAGATGGACATATAGGCAGATGGAAGGCACGTGGGTAGGTACGTAGGTAGGTAGGTAGGTAGGTAGGTAGGTAGGTAGGTAGGTAGGTGAGTAATTAGGTAGGTAAACAGGTAGGTAAATAGACGAGTAAATAGATGAATGGATGGACAGATTGACGAATGGATAGATGGATTGATGGGTAAACATAAATTACAGTGACTTGACGAAGAAAATGCTTGATTGATTGATTGACTGATTGATTGATTGATTGATGGATCAATTGAAATGACTGATTGGTTGGTTGTGGAGGGCATATGCGAGCATAAAAAATGCTCCCTTCCTCTCTCTCTCTATCTCTCTCTATCCCTCTCTCTCTCTCTCTTTCTCTCTTTCTCTCTCTCTCTCTCTCTCTCTCTCTCCAATACACAACACACACACGCTCCACACACAAACACACACACACACACACGTACAAAAAACACACACTAAATTTAATCTATTGAGGTGTCACACCCGGATCCTTCCCTGTACCCGTTGTGAGTAACACGATCACCAAATGACGTGACCCCGGCAATAAGGATGTAAATAATAAAAGAGAGAAGAAAAAAACCCAACCCCACTCGCATCAACAAGCACGATGGTGTGGAGTTGGGAGGGATGGAAAGAAGGGGCAGGATTAAGACGAAGAGAATTGGGAAGGAAGTGGTGATTAGCAATTCATTCTTACAATCGGACTAATACCTCCCCCCTTTTCTGAACTTCCTCCTCCTACTGAGGATTATAACAAAAATCAGGACCTTTTTTTTTTCCAAAGCCAAAAATATATAGATATTGGAATTACGTTTATTTATGAATATTATAGACTGGGTCAACCTTGAGCATTAACATAATGAACATTATTGACGATTAAGGGCGTTGGTGCTGACTGGAGGTCCCAACCAAAAATCAAAAGAAAGGGTAGAGAGGGGGGGGGGGGTTGGAAAGGAGAGGAGGATTAAAGGAGAGAGGGGGGGGGGGGAGGGATATATATATATATATATATACAGAGAGAGAGAGAGATTTAGAGAGAAAGAGAGAGAGAGAGGGAGAGAGAGAGAGGGAGAGAGAGAGATAGAGAGAGAGAGAGGGAGAGAGAGAGAGAAAGAGGGAGAGAGAGAGAGAGAGGGAGAGAGAGAGAGAGAGAGAAAGAGAGAGAGAGAGATAGAGAGAGAGAGAATTAGGGAGGGTAAAAACTAAAATTCAATTCTTACAATCGTACCTCTCTCTACCTGACTTCTTACGACTCCCTTCCAAAACACTCACATGAAAGGCGATTCGAGGAACAAAACCGTAAATGGCAGCGTGGCTCAGTGGTACGGTCTTTGCTTCCTACCCGAAAGGTACCGAGTTCAATCACCCGCCGCTGTGTTGTGTGGCCTTGAGCAAGT
>NC_088369.1:32750699-32773199 GCF_034508935.2 Berghia stephanieae | reverse complement strand
GTCCTACAAACAACCATGGCCACACAATAGATCATGTCATTACAGACATTGAACATTCTCTCTCTTCATCTGTCTCAAATATTGATAAATTAATCTCTGACCATCATTTAATTGTGTTTTGCGTTTTATTTCCAATGAAGCACGAAGTAAAAAAGATGATAACATCTCGTAATTTGAAGAATATAAACATGAACATTTTTAAACAAGACCTTGACCATAACGTTAAAAATAAACATGATGCGAATGGTCTCCACGAGTCAATTATTGGTTCGGTGGACAAGCATGCTCCCTTAACAACTAGAGCAGTAAAAGTGAGACGTCAAGCACCCTGGTATAATACCGAAATAAAATTGAATGGATTAGCCAGGAGGCGGGCAGAAAGAAAATGGCTCAAGTCCAGAGATGCTGTCGATAAGAAGCGATACATCGCGGCTAGAAATGATGCAAAAGCCGTCAATTTCAGGGCCAAAAAGAAATTCTATGAAGAAAGCCTCAAAAACGTGGGACGTTCGAGACAATTCTTTGCCTTGACCAAGGAACTGCTGGGACAACAGACGCAACCAGCTCTCCCATCTTTAATCGATCGTGCAGATCTACCAACTCGCTTTGGTCAATATTTTAAAGAAAAAACGGATACCATCAGGAAGGAACTCTCGTCTGAATCGATCCCTACAACATTTGACAAGTTTCATGGTGATTCGTTAACACATTTTTCAAAGATTACTGAAGCTGACTTACGTGATTGCATTATGTCGTCTCCAACTAAAAGTTGTGATTTAGACCCCTTAAATACTGCCATTTTAAAAAAATGCATTGATGTAATTTTAACACCATTTACATGTATTGTTAATAATTCGTTGCAGTCAGGTGCTGTACCAGACATTTACAAAGTTGCTCATGTCAAACCCCTTTTGAAAAAACCTGATCTCGATAAAGAGAACTTAAAAAACTATCGCCCTGTCTCTAATCTTCCTTTTCTCTCTAAGATCTTAGAAAAGCTTGTTTTGAAACAATTACTGTCTCATCTTAAAAATAATTGTCTTGAAGAAAAATTTCAGTCTGCTTATAGGCAACATCATTCGACGGAAACCGCACTTGTTAGGGTTGTTAATGATCTCCTCTCTGTTATAGACAATGGTTCATGTTCTTTGCTGAATTTGCTTGACCTATCGTCTGCTTTTGATACTATTGATCACAATCTTCTTCTCAAACGTCTTGAAATTACTTATGGCGTGTCTGGTGCAGCGCTTGATTGGTTTAGGTCATATTTGTTTAATCGTAAACAGATTATTACGGTGGATGAATATAGATCGGAGGAAATCTTTCTTGATTGTGGGGTTCCCCAGGGTTCAGTACTTGGACCCGTTCTTTTTGTTTTGTACGTTGGCCCTCTGTCTAAAATCATCAGAAGTTTTGGTCTGTCTTACCATCAATACGCTGATGATACGCAATTGTACTGCGTTTCCAATATGAGAAATTTACAAGAAGTATCAGCCAATAGTAAAAATTGTATCCAAAGTGTTAAGAAATGGATGAATGAGAACAGACTGAAACTGAATGATGATAAGACGGAGGTGCTGTATGTGGGGAACAGGAAGTGGAAAAGTGAAACAGATTTGAAGTTGGGGGATGCCTCTATTCAAATTGTTGACAAAGTGAAAAACCTTGGTACATTCTTAGACTCTGGACTGTCGATGGAGCATCAGGTTAATAATTTGGTTAGATCTCTCTTTTTCCAACTAAAAAAGATTGCTTCCATTAGACGGTTCATATCTGAGGATGTGACCAAGCACCTGGTTGTGTCCCTCGTACTATCGAAATTGGATTATTGTAATGCTCTGTTGTTTGGCGTTTCGCAATACAATCTGAAACGTCTTCAGATTGTCCAAAACAGCGCTGCCAGACTAGTATTTATGAAGCGTAGGTGCGACTCTGCCGGACCTCTAC
This sequence comes from Berghia stephanieae, assembly GCF_034508935.2. NCBI lineage: Eukaryota > Metazoa > Mollusca > Gastropoda > Nudibranchia > Aeolidiidae > Berghia > Berghia stephanieae. The sequence goes on along the minus strand of NC_088369.1, from coordinate 32,771,252 downwards.
TTCATGACCTGCATTGGCTGCCTGTTGAGAAAAGAATTAAATTCAAAGCTTGTGTTTTAGTGTATCGTTGTCTTGAAGGTACTGCCCCTTCCTACCTTTCAGAACTAATTGAAAGATATTCAAAACCCCGCCCCTTACGTTCGGCCAGTGATTCCACAAAACTAGTTGTCCCTCGAATTCGGAAAAATGCTGGAATGAGATCCTTTTCTCATTTCGGACCCTCTATTTGGAACGCCTTACCGCAGAGCATTCGTGAAAAAGAATCTTTGTCTATTTTTAAACGTTCGCTTAAAACATATTTGTTTCGATTTTAGTAGATGGTATGAGAAGCAAGATAGGTTTGGTTTGTGTTGTGTGTTGTGTTGTGTGTGTGTATGTGTGTGTGTGTGTGTGTGCTTGTGTGTGTGAATGAGTATGTTTCAGCCAAAGTAATTTGTAATTTAAGCGCTTAGAGTCTGGTGTCTCGGAGTTATAGCACTATATAAGTTTTCAGCATTATTATTATTATTATCCCGGTAGGCCATATGGAACCATGTTTCCTTTTCATACAGGAGTAGTCGCATGCTTGGCGTCCTTAATGTACTAACACACTTAAATTATCCGTCATTGCCTGTAGCCTGGTATTCATTCACACCTGAGTAGAGTGATTATGTACCTGGAATTCGAACCCCACATCAGGCACTTTTGTCCTTATACCCCTTGAGAAAGACTTTTAATCATTAACAATCAATTCCTGTCGTCATCAGAGGTTTGTTGAGCAGATTATCTATATCTTCTTATCGGAAGGCCCTGGGTTCGAGTCCCGCTCTGAGCGGCGCACAGTTGAGTCTTTGGAAACGGCTCTTTACTTACATTCTCTCCTCGTACTCAGGTGTAAAATAAGTACCTTGCCGTTAACACCGTTGCACTGTCTGAACAGAAAATGAAAAAAAAACGCCTAACAGTCATCTGTTTTGTCCTATATGTGATATTAGCTAGGGAGCTCATGTAAAGCGCATTGAGCACGTTTAGTGGAAATTGAGCAATATAAAAACTCAAATATTTTTTAATGAAATGCTTAGTTAACTGACAGCATCTTAGAATGCAGCGGGGGAAGATATTTCATTTTAAAAAGAAATGCCAATGAAAGTCAAATAAAATTACAAACAAACAATGCGAGATATCAAACGTAATGTTATATCACACAAGATGTTTTGCTGCATGGTGGCATTACAAAAAAAAAAAAGAGAAGAAACAAGTTGCATAACAGACTCTGATTTGTAAAACACATAATGGATTCTTGTGGAGCATAAAAATAGCGGAAAAAAATATTATCTAATTATCTCTTCATCTATTTATTTATCCAAATATTCATTTACTTATTCATTTATTTATTATCTATTTATTTATTTATCTATTAATTAATTAATTAATTTAGGTATTTATTTATTTATTATTTATCTATTAATATATCTCTATTTATTTATATAACTATTTATTTATTCATTTATCTCCTTATCTATTTATTTATCTACTTATCTATTCAATTATTCGTTTTTATTCGTTCATTTATTTATTTTTCATTCAGTTCTTTATTTATTCATTTATTTTTTTCATAATCATTCAATAATTCATACATTCAATCAATTATTTATTTATCTGAAATATCGCCGGTCAAGAATGATGTAGTGACATTTGCCGGAATTGGTTGCATTGATACATTTCAATGAATGGAATCATACCAGATATCTAATGATGAAACACCGCTAAGTAATTTCCGGTAGCATTGTATTAAACCCAAGAATCCAATTATCGTTAGATTGATGAGAATACCGAAAGTGAGTTTCTACTACTACTACTACTACTACTACTACTACTACTACTACTACTACTACTACTACTACTACTACTACTACTACTACTACTACTAATGATAATAACAAAAACAACAAAAACAATAATAACAACAAAAAAATTAATTATTATAATAATAATAATAATAATAATAATAATAATAATAATAATAATATATAATAATAAAAATAATAATAATAATAATAATAATAATAATAATAATAATAAATAATAATAATAATCATCATCATCATCATCATCGTCATCATCATCGTCATCATCATCATCATCATCATCATCATCATCATCATCATCATCATCATCATCACCATCATCATCATCATCATCATTATCATTAAGAACTTGTTCGGTCAAATATCTATCCAGATATAAAAAGATAGTGCAAAGTCTTGTGCATAAAATATATTTGAGAAGCACCGTTGTTCTCAATTTTTGTTGGGCCGTGTTCGGTACAGAGTGAATAAGTATCTACACAATACACCTCCTTCACGAAAAGTCATATCAACGCTGCTACAAGAAAACAGATGAGCAAACTTGAGACAACAAAAAGACAAGATTATGTGTATTGCATTGTCTTTACGTGTTACTGAATAGGTTCGTTTTGATTGTCAAAACCTTATCATTTTATTTTTGACATTCTCTTATTTTAAAATAAAGTTATAATTTAATTAAATCAGCAGACCTGTTTAATAATTTACAGCTACACTTTTGTGGGGACCTTTTTGTAATATCATTAGTCCGATTGTGGTTGGAAATATCTTTATATTTTAATGTCATAACACCAGTGACAAACACGATCATCTTCAATCGCCATTGGAAGATTCCTCTCCACAATACATTTGGTAAAAGCTACTTCTGCTCAAATAAAGCTTCTGGTTTAGGCTTCCAAAAATACAAGATAAGCTGGAATCGGATGACGAAAATGTAGCTTTCTTCCGTTGTCAATGAGCCGAGGTCTGCATGAAGAAGAAATTGTTTAAATCACCCTCACGACCTTGATGACCACAAAAAAGGTGTAATGTGGAGCAAAAAACAAATCATAAAAGTGTAATTTGATTTTTAAAGACGTAAAAATACGCTTTTTGGCGTACAGTTGGCAGCTCTGGGAACGATGTTGATCCACAACCTTATGATTATTTTTTTTTTGAAAAAGGAATAGATTATTAATTTCATTATTATCGTTTTCATCTTTAGGTTTTCGTTCCCTCTTGTCGTCACAAATGACAAGTAACAGGGTGTTTTCAGTATTGGTGACCGACAAATGACTCCGATGGGAATCAGTGCGTTCACAGAAGTTTGCCGTTGTGAAATTAACACCATTCATTCAATTATACATTTCAACGTTTTTATACAGTGTTGCTTTAGAATCAATTTTGTTTGCAATCCAACAGTGAGAATATAAAGGCGGGGATGATTTTAAAGCAGAATATCTCTAAAAGTCGGTATAAAAAAGATATTGCAATAGTTGTTGTAAAACTATGAGCTTGAATGTCGAATTTACCGATTTAAAGAACAGAAAGGGGAAAAAAAGAAGAAAAAAAAACCAACACACACAAAAGTATTAACGGTTTCACTACTGTTTCAATTCGTTTTAATCAAACTCATCAATATTATATATATATATAATATTATATCACGCTGGCCATAGAGAGTCAGGTTTCTATTTTATTCATTACAAACTACAAATTAATATGTCATAGTCATGTACTCATTTATACCCTGAGTTTGGTGAGAGCATGCGAGTTAATGCATTTATGCAAGGTCCGACATTTTAAGACATTCAGCACATTGACTGATATGTTAATCAAACAATATTTTTACCCAAAACGATTGACCCATCCCCAAGGTCGCGCTGAGACTGGGAACTGGATCTGAATTCACGAGTTGAAGATTGCAAGAATCGTAGAAAGCACATTAGATATTGTAAAACTAATTATATTGTGCGGCTATGTGGTCTAGTGGTATGACACTCGCTTTCGGATCGGAAGGTCCTGGGTTCGAGCCTTGCTAGGCGCATAGTTGAGTCCTTGGAAGAGGCTTTTTACTCACATGCTCTTACCGTATAAAAACTCAAGGTTTTTCAAGTCAAGGTTCCAAATCAAATAGTACTTTTGATATCAAGCATTTCATATTTAAAACACAGATCATTACAGTCGGTTTACTTTATGCCAAAATTAGTTGGGGGTTTTTTTAAACATAAATTATAGTCGGGTGTTTATCTTACTTTTTTCGTCTTTTTATTTCTATTCCATCACAGATGTTATTTTTATTTAAATTTGCAAATCAGTAACGAGGTTTTATTGAAAGAAAGCAAATGGGTTGTTTATGCCATGTTAGGTCACACAACTTTAGAGCTCAAAAGCCAATATCCAAAGTCGGCCAGACGAGAATCGAAAGACATCCAGTTACCTCCCCTTCCCCATCATGATCGTCGTCATCAGTAGTACAATGGCTGCCCTATTGCCAATGATTTGATGGCTGACTGGTCCTTGAGATATAGATGACTGGTAAATAACGGTTGTAAGAGAAACCACCCTTCTGACTCTATCACCCCCCCCCCCCCACCCCCCACCCCCTTTGCTACTCACCCCCTCCCTCTCCGATCCCGACTCCAATATACAAAACCTAAACATTCCTCGACCACCTTAAAACTAGCAAACCCATCGAATAAAATCTGCTTGTAAGTGATGGTATGAAATCGGAGTAGATTTCTGTGGCGAGGGAATCGTTGTGGATTTATTGTTGACTTGTCTTGTGTTGATGTCTATTATTGCAGTTATAGAAAACGGAAGGAGAGGATGAGTTGGATGGGGGGAGAATGAAGGAGTGGAGTAAGAAAACAAGAAAGACTGATAATAAGCCGGAAAAAATGAGAAGGAGAGGTGGTGGAGAAAGATAAAAACATTGTGCTATTATTATTTACCATCCATCTTCTTGTTAATGATCTTTGAGGTTGTCTTCCAACAACGAAATATGTTTATTTTTTTTTGTATTATTGATGTTTTTCATGTAAAAACACGCAATTTAAAAATCTAAACGAAATCCTAATTCAGGGGACTTCCCCACGGTATGGTAACGAGTTATAAATGTAAAGTACAAAACACTCTTCTGAGGAACTGGTGGAGTTGTGTGATGGCTTATTATATTTCTAGTTTAAATATACGCTGATCGTCAATAAATATCATTCATCCTCGCTCTATTATGTCTCGTAATCTTTAAAATCTGCCAATACATCCTGCTATTAAAATAGTTATGCCACCTTATATACAATATGTAACCTATTCATTGTTAGTCCTCCTAAGGACTGGTCATATACACACACTTATAATGAATTAGTATCCTAAAGAGTAGAATGTATGACGTCACTCCTTCTCTTCCCTATAACACCTTAATTTCAAGACATGTATGAAATCTGTGATCCACCACCTCGTTCCGGTATCATGCCGAAGTGAAATTATAGACACGGAACATTTGTCTAAATTACTTGAATTCATCCACTCGATTGAGAAGAATGAATGTAGTTCCTCAAACCATTGCGGTATCATCATATTTCGTAAGTCCAGATTTTTTCTTCTTTATTTTTAGGGGGGGGGAGAGAATTTGTTCACTCCGGCATAATAGCCGAGTTATTGATGTTGTGAGTCAATGTATAAAATATGTAAAATTAGAGACAATAAGGCCAAAAAAAAGTAGAGAGTGCAATTAGCCAATTTTCTACCAAAGTAGACAAGAAGGAAAAGTCGGACTAAAATGAGTCCAATCTCGTATTCGTTTGCTTTTAAGCAGAAAAAGGACCATCGATGGCGAAAGTAACGAAATAAAAATGTCTACCGTCAGGACAATGTGGCCTTCCAGTTTTTAAGCATGAATGATAATATGGGAATTGATTTATGTGGAATGTCACGGTCAAACTATCCAATGCTTCACATTTTAAGCTTATTTGTGTTTTTTTTTTTTTAATCAGTAGTGTTAATTACCTGGAAGGTCAATGATTTTGGCTGGTCGGCATGTATTCAAGATAGCTATAATCGAGGCCCATATATAGCAGTATATTTGAGGTACAAGAGTCTTCGTCATGTCGAAATTACGGGCAAAACGCATAGAATCAGACAACTTAGTAAAATTATTATTTGAAGGTACATCATTAGGTATTTAAATTGACAAGACAATATTGTGAACAGAGACGAGACGACAAAAAATGTTGCAATAATATCAGACTTACTATTCGAAGACCATATACAACATCATATCGGAGCTGTACGTTTCCAGCAGTTCCACTGTATGGGGGTGTTTTAACATGTGGCATATCGTTGCCTCTCTCGTCAGATCTGTAGATACAATAAAGTGGATAGAAGGCAATAAGAAGACACACGTTTTTACAGATAGACGGGATATCCAATGGATCCCAGGCCAACAGCAACACTTAGCATGCAGAACTAGATACGGCGCTAGGAAAGCGCTATTAAATTTTTTTGGCGATAGAGACAACGCTGTTACAGGTCAGGTACTCATTTTTCACCTGGTGCTGGTGAGAGCGTTTTAAAGGGACTGCTTTTGCACCGCCATTTGTCAGACTCGAACCAGTGACCTATAGGTTTAGCATGCAAAATAAATAAATCACATAAACAAGTTTTTATTTCATAAACATTTCCAACATTTCTATTTTTAGAATTCGGTCTTTACTCGAGAAAAATGAATATTTGTCATTATTGTATCAGTCTTCACGCATAAAGATATCGGAGAATTCAATAGATGCATCATTATGAATAGATAAAAAATGAAAGATCCACATTGAGTAAGAACGCGGTGATCATTAATAAGGAAAGAAACAATTTACCACACTGACACAACTTTAGTACCACAAAGAGGAATCTATGATCTTCAGTTGTACATGCAAAAGACGCTCCTTGAATATCTTGTATAAACCTATTCATGTATGCCATAATCATCCCTTTAAAACGCCAACATTAGTCATATGGCGAGAGTAAACAAAACTAAGTGATCAAAATAAACATTTATGAAAAGTCAAGTCAAGTCATTTACCCCCCCCCCCCCCCCCCCCCCTTCCCAACCCGAGAAAAAAAAACCTAAAAGGTCCATGGGGGTGCAGGGTTTGGACACGAGATGACAAGTCAGCTATACAAGCGTGCTCCGGTTGATGTTCAGCCTTGTGCAAAATGTTTTGGATGTAAGACTCACATATGTTGCAGATTGATATTCTTCCACTCGTCCAAAAAATCTTTTACATTCATTGGGAGAGGGAGATGAGGGGAAAGGTTCGCTGAACTATTTTTTTGTATGGAATGGATGGTCTGTTAGACAATTCAAATTACATCGTCGAATATTTGTTCACGACAAAAATTTGATATCGTACGATCACGTCTATTAGATTTGGCGGAAAGAACTTTGTAACAGACCAGCGGTCCATCTACCCGGTAGAATAATCCATTTTAATATCCGTTTCATGCTACACGAACTAAAATGAACGCAGGCATCATGGGCCTATCCGATGGAATCGTCAAACCAATATAGGCGTCATTTATCTTTTTGCACTGTCAGTGCCGCGGTATTTGTCAGGTGAACAAACTCATTTTTTTCCAGGTCAATCGATAAGCTACTCCCCCCCCCCCCCCCCCCCCCCCGTTTAATATGTAGGTTTGGTTATTGATTAATGTGTGCTATTTTTAGGGCGCTTAAATACTTAAACAATTTTAATAAATAGATTGTAAAGACATGCAAATAAATATAAATAAATACAAAAATAAATCAGTGAATAAATGATTGATTAAATATATACATCTGCAAATAAAAATGCACATCTATTTATGACAATTTAACAGATTTAATTATCCTTAATTCAATTGGGTTTTGCTACCTGTCATTATACCGGCCATCGAAACTATTGGCCACGTTATTACGGGTTTTTCTTTTACAATAACAGCTCTACCGTCACTTACAACTTACGAAACATTTCTTCTTCTTCGTCTTCTTCTTCTTCTTGTGGAAACCTCCAACTTCAATTCGGCTTCAAAACTTTTCGTTCGGATATCGACAGATAAAGACTATAAATAAGACTTCAAATCTGTCGAACACTCCTGAGATTTATCAGAAATCTCGGCTTTGAGACTTGAAGACAAGTTCGAGGTTAAGCCGGACAAGAGTCACAAGCTTAGACAAGTTTAGGGTCTCTGTAATTTGCAGAAATATAAGGTAAAAGTATTCTGGCCAAAAAAAAAAAAAAAAACAGCGGTGTTTCGTCAGAGTACGCGGTTAAGGTCCTGTTATAAGAATTGTTTCCCCTTTATAAGTAGTTTGTTTTGTTTGTTTGTTTGTTGTTTTTTTTTTTTTTTTGTTTTTTTGTGTTTCATTTTTGTTTTGTTTCTGTTTTGTTTTTTTGTTCATTTTTTCTTTGGGGGGGGGGGGGTTAACGCATCGTCGTCATCATCGTCGTCATCATCATCATCATCATCATCATCATCATCATCATCATCATCGTCATCATCATCATCGTGCCTCTTCCTTCCTCCTCCCCATCAACCTCCTCCTCCTCCTCCTCCTCCTCATTTGACCAGTCCAAAATAAGAAAATACCGAGCACACCAGGATTGACCTCATTCCTCACCCTCCCTCGCCAGTAAATAATTTCTCTGATTCCCTGTTCAGTATGCAGATTTGATCGGGAGCGAAGGAAAATGGAAGAGGGACGGGTCAGAGGTGACTCGCGATGCCCCGGATGTAGATGCCTTGGGTAGCCCATCTTTTTTTGGTCATTATTTATGTGTGATATTACATCAGTCATGAAGTAGATAGGTGAATTAGTAATTTAATTTTGTCGACCGGTAATGGAACATCATCTGCTGTGTGTTTGTTTTTGCATTTGTTTTGTTTTCATCAGACTTTTTTTGTTTTGTTTGGGATGGGGGGTTGTGTTTGTTTGTTTTTGTGTGCGTGTGAGTGAGTGAGTGAGTGAGTGAGTGTGTGTGTGTGTGTGTGTGTGTGTGTGTTGGCTTTATATGATAATATTGGTAAAATAAATGACATGATTCACAGAAAACAGATATCATCCTCAAAATATAAAAAGGTACATAGAGTATTTCCCCTTTCTTTTTTAACCCAACATCGAGTATTTCCCACTCGGTGGAGGATTGCAGCTAGGGCTGAAGTAAAAAGTAGTAATTTCACTACAAGATATAAAAATAAAACCTTTTAAGAGAAACGAAACAAGAAAAGTTGATATCACAGGCCAAGGCTGGGGTTTCGAATACTTCTGGGATAATATTTCATGACAATATCGTGATGAGGAGACAGATCTCAGTGCCCTCCAAACAATTCTAAAGGGTCTCAGGATTATTGTTCTCAGTGCCCTCGGAACATGAACTTTTATTTAAGTGACATCACCCAAAAGATGTATCTAGAAGGACGTATTTCAATCAATAAATAAATGACTAGTGAAATGTCGATAATGAATATTGCTTAAATCGGCTATCGAGTATGTTTGTTTTGTTAATTTTTTTACCCCGTTTTATTTATTTCATTTTTTTAAATGTTTTTTTTTGTCCATTTGAATACAAATACTTATATTTTATAGATTTGTCAAACATAAGGGGGGATATTATTAAAGTTGATTTTCGTTCTTGACCCAGGTTGACAAACAAGTTAGGGGGAGAGGTATTAGTGTTAATACATAGTGTCAACACACTTTCTTATCAATCAAAAAATAAACTGTTTAATTTTTAGTATCAGTACCCCCCATGTCAGTTTTATGATTGTCTGATTGTTAATTGGTTTGTTTCCCTCTCTCAACCTAGCAGCTTACGTAAAAGACAGCGAATCATATACAACAGGGCGTCTACGATTTTATTTGTTTTCCCCGCAAACAATGATACAAATGATTTCGGTTAGAGATAACGATTTTTTCCTTAAGTTTTTGGTTTGCTTCACTTTTCAGGTTTTCTTTGTGTTATTTTTTCTTGGCGGTTACGGGGGTTGGAGTCGGGGTTGTAAATCTTTTGTTACATTTTTTGTTTTGTTCTGTTTTGTTTTGTTTCTATTTTTTTTTTCAATATTTCATTTATCCTATTACCTTTCTGCCTGCCTTACGTTGATTCTGATTAGTCTGGAGTTTTCAACCAGCCCGGATTTGAAACTCATAATTAGATCTCGGGGGCGGGAGTAGGGGGAGGGGGGGGGGGGGGGTTCCCTTGAGTAAGTATGTGACTTAAAAGTAACTGAGCTCCTTGCCCCTCGAGCTGATGAATGTATCATGTGGTTCTTTTTAAGTATGTTGGGTACAAAAGTCAGAAAAGTTTTTGATTATTTTAAATATTCTATATCGAATGAATAGCGAAGAATCAAATTTGATATTTCAGATATATAAAAATGCTACCAGTAATAAAGGGAAAAAGTTTGTTAATTAATCTACCCATTGAAATGATCGATCACTTAATCGTTTATAAGCTCTTTCGATATATATTTATTGTACCTGGGCATTCATTTATTCACACAAATTCTGGCAACTATGGGAGGTAGTTGAGGAATCTAATCTGACCACAGAAGACAACTAGTTATTCCCCTTGATCTGTTTGCATCGGTATCCCCCCCCCCCCCCCCCCCCCCCCCCCCCCGTCCCTTTTTTTTTTTTTTTTTTTTTTTTTTTAAATAAAAGGGGGAGGGTTTAATCCTTCCAACTTTCAGTTGAGCATGTGTTAACGTTACATTGTTTGCAAAAGATTCTCATAGATTAAGCATGATTTCGCCCCTGCGTTGAGAGAAAGGATGTGACTCGGTTGTCAAAATCAAGGGAAGGAAACAATACCAAATATCTTTGGGAAACATTTAGCGAGTTATCTCCCTTGTCCATTAAAAGAAATGCAACGAGTCTCAAGCAAATAGCGGTAATGTGAATGAAAATGCGATTCTGGTCGTTAAAAATTTATCAAGGCTCCCAAGTTATCAGACGCTAAACACAGACAGGACAACAAACAAAGACACGCAGGAATGGATCGATGGAAGGGAGGATTTCCTACCTGCAACTGTAAGGCCAGGTGATGACGTAAACCGAGAGACATCCACGATCTTGACAGCAAATTGCTGTTGTGTTTCCCTGTGAAGACATCTTCTCACTACGCTGTATGGACCTCTGGAGAAATAATCAAGAACAATAAAAACACGTTAATGGCATCCCAGAAAGAAAAAGAATTAAATGTATGGCGTTGTTTCTTTCTTCTTCTTTTTTTTTTAAGTACTGGATGTCTCGAGTTTAAATCCCGATGGAGACACAGGCTATCCCATATTTTTTTAAATATCATCAATTCTTAAATGACATCACTCCAACAACCCTTACACAGTAGTAGTTATTTAGAAATGTATATAAAATACGATTTTTTTTTTTAATGTCTTCAGGTTCGCTTTAAATTGTGTACATTTTATTTTCAATGAGGGTATATAATTCTAAATTTTGAGAAAAATAGGGTATGGGGGAGTACCAAATGAAAACAGAGAATAAAAAGTCACGCGGTCAGTGTCAAACTCAGGATCCAATTGACACGACACCCTCCGCCTGGCCGGGAGAGAGAAGACAGCGAGCGGTTGTACAAATCGACTGAGCTGTCCAGTTTGGCACTGACGCCGTGACTTTTTATTCTCTTTTCCATCTGGTACTTCTTCATGCCCTATTTTTTATCATCATTATTTATACAAGTGCCCACTCCACACTTTTTCTGACATCCAAATTTTGGGACCAATGCTTTGGAATGATCTTTCGCCATAAGACTTCATTCTAAATCGTGTATTTTGCAGTTTTAGGGTGTCCAGCCCTGATCGAAGGTATGTTAGGGCTCGCGGGAAATATTTGGTGCTAGACCAGCGTCCTATCTACAAGGTAGCAAGCAATTATTACTATCTGTATATCAACAGAGAAACAGGTACAATTCCTAAAGAACCATGGTGATTTCACTTTGTATATTTGATTACAAAACTCACCCTATGGTGACCGGTAAGGGTTATGTTGGAATGTAAATAGAATCAAGACGACATGATGATGATCGATAGAAACAATGGAGACTTCATAATGTGAGCAATACGTTTAGGATCATGTATATAAAGCACATTGTTGTCTTTCTAAAAAATAATAAAATAATAAGGCTTTGCCTTGTAGCTTTAATGGCAAGAATCAATTATTAAAAAATTGACATATCATATAAGAACTATGATTCTTTACAGGAATACCTGACATGTGGCCCATCCTATCAAAACGGTATCATGTCGGAAAGAAGTAGATTCTGACAATTGGATATAATATGGCCCAAAATGGTAACATGCATTAAATTTATAGTCTTTATAGATAAGAGAATAAATATTGTTTGGTTTTGCTTTTTTATTTATACAAACAAAGAAGAAAATCTAATTTTTTGGCGATTTTACTTATACCTCTACTTTTTGGCATGTTTCACACAAGGCATTGGATCACACATTTTGTGAGCAACGAATTCGGATATTTGAAGAACGAAGTTTCTGGCCAAAATTTAAAAGACGTGTTTGTTTTGGAGTGCGGCTGCCACAGTGTTGGTAAATAAAGGAGAGAAAACATGAAAAGAGGAGAGATGGTAGGGAGTGTGAATATAAAATGTTTGGTTTAGAAGGACACGGCACACAATAACACAAATACACACACGTACACACGCAGAAAATGACACTAAATCAAGCTAGCACCCGTTTTATCTCTCTCTCTCTCTCTCTTTCTCTCTCTCTCTCTTTCTCTCTCTCTCTCTCTATCTATCTATCTATCTATCTCGCTCTCTCTCTCTCTCTCTCTCTCTCTCTCACTCTCTCTCTCTCTCTCTCTCTCTCTCCCTAACTATCTATATAACCCTCTATCTTTCTATCTCTATATGCCAACTTATCTTTCTATCTATCCACCAATCTATCCATCAATCTATTTATCTATACATATATCTATCGATCTATCAATCTATCTATCTATCTATCTATCTATCTATCCATCCATCTATCTGTCTGTCTTCTGTCTGTCTGTCCACCTAACTATCTGCCTGTCTATCTGTCTACCTAACTCTCTATCTATCTATCTATCTATCTATCTATCTATCTATCTATCTGTCTGTCTGTCTGTCTTCTGTCTGTCTGTCCACCTAACTATCTGTCTGTCTATCTGTCTACCTAACTCTCTATCTATCTATCTATCTATCTATCTACTTATCTATCTCCTAATATATGAACAATGACACGGTATGGAAAATAAAATGTTTATAGTTGACCAGCTCTCACGTACACCCCCAATATCTCTTTCATTCTCCAAAACATACCCGGAACATTCTAATACATCTTTACACCATGTTCACTGCCCGTCTGCAAACCCCCTCTGCCGTACTCTGGAAAAACACATATTTAAAAATCTGGCCATAAAACTCGTCCTTCAAATGTCGATCGATTTAAATGACTCACATCTTGGCAAAAACTCTCAAACCCGGGACTTCGCCGAATTTTTGCCAAGATTGGAGTCATTTAAATCGATCGATAATTGAAGGACGATTTTTCTGGCCATTTTTTTTAAATATGTGTTTTTCCAGAGTACGGCACCACTGACCGGCATCCCTGGTCATCAACAGCCATTGTCCCTATCATGGTACTACAGTAATGCTATGAGATGGACATCAGATGGACATTGCTCGATGGCCAATAAGACAAGGGCAGTATTTGTGGAATGACCAGTGAGAGAAATACAGAGTGATCGTGTGGGATGAAGAAAAAAGAAAAAAAGAATGACATTGACATCATAGACGCCTTCTTTATTCCTTACCTCTTTCCATGCCCATGCTTGTCTAACTACCTATTAACTAGAGACGTTAACCAGGAAGTCAAATGGAATGAGGGGCTGGGAATGTAAGTTTAGAGTATGGAAGAGAAAGGAAGAAAACAGAATGAAAGGATGTTTGAGCGTGAGGCGTGTGTGTGTGTGTGTGTGTGTGTGTGTGTGTGTGAGTGTGTGTGTGTGTGAGTGTTGAAACTTGGAAGCAACAGAGAATGTAGGAGCGACATCGATAACAGATGGATAAAAGCATGGATGGATAGAGTAGTTAGATAGATAGATAGATAGATAGATAGATAGATAGATAGATAGATAGATAGACGGATGGATAGACGAATGGATTATAGATAGACGGTTGGACAGAGTATGAAGGAAAGAGAGTGAGAGGGAGCGGGCGGTCTAGAATAAATTTCTATTAACGCCCACTTCAAGACAAACTCACCGTGGGCTTTTTATCTATTTTCTTCTATTTTTTTTATCATTGTCTCCGTGCAAACCAGGCTGAGACCCCGTGCTATCGCGTTCTTACACCGGATGTTTCTTAATAGGCTTCTTCTCGTCTTAACATTCTCACATCCCCTAATATGCTTCGGCCCTCATTCCCTCCCTTTGACTCGACAAGTCTCCGATCTATGTTTGTGACAGCCTAGCTGCTGGGGTTTTGAGTATGGCCTGTACATGGATATCATATTCAATCGGCGATTGATCCCTCAATCCATACATAAATCCATTCATCCATTCGTTTATCTATACTTCACCAGTCCATCGATCCATCCATCCATCCATCCATCCACCTATCCATCCGTCTGTCCGTCCATCCATCCATCCGGCCGTCGATTCATCCATCCATCCACCCATCCATCCATCCATCCATCCAGCATCCATCCATCCGTCCGTCCGTTCATCCATTTATTCCATGCTCCCCTCACACAGAAAATTAAATTCTCCTTTGCATTATCAAATATGACGGGTTCTGTTGGGTGAGAGATAGAGATAGAGAGAGAGAGAGAGAGAGGGAGAGAGAGAGAGAGAGAGAGAGAGAGAGAGAGAGAGAGAGAGGGAGAGAGAGAGAGAGAGAGAGAGAGAAAGAGAGAGAGAATAAATCAACATGGTACAGTCGGCGTTTGAATACTATACACCCGATGTTTGTTACCGACAAATGTCAAAATCATGGTAAAATCATAGTTTGGTTGCAAAATTATTTTTTTTCAGTCTTATTCAAGAAAACAAGTGGTCCACTGATTCATGTAGAACCAATTTTCAAGACGCTTGCTCTAAAACAATAGAGGAAAATATGATTTTGAGCTTTTTATTGCTTCATTTTCTCTTTTGTTCAGAACTATTAATGAATACCGAGTAGGTGCCGGCTACTTCTATAATATTCAACCCGATTAGGCACCTGAAATTTTGCAAGAAATCCCTGCTCTAACTGATTCCAGATCAGTCGGATAAAATCTGCTCTCTGTGCTTAAAACAAAATTAAATGAATTCGGTGATAAATCATTTGAAAAATACGGACTACCATTTGGACTTCTTCCTGTGCCCTTAAGATCAAAGTGGGTGGACGGTGGACAGCTTGAAGGAAATCTCAAAACTCTCCTATTTCTAAAACATCTTTTGGATGGCAAATAATGAATTTTAAATGCGTAAGCACTAGATACTTTCAAGGATTTTGAGGGTGTACGTCGTGAATCGCTCTGCTGAGACCTCGGCAATGAGCGCTATACAAATAGTATGCTATTATCATCATCATCATCATCATCATCATCATCATCATCATCATCACCATCATCATCATTATTATTATTATTTTTATTATTATTATTATTATTATTATTATTATTATTATTATTATTATTATTATTATTATTATTATTATTATTATTATTATTATTATTATTATTATTATTATTATATTATTATATTATTACCCCATATATACAAAATAGCCTTTCAGAACTATAAAGCCTAGACAGCGGTATTAAACAACAGTAACAATTGTTTGTTACCCTTTGGATGGGATGCTAATCTGTCGCGCATTAATTTTCATTAGATCTACCAGATCCATCCATTTAACCATGCCTGAGCAGAAAGAGGGGTCAGGAAAATGAGGGGCCCTTCCAGGGTTTGTTTGTTGGGGACTTTGTTTTGTTTGTGTGTGTGTGTTTGTTTTGTTTTTTGTTGTTTTTTTTTTTTTTTTGTTGTTTTTTGTTTGTTTTGTTCTTTGTTTTTTTAAGGGTATTAAAGCGCTTGGAACACATTTAAGTCATATCAGCGCCAGTAAACAGGAAGAAAACTAGATAGTAAAAACATTCTAGATATACAATTAAAAGGACTTGAGAAAAAGTAATACAGAGGGAATGGTAAAATATAGGGAACAGATGTAGATTCCAATTGCACACTATCAGTGTACTTAGTTTGAGATTACCTGAAAGTCTCACCCAGATACCAGCACAAGATCCCACTAAGAGGAATACACTCAAATGTTTAAAAAATCATATCTATGTTTAGATAAAAACAAGTACATAACAGAAAGATGATTTACATGAAAACTATAACTATACACTCGACTGTTTCCTTCCCAGTCGAGGACTCCTGCCAGGGTCAGGACAAAGCTAAGTAATCTCATTCCAATACAAAGACAGGAGGATAGAAGACACAACACGTACCTCCCCGCCCACTATGGGAGGTCGGGAACCCTACCCAGCTTACCAGGGTTCGAAACCAGTCTATTTGCTTGTGAGTCGAGAGCACTAAATGGGGAGTGGTAAAGATGATAATAATATGATATATTGATCCCTTGTAGGGTAGGGTGGACAGACAAATGAATGGAATGAGAGATTGACAGACAAATGAATGGAATGAGAGATTGACAGACAAACGGATTGAAGAATAAGCGAAATAATATCAAGAGTAAGACCAGAGTAGCTGTCAGAAGCAGTGATGTAAGCCCAGGCCATATTATACGGACTATCACATCATGACATTCCCCAGAGGGGGGTTGACCTTTTAGGCTGGTCATATTAGTGCCTGCTAGGCCGACTGAGAGTCTTGTTTGTATGAGGTTATATGAAGAAATAATGCCATACTATAACGAAACACATTTATCAAAAAAGAAAAATAGCCAGAAATCGTATGTTTAGAATGTGATCCACCGTCTCAAAACGGCATTATATTGGGATGAATCAGACTGCAAAAAGTGGATTTTTCTCCATGTAATAAATTGTATTTATTCTGCCTCATAACGAATAGGAATCAACCCAAAGTTTCGTATCTGTGGCTATAAAGTTGCTCCCGACATAATACTGCTTTGAGACGATGGGTCACAATAAATAGCAATGGAGGCAGATAAGAGTAGGCACAATTATTGGAAAGGACGATGGCAAATTAATCACACAGTCCATATTGGAAGGAATTAGAACATCAAAAGAAGAAAATTGGTTGTAAATGGATTGAAGCAAGTCGCAATGAAATAAAGCTATAGATAATCAAGATGGACTGAAGGAAAGAGGATCAAGAGGTCATGGACCTCCACCGACGTAAACATACTTGCAGGTCTGATACCCGGACACGATTTTGGGGTCGTTTTAACATTGTTGTCATGGGAAATATTGGCGTTGGTTTGAGATTATCTCCATTACAACAATGAGACCATAATAACTTGGGTTACCAGACCTGCAAATAAGTATACGTCGATCTCTACTAATAAAGACTCTTTTTTCTCGTTTTTATTTTCAAAACTTCGCGAAGTCCCAGATTTGACAGTTTTTACCAAGATGAGGGTCAATAAAATCGATCGATATTTGAAGGACGAGTTTTCTGGCCAAATTTTTAAATATGGGGTTTTCCAGAGTACGGCAGTATAGTCTGTAGGTGCGCGCAAATGAATCTGGTGACAGGGCGGCCAGATGGCGATTATCAATGTCAAATAACCGATCATCATGCCCTGGAAAATTCTATAAATAATCATTTGAGTCAACTGGTGATAAAATTCCCTTGATTTAGAAAAGGTAAACACCTTAGTACTATATCAATGTGTAATGTAAATGTTGCTGCTCGAAGCTGGAAGAAATAAATAACAAATGAATGTAAGCTTCAATTTAATATACGAAAACAGATACAATGGACGTTTCGGGCTTCCCCTTGATCAACAAAACAGGATAGAGTACACTACAGACGAATGAGATAATGTGGTAGTGGCGTAGTGTTATTCATCCTGTTTTGTTGATAAACGGGAAACCCGAAACGTCCATTTTATCTGTTTTCGTTTATTAAATTGAAGCTTACATTCAATTTCACATTGTTATTTATATCAATGTGTAAATAATAGTTTTATATTTAATAGATGTTCCAGTAATTCAGACTCGTTGGCAAAAAATATCAAGATTGGCCGTACGGAACAAGTTGACCCATAACACTATTTGTTTAAATAACGTTATTGTGTGTGTGTGTGTGTGTGTGTGTGTGTGTGTGTGTGTGTGTTTGGCTTTTTTCTCTTTAAATTTAATGGGAAACCTTATTCGTGTAACAATTTCACTCTTATATCGACCGATAAATGGATCTTATTAATTAATTAATTTAGTTACTCTTTTATGAATTTATTTATTTATCTACCAATTTACAAAATTGCCCGTTCGTGTCAATACAAGCTCGGCAGATAAAGGGTGTTGTCCATAGGGTTATATTATGATCATACATTTCATGTCCATATTCATACGTCTGAAAACTAGAGGTGCCTAATGGAACCAATAAAATGGAGAGAAAGATAAAGCTTTATCTTTCTCTCCATACGTCTGAAAACAGACCGCAAATTATGGGGCACAAAAAGAGAATCCTCTGAGTTTTCCGAGACAACAATGAGAGAGGCCATAGTAATAATTAGGGCTATCTGACAGGTCAATACGTGCAAGTGGATTATGCCCCTCACTTTGGTTAAATTCCAACCATTGTTTTTTTTTTTTTAATATAATGTTTGCTCTGACACGCAGTTAACTTATAGGTGATATATTTAGATCCTATTTACGTTTTTTTTTTTTTTTTTGGTTATTTGCAAGTTATCAAATTATTGAAGTTATGGGAGTTCTGGCCCCCCGAAACGTCAGATCCAAGTTCCAATCGGAAAAAATGTTATTTTTTATTTGCTTAATTGGTTAAACTTTTACACTGATCCAAAACACGAATGGTCTTAGGGATGGATCACCTAATTCCACGTCACGTATATTACATTTAATTCTAATTTTATACTTTTCATTTACTTATCATTCTATTCTAAATGGTCGTTATCTGCTAGTAGTAGTAGTATCGTTCGGCTACACTTCTATGTTCAAGGTATCAATCCAGGTTCAGAAGTCATCATCACATTTGTTGATGGTTTCTAATCCCCCTTCAAGTCTTGTCTCTAGGCAATCTAGTACGAGGTGGTTTGCATCTTGTGGTGCTTGGTTGCACTTTGGGCATGTTGGTGATTCTTGGAGCCCCCATTTGTGCATGTTGGCAGCTGTTCATGTATGTTTTGACCGTAGTCAATTTGCAGCTACCCAGTATTTTCTTGGTTGATCCTGTAGACCTGGGAGACTTTTACAGGGATCTTCAATTAGTTCCCCTCCTGTTGGTTTATTCCTTTTCCATCTGCTGATCATGTACAGAAATCCTTCAATTAATGGGAGCCTTCCCTCGGCTTTTAAACTCAACTATTAGTGTTTGTCACGTAAATTACGTATATAAGAAACTATTAGTGTTTGTCACGTAAATTACGTATATCAGAAATTATCAGTGTTTGTCACGTAAATTACGTATATCATAAATAAGAGGGCCAAATTTATTATCAGATAACTATAAATTTCGCTAAGCAATTGGCTTAATTTGAAAAATTATCATTCACACGTTTTAAGCGTTTGATATAATTTGCTGTCGGTGAAAATAATGTCACGTAGATTACACTAATTATAAAACAGCGTAATCTCCAAGTGTGTCAAATGGTTTTATAACCGGTCAAGAGACACGCGAATCAATAACAAAACAAAGTCAATGATAGGTGACTCTCCTTGAGTCGGATCGTAGGGAGTGGACATAATACTATTAGAAAATGATCTCATATCTTTTTCATATTTCCGGAACAATATTCCGAAAGAGTATAATATCTTCGTAATTATTTAATTAAAACGCCGTTATAATGACTTGGCTATAATAATCCTTTCACATAAATTAGATATTAAACATAAAGAAAATAATTTTGGTCTCCTCGATGGAAATATTATCTGACATAAGTCGAGGTGAAAAGATTTACCTTTCCTATCTCGTCGTAACCTCCCGCTCCCATCAGCCGACAACCGCACCCGATGTGTGAGAACTACTCAGTGTTTGAATACCAAAGACCCGGTTTGTGCGTGAATATTGCATCTGGTGTTTGCTGTCGACTGGATTCAATAGTCTGATGTCACGTCGCCCAGTAACGGTGGCCATCATGGTTCTAAACAAAGAAAATCGGTACTTTTTATTCTTCACGCTGGCTAGAACTTTTTTATGTCTTCATGTGTAAAAGTCAAAACATGATCAGATTTTTAATGGGTATTTTTTCCTGTGGATATGCTTTTATGCTCGTCGGAGAAATATTTCATAAGGGCGTCCGCCATTGTTCAGATAATTTAGAGTCAGTTACTAAGTTACAATGCGTCAATACGAGGGAAGTGACGTCACGACTGTTGGAGCGTTTGGTTGAAAATATTATTCAGTCTTCTTCAAAAAAATAAGTTGGCCGCTGAACGTAAAACCAATTTTCAAAATGCTTGCTCTGAAAATATCTGAGGAAAATTAGATTTTGAGATATTTTTGCCTCAATTTTTCTTTTGTTCAGTGCCGGCTACTTACTATAATATT
>NC_088369.1:32743199-32745699 GCF_034508935.2 Berghia stephanieae | reverse complement strand
GATGGGGGCACATTAACGCATTAATATTGATACAATGTTTTGTGTGACTAGATTTATATATGACAAAGGCAGAAAAATCATATTGGAATGCACACATGCACTCGCTCGCACACACACACACACACACACACACACACACACACACACTTAAACACATACACACAAACAGAGAGAGAGAGAGAGAGAGAGAGAGAGAGAGAGAGAGAGAGAGAGAGAGAGAGAGAGCGCTAAGGTAAGAAATCAAAAGACGAGTTGTGATAGAGAACAGAAGAAAATACAAAGAGTCCCAGGCAGAGTCTCACGTCGGAGCCCAGGTGCACATATTACCAGGTCTGACAGCCTAACGCAATTATGGGCCTGTTTTAACATTGTTGAACAATATCTTGAGAGTATTTCCATTCCAACAACGAACCCTGAAGAATTTGGGTTATCAGTGCAAGTAAGTACATGTCTCATAAAACTTACTGTACATTTCGTTATTCCAATCAGTACGATTTTTACATCCAGTTTCTTAATCCTGCTTATTCTGGAAAAGTACCGAATTGACGCGATATGTCAAAATTCAGAAATCCTATGAGGAAAACCGAAGAAATAAAATAACGAAGGCCACGGCTGATCACCCTCTTATCTTAAAGTGTTATTGTGCGGCTATGTGGTCTCGTGGTATGAAACTCGCCTTCGGATCGGAAGCTCCTGTGAGCGTCGCATAGTTGATTCCTTGGAAAAGGTTCTTTACTCACACCCCCTTACCGTACTCAGGTGTAAAATGATTACCTGGCCGTTAACAGCGTTGGCTCAGACGAAACAAATTCTAATATCGTCTGATAGGCGTAATGACTCGTCCTACATAATATTAAGTGTTGCTGTTGAAGAGGGACCGCCTCATAAAGTGCTTTGAGGACGTTTAGTGGATAGTACACTATATAAAAGCTCGATATTCTAATTTAAATTAGGCGATTTTATCACCCTTATTAACACACTATGCTCCCCCCGCCCCCCCCCCCCCAAATTCTCTCATCCTAATTAACCCAGTGTCACCAGGCAAAAATCAACACCACCCAAGACAGTTCACTTTAACATAATCAATCCGCGTTTTGTGGCCTTTTTCTCAGTGAGTCGTCATCGATCTGGAAAAAACCTATTAGATTCCTTCCGTCAGCATCTCCGTATGTTTCTTCCATCTCAGGTTTCTCGCGTCCATCCATTCACTTTCATCCACGGATTTTTCCCCTTTATAATAATATATTTCTTTCTTCATTTTTTTCACACCATTTATTGTCCCTTAGTTCATCCACCAGTTGTATGTCTGTATATAGAATTTAATTTACCAGTATTTCCCTTCACTTATTTTCTTCTTTTTAAGCGATAAAAAAATATAATCACAAATAAAGAGATGACAACAAAATAATTTTCATTTTGACAGATGCGACCCGAAGAGCTTATAATTAAATTTTGTAGGTGGGAGGAAGACGCAGAAAAGTCAATTTATAGATACCGAGTCTTGATAATAATACGATAAGAAATACTTGTGCAACATTGTTCCCAAGGCCATCCTATTATTAACTAGCTGTTATGAGTCCATTCTGGAGTACTGATAGCTCAATTGTTGAAACACTCGCTTTATAACCAGTTAGGTATCGACGATGACGGGTGCAACTGAGATTTTACACCCCCCCCCCCCCCCCCCCCTGCCCTCTTTTTTTTTCGATGAGTTCATGTCTGAATATAAAAACCGTAAAAATAACCAGAGGTGGGAGAGGAAGGAGATGGATGGTGCTTGAGACACTTCGGTTAGGCTAAATTCAGCATTGATTGATCAGATTAGGGTGGGCGGGTTGAAACTAATTTTCATCATACACAAAAAGGAATTAGTATTGACGAACATTGGCCAGATTATTTTTTTCGGTTGTTTGATTGTTTGTTTGTTTTTTAAGGGTTTTACGGCGCTTGCAAGACATTTAGGTCATATTAGCGCCAGTAAAAAGGAAGAAAATTGTAAAGTAAAAACATTCTATATGTACAATTAAAAGGACTTTAAGAAATAGAAAGACAAAGGGGAATGATACAGATAGAGAACAGATGTAGATTCCAAAAGCACACTATCGGTGTGCTTAGGTTGAGATCACCCAAGTCTCATATATACACCAGTACAAGATCCCGCTAAGAGGAATACACTCAAATGCTTACAAATCATATGTTAATTTTTTTTTAAAATAACATATCATAGAGATGATTTACCAAGGAAAAAAGATCATATCCCAAAACTATAACTATACATTCGACTGTTTCCCTCCCAGCCAAGGACTCCAGCCAGGGCCAGGACAAAACTAAGTAATCTCATTCCAAGACAAAGACAGAAAGCAATTGGAAAACAGATACAAGGGGACAGAAGACAAAACAATTACTTCCCTGCTCACTATGGGCGGTCGGGAACCCCACCCATAATCCTTTCCCCCCTCCTCCCAAGTTCGACAAACTATGTGCAGCCAAATGGGCATTG